>NW_022196912.1:131204077-131210086 GCF_008632895.1 Mastomys coucha | reverse complement strand
CTCTCTCCTCTCCCTCCTTTCTCTCTCCTCTGCTTCTGCTCTCCTCCCTCCCCTCCCTCCCCTCCCTCCCCACTCCCTCTCTTCCCCTCTCCCTCCCCCGTCTAAATCTCTAAGTTATGTTCCTTTAGTAGAACAAGAGTCTTGTTTTCCCTTAGTCCCACAGACTACTCAGCTTCAGGTTCTTGGTCACCCTAGCAGTGTCAGGCATGGGTTCCACCTTATGGATGCTCTCCTTTCTTGATGTGTAAAATATGCACACAAACACACTGTCATGGCAAAAAGAGAAAGTGAGAAGAAATAAGGAAGGGAGGAAGGAAGGAAGGAAGGAAGGAAGGAAGGAAGGACTTTAAATGCGGCCCATTACAAACCATGTAGTAGGATGTCAATTTACTCATGTCACTTTAAATATATATAATTATTTTTAGAGACTAAGAGCTGGATCGCCAATATGGTAGGGGAAGTTGTTTTGGCAAATTACTAGTAATATTTGCTTCTTACATTTTCCTTAATGATTTTCTATGTTAAATATGATGCATTTATTAAATAGTCATTTAGAATACAATAAATTCCTCTATTTAAATGCCAAAAATAACATAATCTGCTGGCTTCTTCAGAGTGTCTCACATTGGTCATGGTGTCACTTCCAATTAGTAACTTCTGAGCATAACATTTCAACAAATCTTCTAATGTCCAACAGAGGGCTTCATATGCAAAGTGAACCACTGGGAACTGTCAAAATAGACAACTTTTTACTACAGTTAATTAAATATAACTTTTCCTGAACATCTGAGTTCAAATTCTTGCTAATTGATTTATGAATTAAATAGTTTTATTAGAAATAAGCATAATAATTTTACTTATACTGTGACTAATTTTAACTAATGAACCATTATGTTTAATGTATTATTGGATAAGATAAAAGTCATTCAAAAATTTACATCAAGAACTGTGCTGTGTGGTGGTCCACTTATATGTAATCCAGGTGCTTGGGAGACTGAGACAGCATCCTTGGGCTATGCTGGCTAGATAGACCAGCTAAATTGTCAAACTCTGAAAATTTGTCCATGGCCCTGCTGTAAAAACTGAAATCAAGAACTAGTGTTTGTCATATGTTGTAAGTAGCAACATTAATTGTGCTTCTGGTGGGCAAGTAAGAAATGTTCCATGGAGGGCTAAGGGATATAACTTGTGGGATATAACTTGTCCTGCCTCAGTAGACAAGGTAGACAGTGATCGAGAAGATACTGGCTTCCACCTGTGGCCTTCATGCATTCGCACACACACGTGCATAGGCATATGTACATATACATGTACATGTGCAAAATCCCCTAGTTTTAACTTATATATTTGCCTAATATTTTATGTTTTCTCAATCACATTACATTTCCAGTCAAAATTTAAAAGCTAACACAATTTTCGTAAATTCTTCCTAGCTTATTCAAATATAACAATTTGAATTTACAGCCTTAACAGGCATTCAAATGCCATTTATAAACTTAATTAATTACATTCCCTATTGCACGTCAACTTTAAATCACAAGTGTCAATCGGGAGCTTCCAATTAAAAATACAAAACAATTAAGTACAGCAACATGTCAGATAGTCTCTTGCAGGTCATCTCATGGGCATGTAAAGCATGCTTTTGAGGATAATCAATTATCATTGTGATTTAAGCCTTAGTCCGAAGATCCTCCCAGTGTCAAATCCAGCTCTATACTATAATCTACATTCTACACCACAATAACTGTACCAGGGCATGGGGCTGCTTGTTTAGTCAGAGTCAGCGTCACTCCTTCAGTGGTGCCCAGGCTTTGCACAATTGTAGCTACAGATGAGTCACTGGTTTAAACTGGGGAACTGAACTGAGGGATCAGATGTGGTACTGGAGGACTCAGGCATGCTTTGATCTGTTTCGTGATGCTACACCTCCTGAAATAATCCTCTAGGTGCACATAAATCATTTAGATCTATGAAGTTGTTTTCAACTGTGGCCTGAGATTGACAGAGCTTTTCACAAACCATTTGGAATGCAGCTAATTGGTCTCTGTTCTGACTGGCTTCATGATTTAGCAGCCTCTTTCTATCTTTTATTCAATATGTCTCCTGGGTCACTGTTTGATTGTCATATTAACAGTTACACACCAAGGCACATGTAGCTTTTGTAAATATATGCAAAACATCCATAAATTAAGTGGAAGATCTAGCCCAGAAAATATTTTTTCCATCTTCATTTTTTAATTCATTTTTTAATTTTTTGCTAGTGCTAGGGATCAAACCCAGGACCTTGCACATACTAGGCAGGCACTGTATCACTGAAGTTTACCTCTGCCTTCATGCTTATTTAATAGAGCTATACATAGGTCGTGGTGTGAGGGCAGTAGGCTTATCAGCCATCAGTGCCAAAACCCAGCCACGGCCCACTCTAGTTAATCACCCCATACCAATCTTTTCCATGTAAGCATGGAGTTTCAATAAGTTTTGTAAACAAGCAGCAGCACACCTAATCAACCTCATTTTCATCCTTGTTTTCAGGAAGTGTAAGTTGTCTAGGTTAGAGTTTTCATAAAACTAATCATCCATAGATTAGCATAACAATATTTAATTTACATTGTCTACAATGATAATTGAGGTTGTTTTTGTATTATAAGCACAATGACAGTGAACTTGTATTTGTTCATGAGTGGGCTTTTTTTGTTTTATCCCCCTGGTTGGTTTCTGTAGAAATAGATCTCATCAGTAATGTTACACAATGAGCAGATGGACTTGGTTGTGGATATTAATAATTATTGCTTTTAATACTTTACAAAAAATGCTTATTTGGTCAAACCATGTCAATATTGTATTTCTTTGTTTTGTTTGCATGTTCTTTAAGTTGGGCAAATTACAGACATTAAATGCTAGTAACATGGTGCTTTGATTACTAACGACAATAAATTTCTGACTAAACTTTTGTGTGATTTGCATTTATCTTATATGATTTATCAGTCTGAAGCCTTTGTTCATTTTTTAACTAGGGCTTGATAATTGTCTTGAATATTCAAATTAATCTTTATGCATTTTATTAACCTTTTGATACTTATGTTTCATGCAATCTATCTCCCTATTAAGGTTTATTGCTATATTTTGTGTTCTAAGCACTTTGTTTTCATTTTTATGGAAATGAATCTAGCAATATCATGAACCACAATTTTCTGGCTTTTTTTTTTTTTTTCTGGCTTTTTTTTTTAAAGCATGTGTTGCATGAAGGTAAAGATCATGATTATTTTATTAAACAAAATCTGCAAGCTCTAAAACTTGCCCTGGTACCCACTGATTTTCTTTAAATTCTATTTTCAGATATATAACATGTTCAAACAGTGATTAAATATACTGGAAACATCAGAACTTTCACTCTGTGAGATTTTCAGTGTGCATTATTAAAGTGCTAAAGTTCCAATAGTTAGGTCACCCAAACAAACAAAACGAAACCCCACCCCCAACCTATACAACTTTCTTTAACCAAACAGCAGACAAGCTTAATTTGTTCATAGAACCCTGCATTAACTTCTATGATACACCAAAGAGAAAAGAGTAGATCTCATAAATTATGTATTAATTCCAGAGCATATTTATTTACCTAATTTCTTTCTCTTTTGAGGGGGGCAACAATGAATTCCTATATCCCGACCACAGTTTCCCCACCTCTTCTCCTCCTAGTGTCCCCATCCCCCTCCCTTCTGAAAAGGGCAGGTCTCCCAGGGATGTCAACCAAATATGGCATATCAAGCTGCGATAAGCTTAGGTACCTCCCTTCATATTAAACCTGGACTAGAAAACCCAGTAGGAGGACCAGGACCTCAGAAGTGGGCAGAAGAGTCAGAAACAACATGCTGACGTGATTACTCTTTTAGGAGTTTCTCAAAAAACACCAAGCTACACAACTATAATACACATGCAGAAGGCATAGGTTAGACCTATGCATATTCCTACTTGTCAGTTCAGTCTCAGTGGGCCCCTGTGAGTCTAGGTTTGTTGATTCTGTGGGTTTTCTTGTGATGTTCTTGACCCATCTAGGTCCTTCAAGCCTTTCTCACCCTCTTCCACAGGCTCCCCCAAGCTGCACCTAATGTTTAGCTGTGGGTGTCTGCATCTGTCCACCAGTTGTTGGATGAAGCCTCTCTGATGACAATTCATTTGCCTAATTTCTTTATCCACTTGCATAGAAAGTGTTATGATGGCTTTTATTAGGCTTCAGGAAACACATCAGGGAAGTTGGAGAAATGTCTCGCCAACTGAGAGCACTTGCTGCTACTACAGAGAACCCAGGTTCTAGATTCCTAGCACCCACAAGGCTGCTACAACTAACTGCCCATAACTTCTGCTCAATGGAAGCTAACACTCTCTTCTGGCCTCTGTTAGCACCAGGCACATGTGACACACAAACATGAATGTAGGCAAAAAATTCATACACATAAAATATCTTTTTTTCTAAGTCACTATGAGGACCTGGGGATGTAGCACAGCCAGTACATTCCTGGGATGCACAGATGTTCAATCTTCAGTACCATACAAACTGGCTTGGTGACACACCTGTAACCCCAGCACTCAGTGGGGTAGAGATATGAGAATCAGGAGAGCAAAGTCACTTCAGCTACCTGTGTCCAAAGCCAAATCATGATATATGAGACTCCGTTAAAAATATAAGTAAAAGGAGTAAATAAATAAATTTAATAAAAATTTAAAAATATATATGATAAAAATATAGATATGAGCAAAACCAAGAACTTTCTGTTTTTGTCTTTTATTTGGTTGGTTGGTTTTGGTTTTTTTCTTTTTTTCTTTTTTTCTTTTCTTTTCTTTTTTTTTTTTTTTTTTTTTTTTTGAGACAGGGTTTCTCTGTGTAGCCCTGGCTGTCCTGGAACTCACTTTGTAGACCAGGCTGGCCTTGAATTTAGTAATCCACCTGCCTCTGCCTCCCAAGTGCTGGGATTAAAGGCATGTGCCACCAGTGCCTGGCTTCTGTTTTTGTTTTTAATTGATTTAAAAAAACACTATATAATATAATGTGTATTAGCAAGCTCTATTGACATGTTATTCACAAATATTTACATGAAAACCTCACACTAGTATGTATTAACTAATGTCATCAGACCTATCAGATTATAGATATTACAGACTGGATAATTACTCTTAACCATATTAAAAAGTAATAATACTTTATAGAATTCTTAAAGCAAAAATAATTATAGTTTACAAAGGTCTAGATTTCCTTTAAAAAACAAATTAAATATTAAATACACACACTGGTGCCAAGTCAGTGCTTTGGAAATAGGACATATTTCTTTCCAATGAATATTCACTAAATTATTAAATTAGCTTTACATTTGCCATGCATAAGTTTTCTCTCCAAAGTATCTTGTAATTGTATTTTATGGCCTTCTTCGAGTATAGAAAGATGGAAAGAACACCACCCTTAACCATAAAATGAAGACTAAATGCTGAAGGGCAATGAGATGGTTGAGTGGTTGAAGACACTTGTCACCAAGCCTGACAACTTGAGTTTTATCCTGAGGATCTACATGGTGGAAGGGTATAACCAATTTCAATAAGTTGTTCTCTGACCTCCAAATACATGATACAGAGTACACGCATAAATAAATAAATAAATAAATAAATAAATAAATAAATAATACAAGTAAGTAAATAAATAGTGTGATAATAAAGTAAAAGCTAGACCACTGCCAATATTATGACTTTTTTTGTGGGTGAGGAATGGCCCAGAAGGAGAGTGTTTGTTTACCCTGCATAAAGCCCTAGTTCTATCTCCAACACAAGGGGAGAAAATAAATGACACGCTGTTTTTAAAATCATTTCACCTAATGTGACAGCAAGAATAATTACATGAAGCCGGGCAGTGGTGGCGCACGCCTTTAATCCTAGCACTTGGGAGGCAGAGGCAGGCGGCTTTCTGAGTTCAAGGCCAGCCTGGTCTACTGAGTGAGTTCCTGGACAGCCAGGGCTATCCAGAGA
>NW_022196912.1:131184935-131203463 GCF_008632895.1 Mastomys coucha | reverse complement strand
TCCCCTTAAATACTCCTTACTCCTTGTAGTCTGGGTCGAACTCCTCTGGCCTGCAAGGTCACGAGATCGACCCCTGTACCAGCCTATCCCAAATAAATCTCGTGTGCTTGCAGCAAGATCGGTCTCTCGTGAGTTATTGGGTGGCCATGTCATCCCAAGACTTGAGTGAGGCGCTCCCAAGCTCCGGGGGTCTTTCAGTTACCAGTGCATGTTTAGAAACAATTGTAAAATGCTACATAAGTCCTTGTATAAAATATTAATTTAGCATTATTTTCAACAGTACAAGAAAATACTTTCCCCCCATCAGAATCAGCTTACTGTAGAGGAAAAAGAAAACTTCAAGAGTAGGGGTGGATGCTCATACCTGCCATTATAGCTGTGAGTTGCAGTAAGTTGCAGTTGACAGAATTCAAGGTCAGCCACAGCTCAATAGCAAAACTGTCTCAAAAAATATATACAAAGAAGAATTCACAGAAAACTTGGGAACTGACTAAGCATAAGAGTATATAAAACTGGCAGCTCAAAACAAAGGAATCAAGAGAAGCAAAATGCTTGTGCAAAGTCAGTGCTTTTATAGAACACACAGTTCTTCTTTCCAGTGAGTATTCACTAATTTATTAAGTGAGCTTTGCATTTTCAATGCATAATTTTTTCCATTCAAGGTATCTTCTTAATCATAGCATACATAACTCTTCTCATGGGGCTGTTACAACAGCCTCACTCAGAAGTCTGTGGAGGCCCATTAGAGAAGGCTATTTCTCTGACCTTAGTGGAGACCTAACAACCCAAGCTACACAAAACATAAAAAGAGATAATCCTGCAGTGCTGGAGGTAACACAGCAGTGCTGATTAATCATTTGTCTAAGGGAGTACCCCTCAGGAAGACAGGCTGACCCTAAGCCATGCTAGAGAGGTAGGAGAATAACTATTCCATTAATGGTACGATGTACTTTCCCTTCCCAGAATTCTCACATCCAGTGCAGCTGCTATCAACCACCATGAAGTTCTACTGGGTTTGCCCAGCTTTCTGAGTCTTGACTTGTCTAATACATGGCTGAACTCCATGTCTAATTTAAATGGCATGGCTAAAAGAAGTTCTCAGATTATATCTGAGAAGGGGCTAAATGTGGGGCAAGCATCCTACATAGTTATTAGTCTTGGTCAAACTAATGTTGGTCAAAATAAAAAGACAGATGGCAGACATTCTGTCTGTAGTGGTCAGATAGGGCTTTATCTGTGATTCGGAAGTTGTTGCTACTGCCAAGAAGGAAGTTTGGGCTCTTGTATCAAGAGATTATATTGCACCTGTTGCTCCAGGAATCAAAGAGACCTGGAGAGGAGAGCAATACATCACAGTAGAGGTAGATGGGAAGTGGAGGCAGCCATGCAACACTCTCCCCAAGCTGAGTGGAGCAGTGGCTTTTGACAAAAGCAGCCTCCACATCCTGCTTCAGTTTTAGTACTTCATGTTACATAGTACATCCTGTGTAATATTAGTACTCTACAACACTGAGCTCAGATCTCTCCTTCGCATCATCCATGATATAGTCACGTTTTAGCTTTACACAAGTTGTCAGTCCATGCATTTTAAACACTATTTTTGTATCAGGCATTTGTCTTTCATTGTGAGTAACAGTAAGAGGAAAGACCTCTGCTGTGACGCTATACACTTGAATTGCAGCACTCAGGACACTGAGGAAGGAGGGTCCTGACTCTGAGGCCAGCTTGGGCTACCTAGTGAGGCATGTTTAAAAACAAGGCATGAGACTGGGGGAAAGCTCAGTGGTTGAGAACACTAGCTGCTCTTCCAGAGGACCCAGAGGACCCAGGTTAATGTCAACATGGCTGCCCACAACTGTTTAGAATTCCAATTCTAGGGGACCCATGGGTAGCAGGCATGCAGGCAAAACACCTATATAAATATTATTTTAAATAAAAAACAAGAAAAAATATGTTGTGTTTATTTTCATGTTGTGCCCATTATTTCTTTTTGAGATATGTTTTTACTGGTTTTATTTCTTCTGATGTAAGTACTTTAAAAACATTTCTATTAATATATATCTGCTGATAGATAAGTATGCTCTAAAAACATACTTATCTCAGGCTGGTGAGAGGGCTTAGCTGGTAAAAATACTTGCTGCCAAACCTGACAATCTGAATTAGGTCCCTAGGATCCACCTGCTCTGGAAAGCTGTGTTCTGGCCTTGACACTCCATAAATAAATAAATATAATACAAATTTTAAGCATGTTTCTGTGATAGAAATTTATTTTGATTTCTATCTACCTCTGGTTCTTAGCACTTGGTTCTTAAAACCTTTGGGTTTTCTTGAGTGACAATAGGCTTTTGTTATTAACAATGAGCCCTTTTGTATGTTAATGAGGTGACCTAGGTGGAGTCCAGCTAGTGAGAAGGTAGAAATTTCTAGCTCTAACTACTAACAACCAAGAAAGGTACCTGAAGATGAGCCAGAGATAAAGTTCAATGAAGCACATTAAGAGGGCTGAGGGAGTAGTTCTACAGAGCTCAGTCATACTGTGCTTGCCTTGTATGAATGAGGTACTGGATGGTTCATCCCTATAATCTCTGTGCTTGAAAGCAGAAGCAGGAGGATCAAAGAACTGGAAACAAAATCCTTCAGAGTAAGATTTGTTGAGCTTCAAGTTGGTAAGGCTGTGGTGTGCATCAATAGCACTAGAAAGGATAGGAAGCCCCACCTACCTACCACATCCTTTACCCTATGTACACTCCCACCATCCTGCCGTTTTTTGAGCTGAGGGCTTTATAAACTAGTAGGCATACTGAGTTCTCAGAGCCATTCCAGCAAATGGCCAGCTGTTCAAGAAACAGGGGTCTCAGGTGTGTCAGAGTGTAAATCTTGGCCTTAACCAATGGTCTCTGACACCATGTCCAGGTAGATGGTGTTAGACTGGAACTAAACTATTGGGCACCCAGTTGGTGTGTGTGTGTGTGAAGAAAATACTACATCCATCTAGTGTTAGAAGTTGGCCTTGTAAAATCCTGTTGAGCCTTAGCTTACGGAAGACCCCGAGTGAGCCTGATTGAAGCAAAAAGCAAGAGGATTTTTATTGTTCCAGTGCACTGGGGCTGTCCCAGACCCTAAGGAGAGGAGGCAACCCTGTGCAACTTTTTCGGTGAGCTTTTATACAATTTTCAGAGCAGTAGCCACTAGGCACAATGTGATTGGCAAAACAGTGTGACTTTTTAAACTGATTGGTCTTCAGGTGAGGTGGCAAGGACTTCCCTTGTCTGAAGATGGGAATGTGTCCCCACCCGCAGGTTGGTTCTCACCCTGTGGTCTGAGAAATGTTAATTAGCCTCTCCCTTCCAGAGGGGCAAGAGGTCCACCACTTTCTCAAAGTTCCTAAGCTTATCTTATTAAGCTCAAAGGAAATTCCTGGCCTCCCAGTGATTTTTTTCTGAGACATCCCCATTTACTCGTTCTCACAGCCTGAGAGATCATGATGTGTCTCTCAGGTTTATTCTTTTCTTTCTTTGATTTTTTTTTCTTATAAAAGTAAACATTTAATTGGGGCTGGCTTACAGTTTCAGAGGTTTGGTCCATTTTCATTCTAGCAGGAAGCACAGTTCTAATACAGGAAAACATAATGATAAAGAAGGAGCTAAGAGGTCTGCATCTTGATTTAAAGGAGCCAAGGAGGAAAATGTCTTCTTGGGGGCAAGTCAGAGGGTCTCTTAAGAGTGGAGTTGAACTTCAAGCTCACCTCCACAGTGGTGCACTATTGAAAGACCCTGGAGCTCAGGAGACCCTCACTCAAGTCTTGGGATAACACGACCACCCAATAACTCACAAGAGACCGATCTTGCTGCAATCACATGAGGTTTATTCAGGCCAGATCTGGGGTTGAACACGTAGCCCAGCAGGCCAGTGGAGTTCGACCAAGAGCACGAGGAGTAAGGGATATTTAAAGGGAAAAATCACAAACTAGGGGGGTGAAGGGGTTACCAAGGAAACATAACAAGAGAACAGTGGAAAATTCTAAAGAGACCCAACCCCTATTTGAGTCAGGGTCATAAGGAAAACATCCCACACACTTATTATGCACAAGAATGTGGTCTGGTTAATGTTATTCACTTTATGGCTGACCATTCCCTAGAACCACCCAGATGGCTCATATCCTGCTTTATGTTCTTGGAACTAACTAGGGGGAGCCTTTGTGGCCAACAGGTTTCTGGAACTGGCTAGTCTACATTCTTGGCTCGTTACAGAGACCTTCTATGCCCTTTAAGTAAAGGTTATACAGTATACATACATTTCTATCAAATGCTCTCATTTTAAATTCTAAAATTCTCTAGCCTTTCACTATCTTCAACACAGCCACAATTCCTGATAGTGCTGCTCCCTGGGCCAAATATATTCAATGTAGTGCATTCCACTCACTGGCCCTCATATAATTGTTCAAATACATGAATATATGGGTACCACACTTAAACATAGTGAAAGGCTGGAGAATCTTAGAATTTAAAATGAGGGCATTTAATAGAAATGTATGTATAATGTGTAACCTTTACTTAAAAGGGGGCATGGAAAACCTCTGCCACAAGTCAAAAAAGGTGGAGTAGCCAGTTCCAGGAATTTGGCTAACTCAGAGCCTCAGGGCTCTGGTTCCCTATACCTGCCCCTCCTGAATGATCCACAATGAGGGCATAACTAAGAATGAAGGTCTACTGGTTTATGAGACTCTCCACCCTGTCGACCAGTAGATGAAGATTACATTCCTAGAATGAATATGTTCCCCTCCCTAACTGAATACCTTGGGTTGGGTCCCTCTAAAATTTTCCACTGTTTATGTTATGTTTCCTTGGTAACCCTCTCCCCGCCCCCAGCTTGTGGTATTTCTCTTTAAATACCCCTCACTTCTTGTGTTCGGGGTCGAACTCCTCTGGCCGACAAGTTCACGAGATCGACCCAGGTACCGGTATCCCCAATAAACCTCATGTGATTGCAGCAAGTTCGGTCTCTCGTGAGTCATTGGGTGGTCGAGTTATCCCGAGACTTGAGTAAGTATCTCCCCAGTTCTGGGGGGTCTTTCAATAGCATAGTGCAAAATACATGAGGCCCAATCTTTCTTCCATTTTTAAATCACTTTATTTTAGTTTGCATACAAACTGAGCTTTATTACAATATGATCATACATATACACTGAATCTCATGCTCACTACTCTTCAGTGTTTGTTCTGCTCTGCCAGTCCCCTTCGGCTTTCTTGCCATGTGTATATTTATATCTACTGGAGGTTAGACTCGGTGGGAGGAAAATATGGTGTTTTATCTCCCCATTACTCTCTTGCCTCTCCCCCTTTCTTCTCATGAGACTCCCCTCCCCTCACAGTCCCCTTCCACTGTCATGTCATGTACATATGATCTGGATTCCAAATATGGGAGAAAACATGATACTTGTCTGGGTCTGCCCTATGTAGCTAAACAATAATGATCTCTCATTCTCGCCCAAGGATGAAATCTTTCCTAAAGATTGTCCTTTGTGGGTAAATAAAGTTCCATTGTTTTCACATAATCATATATTTTTATTCATTCATCTATTAATGGGAGTTTAGGCCAGTCCACATCTTGACTGCTGTAGACAGTGCTGTGATATTCTTGATGTACAGGCATTTCTACCACTTTTGCTCTTAGAGGAATTTCCCTTTATGGAATCTAGGTACACAGGTTTGCATTTCAATGTTTTAAAGAAACACTCTTCTGTACTTTGGCTTGAATAGTTTCTAATAATTTTGCTGCAATTCCTCTTTTGCCCTCCATGTAGAATATATCTTTTTCACCCCAGATTTTTTTCTTTATCCTGGTTTTCAGCTATATGAACATGATGTGTCTAGATATGTGCATTTTGTTTCCTTTCTTTTTCAAACAGTGTGACATTTCTTTACTTGTGTGAGCATGTGTGTGTGTGTATGTGTGTATAGGTAAGAGGGCAACACATTAGTCACTTCTCTTCTTTCAGCACATTGGTCCCAGGGATTGACCTCGAGTCTTCAGACCCCGATTCACCTCATCCTCACAGCCTTGATTTATTTGTATCTGTATTTTGTATTTATTTGGCCTGGGGCTTTCTGAACCCCTCAACTTGGGCTCTTGCTGCTCTGGAAAGGAGAATCAGAGCAGGACTCTTTATCCTGCAGTGATGATGGCCCTGTACTGTCTGCTTGCACTGTGAATGAAGAACACATTTGCAACTGTATTCTTTCTGGTGAGAGTCACAAGAAGGTCCATGAAGAAATATTGGGGTGTCTTTTTGGGATTTTTCTCAGGTTAGTGTCCCAGAAATCGGTCAGCCACCAAAGTTACCTCAAAACAATGGTTTTCATGTTCTTGCCCCAGAAGTCAAAGAATGAACTTCATGGAGCACTGAGAATACATTTTAGGGAAAAGTTTATCATAGATTCACGTCACATGAAAGTGATGGCCTACCTAGTTCATGTTATAAAATTACTTTCAAGAGGGTCTAACATTTAGGATGATGCACAGGTACTGTTGGTTCCTTTTAGTTAGGTTTACAGTGAGGATCATATTTTCTGGCTATGAGAAATGAGTTCTTATATTTTCAATAATTATTTGGATCAGGTGACACCCAACTATCTGGACATGTAAATGTCACTTCCTAGCCAGCCTTAAAAATAAGGCAAGCTGCCTCGGAAAAGGTACCTTTCCCCAGACTACTTATAGAGTAGGGAATGGGAATGTGGTTTTTACATAATAAAGAGCTGGCAGCAGGAGCTTTTGCACAGGCAGAGGCACAGAAGTCAAGGCTGAAGGGAGGACTGAGCTGAAAGCAGGCAATAGAAAACCACATGGACCAATGGAGCTGAGGGGTTTGCAGCCCCTTAGGACGAACAACAATATGAACTAAGTAGTACCCTCAGAGCTCCCAGGGTCTCAACCACCAACCAAAGACTGCACATGGAGGGGTCTGATTGTTCAGGCAGCATGTGTATAGTAGAGGATTGCAAATTCAATCATCAATAGGAGGAGAGGAGTTCGGCCCTGTGAAAGTTCTGTGCCCCAGTGTAGGGGAATGCCAGGGCCAGAAAGTGGGAGGCAGGCATGGGAAAGTGGGAGGCAACAGGGGTTTGTTTTGGTTGTTTTTGTTTGTTTCTTTGTTTTTTGGAGGGGAAACTGGGAATGGAGAAATTTACATGTAAATAAAAAAAAAGAAAACCACATGGAGAGATGGAATGGCAGATAAGTCAGGAAACATCTATATAGTAGTTAGCTAGGAGACTGCCTTGGCACAAGGCCAACTGCTTTGAACCATATAGATGTTTCCGTGTCTTAATTAACAGCATGCAGATTCAAGAAAGCCTTGCAATAGAGAATTAACAGCAAAAAGCAGACCATAGATGGAAAACTTGAAAAACTTGCAGCTTAGGTAGAAAAGTCCATGGAATGTTGGTTTCAAGTGAGAGCAGAGCCTTTGAAAGAAACCAAGTGTTCTATACTGAGATAATAAGAATAATGTCTTTAGCACATCTCTGGAGTCATTAAGATGCCAGTCATCAGAGTACATAAAAATGCGAATGACTTGGAAGAACTTCTGCCTGGCACCTTGCTAGTGCTGGTTTGAATAAAAATGGTCCCCATAGGTCCATAGGGAGTGGCACTATTACTAGATGTTGCCTTTTTGGAATAGACATGACCTTGTTGGAGTGGGCATTGAGGCTCAAGCTGGGTCTGGTGCCTCTCGGTCTCTTCTTGCTGCCTGCCAATCCAGATGTAGAACTCTTCAGCACCATGTCTGCCTATGTGTCACCATGTTTCCCACCATGATAATAATTGACTAAACCTCTGAACTGTAAACCAGCCTCAATTAAATGTTTCCTTATAAGAATTGCCATGGTGATGGTGTCTTTTCACAGCAATAGAAACCCTAAGCCTTGCTGATACAGAGTTGTCTAAGGAGTTATTTTGCCAGGATTTCACCACGTTCAGTCTCTCAGATATGCAGAAGCTGCCAACCCACATTCAAAGAGGGTGACAGAAGACCTTGGTGTTATCCATATGATACTAGGTTTGGCTGCACAATAAATATGAGAATTAGGAGGCTTTCACTCAGGTTTCAAAGAAAATGCTGGGAAAAGAGGCAATGTGTAGCATGAGCAGTCCCTGCAGGCACTGAATGTATAATGCTGAGAGTGAAGCTGAAGATGCAATGCCTTAGAAAGTACAGATTTCAAGAGCATGGACTATCTGCCAAGGAAAGCGGCAGGCATGTACAAGACTGCCCAAGACTATGTGGGCTTCAAGTGACCAGGACTCATACTGCAGGATTTCCCAAGCCCTTAGAAGTTCATATCATACCTCTATGTGCTCTGGATACTAGACATGGAGACACAAGATTAAATGCCGTCCATACTGGGTTTTAGTCTTGCTTCCTTCTCATCCTTTCTTGCTCTTTCTTCTGTTGTTCCTTTTTGGAATAGAAATGTTTACTCTGAGCCATTGTGGTTTGAAGAACATGGTTTCTTTTATGATAAGAAGCTTGGGACTACACAGGGGATGTCCAGTGGCAGAGGTTTGGCCAACATGCATGAGGTCCTGGTTTCTAATTCTAGTAGCAGGAAAGAAAGAAAGAGAGGGAGAGAGTTTGTTTTGAAGCACAGAGGAGACTTTAGACTTGAACTTTTATGCAATGACTCCAGCAATATTGAAACTGTTAATATTTTGAGGGAAAAATTCCCACATTTTCAGCTGTATTGGGGAAGAGAGAAAGTTCAATGTGGAAGAAATTGCAGTAAAATAGGCAGGAAATTATATGATCTTGAACCAGTACAGATAAGAGCCCAGGTTCAATATATTCACAAGATATAATTGACAAGTGCTGGTACTTAATTGAAAGTGAGACATAAGAGACAAGAGACTTTTTAATGATCCCTCCCCTTCTGAACAGTTGCCAAAACCAAAGCATGGGAGCTTCTTTGTGGCAAGCTGAGATTCCTAGACGTAGCAACATCTGAAAGGAGATGGCACATACTTTCTAGAGTCAAAAGGATTGGGAATTAGGACCTCCAGGTAGAACTGCAAAAAACTGTGAAATTTATCTGAAATAGAATTTTGATGCTGTCTTGGGATTCTTTGGAGAGGCAGGCCTGCATATTGAACCCAGAACCTTCTAAATGTTAAGCATAGACCCTACTAATGAACTGCTCAAGCCCTACAATGGTGTTAAAAAAACACAGTCCAGAGACCTCTGGATGACCTGCAATGCTTTACAGATCATATGTGTGTATGGACCAAAAAACTGAGGCAGGATGCTTACCTAGGCAACTGAATGGGATTTTTTTTTTTCTCAAAATGAAAAAGCAAAAAGGAGACTGGGGAGAGAGGTCAGTGGTAGAGTTCTTGCCCAGCTGGTGCATGGTTTTACTATGTTCAGTCACCACTAGACCAACAACATTAAGCGAAAACTTTTCAAAAGATCAGTTACTATTCTCACAGTTATTAAACTCTTTAAAAGCTGTAGTGGCAAGTTTATCAGGAATGGTGTTTGCAGGTTCTCTGCATCAGCGGTTTCTGCATTTTAATTAATACCATTGTGCTTATCCCGAAGTCACATACACAAAAGTATAAATGGTTTCAGTGCTTCCCCAGGGCCCTGA
Organism: Mastomys coucha; assembly: GCF_008632895.1. Classification (NCBI taxonomy): domain Eukaryota; kingdom Metazoa; phylum Chordata; class Mammalia; order Rodentia; family Muridae; genus Mastomys; species Mastomys coucha. The sequence continues at coordinate 131,193,813 of NW_022196912.1, read as the reverse complement.
AGATGATCTTTAGGTGTCAATGAAGGAAGGCTTCGGGCCGGGGCATGAAGTATGTCCAACTAAATGGCTTGGGTCAAGGTGCAGTCTGGCTGAACATTTCTTGGTTCTGGTTCTAGAAGCTGGCTAGCAGAAGTCCTTATTGCTTGAAGAGATCCCTTTGGCTCCTATCCAATGACTCCTGCTCCAGGTGAGCTTCACTCTCACAGGTAACTGTTCTCCTTTGAGGGCTGGGACTGTCTCAGCTCTCTGTTGTTTGGGAGTTTGTTTTGGTTCCTTCTAATAAGTATGTCTATCAGTTAGTCTTGTTGTTTCTGGAGCCCAAGGTGACTTCAAGTCTAAGTGAGTGTCTAGAAACCTTTAAGTACTTGGTGGAGGTGTGAGGGGCTTCTGAAACAGGTCATCTGTAAAAGCAACGAGTAAGCTGCCTAAGGGAGATTGATATAAAGTAAAGGTGGAAATGCCAGGCTCTGATCCTGCCTTTAGTTTTCTTACAGGCCCATGCGAGTAATTGCATTCTAACAACAATTACTTCCAAGTCCATGTTATAGTTCAATTGAATATTCAAAATAAAAACAAGTGACAAGGTACAATGCAGTAGTCCATCCCAATAGCTGTCAACGGCTTTGTGTGCTGTCTTGCATCTGGCTTACAACTGTTTTGAATGTGACTCATTTCTTACATGAAGAAGTGCTTGACAATGTTTGTTTTATCACTCTAAGTCTGTTCTTCTTAGGAGGATTTTTGGTCTTCCGTTCATTTAGTCACTCTTATTGACGGCCCCAATTAACCAGTAAGTAGGGGAAAGGTTCAGAGCCTTAAGAGATAGGCATTGTTGGAAGATCATTTAAAGTACTCTTTTGTTTCTACTCAACATAGTTTTAAATTATTAATCAGACAATCACCCTTGTTTCTCGGATGCTTGTAATCATGTCCCTAAAACTTTTATTACTCATATGTCTCTCTGGAGTCAATGTATAAGAAATTCTCTGATACCCTGAAGACATAAGTCGGTGTCCAACAATTCTGGCAATAATACTCCATTAAGTTAGCACTGGATTCCACAATATAATGGCAATATAATGGCAATAAATCGAATCCCACAGGATTCCTTTATTTGAGAGGTCAAGTCCAAGTATTGGTACCCATACTCTTTCCAAATGAATGGCTATGTAAACTGTGGCTCCAAGTGTGCCCTCCTCAGGTTCACACACTGTTAGAATGTTTCACACGTGTATATGTCACATATTTATACAAGTTCACAGTAAGTTATGCAAATGAGCCCCCAGATGAAGAAGTCCATAAGACAAGTCAGGAAGGGTGTGGGTGCAGGGTCTTCTGTATTAGAGTATGCCAACCTCCCAGGTGGATGGAGTCACCAATCCAGAAACTCCATGTAGCGGCAAGTGTTGCTACATAGCTTTGTGCTCCTGACGGGTTACACAACACACCTGTCCAGGAGCCATCTGGATCTGTGAATGAAAGACACACACACACACACACACTCGCCTGTTAGTTTTGACATGCCATGACTAGCTCAAAGGCTGTGCAGTACTAACACCTACCCCATAGCCCCCACTAGCACACATTTCCCTCCTGTAATGCCCTCTAATTCTATATTTTGTCTTTGTTGCCCTGGTTTCTTCTGGGTGGCTCCCTAGTCTTTGCTGCCCAAGATGCTTCTGGGCAGCCATTCCAGTGGCCACATTTCTTCTCACCTACATTTTGGATCATTTTTCTTCTTCAGCTCTAAATCTGATCCATCTACCTCGGAAATATAATGATTTGTTGAGGGAATTATAAAAAATGAATCCACCCCCGCAGACTCGCTTTCCTGCAGGGCCACTTTCTTGTGCCGATACCGTTCAGCCTCAATACTAAGTTCCAGCGGGTTTTTGTTATTTTCTCCCAGCAAGCTACATCTCACATGCAACTCTTTACACACTCTCATAATCATTCATCTAAATAGCACCTAATATCCGGTAAGTAAAGCATGACTCTTAAGGCCTTAATATCTAATCAGATTTATATAATTATAAAAACAAAATTTACAAGATGCCAATACAATAATTTCTGAACCAAATAATAAAGACAATATTCTAACACAATTAATCTATTTTGTTTTGTTTTTTTTTTTTTGTTTTTAATTTTAGATATTTTCTTTATTTACATGCGAATTTCTCCATTTTCAGTTTCCCCTCCAAAAAACAAAAAAAAACAAACAAAAACAAACCCCTGTTGCCTCCCCCTTCCCCATGCCTGCCACCCCGCCCTCTCCCACTTTCTGGCCCTGGCATTCCCCTACACTGGGGCACAGAACCTTCACAGGGCCGAGGTCCTCTCCTCCTATTGATGATCGATTTTGCAATCCTCTACCATACACATGCTGCTTGAACAATCAGACCCCTCTATGTGCAGTCCTTGGTTGGTGGTTGAGACCCTGGGAGCTCCGAGGGTACTAGTTAGTTCATGTTGTTTTGTAAAAACCTATGCTTGGTTTTATAATCTCATGGGGTCAGGCTTATCCTCATCATCTGTCTCCATGATGACCTCTTTCCCCCTGCTCTTGACCCTTCTCTCCTCCTGCTCCTCTGACCTTTTTCCTCTTCCAACTCTAGCTCCACCTCTCTATTCCTGTCCAATCACAGGCCTGTCTCTGCCCTAATTCGATTGGACAGAGAAAATGCCGTAGCAGGTGATTCCTCTCTCCTTCCTCTCTCCCTGTTCCTAGCATGTGTAAATCTCAAGATCCCTTAATCTACCTGCCCAGCCATTGGCTGTTGGCTCTTTATTGATCAATCAAAAGCTAATTGGGGACAAGGACCTTCAGCCTTGGACAAGCAGATTCCTGATATTGGGGCCGGATTAATTCAAAGCATTAGAATCAATTACCAACTCCAGATCTCAAGGATCCAGAGTTTTTCACAGAGCTCAATATATGTCCTTTTCATTCCCAGCTCCTGAGTGGTATGTTTAATGTCTTTTCATAGGCCGCCGCATCATCTGTATCCCTTCTTTGGTGAAGTGGTTGTTCAGGTGTTTGGCTTGTTTGGGGTAGCTCTGGTTTGGTTCATTTTTGTTTTGATTTGCTTTAGTTTGGTTTGCTGGTTGTTTCTGTAGTGCCAGACATTGAACCTGACAGCTTACACATACTAGGCAAGTGATCTACCACCAAGCTCCAACTTTCAATTCTCCCCATTTCTTTAACCCAGTTACCCGTTGTTTTGTCACTGAGTTTTCTTTTAGTTGGGGTATTTTTGTATGTTTTCCGTGTAGATATATGCATGCTTAAATGTATATGGATGTACATGAGTGTGTGGGCATGCCTGTGTGTATGTCCATGCAAAGGCCCTGGTTGATTTGATATGGTATATCTTACTGGATTACTCTCCATTTCGCATACTAAGGCGGGGTCTCCTGCTGAACCTGGTGCTTACCACTTGACTAGTCTGGCTAGCCTGCTTTCTCTAGAGATTCTGTATCTCCATTCAGATTTTGGGCAGGCCATTAAGGCTACTGGATTTTATATGGGTGCTGGAGATGCAAATTCAAGTCTTCACAGTACAGCAAAGACTTTACCCACTGAGCTACGTAATGGGTCAGGAATCTCTTCTTCAGGCTGAGTACTGAGTAGTACTGAGCACTGAGGGGCAGGGTAGAACAGTTCTGTAAACTCAGAAGTGAGAACATATAGACAGCTTTCATAGGGCTTATAACACATGGAATTGAGAAAGGGGGTAGGACCTTGAAGAAAGAGTCATAAACTCAGGAAAAAGTGCAAACATTTATTTAAAATTTAAAAAGGAATCACAAAGCATTATACATGGAATGATGCTAAAAGATTATACCAATATTCCTAAGTCAAGGAATGCAGCATTTGAATTAAGCACCTGCTATGTCTCTGCTCACATTTTGTCTGCATGCCTTCACAGCCTTTTCATAAAATTTCAATACATTATTTTTACAGAAAGAATAAGAATATAATTCAGAGTCCCCACTAAAGTGCTTAATCAACTTTTAAAATTATTATTAGTAACTTAGACGCATAAAACGTTAAATCTACCCACAGACTGGAAAGCTACCTGCAGGGTGAGGGGGACAGCACAGCTGGTAAAGTGCTGGCCTTGCACGCATGGGCCCTGAGTTTGACCTTTAGAATCCATGTAAAAAGCTGCGCATAGTGCGAGCTTCTGTAATCCCAGTGTTGAGGAGATGGAGTCAAGTGAGTGCCGTAGAGGCATGCCCATGTCAGAATGCGCACATGCACACTCACATGCACAATGCTACGCAGAGTGCTGCTCATATTCTGATTTGCAAAGTAATCCTGTGCTGTGTCACTGCTATCAGAAAGACCGTGTGACGTGTTTGCAGCTGTGCATGTTGCGTTATTAGATACATTCTCTGCAGTGGCTGTGTATGATATCCACACATTTTCCTGACAATTGTTCACAGATGAGGCTCTCGGTTATTTTACCTTTGTTTCTTCTCTATCACCTCCATGTTCATGGCTCAGGTACCATCCTTCAGCCTCTCACCCTGCACCTACTTTTCAAGACTCCAGGTGAGTTCACTAAGTGATATAGTAATCACTCCTACGGGAAGGTTACTTAACTACACAGGGAAGTGAATGTCAACCTTAGAGATATAGCATTAAATACTGCATTTGTCCCAGCTCAGCTTCCTTATATCTGGTTCTCTAAAATATTGCTCACAACTACTCCCACAATGCCCAGTACTAGGAGGAATTGAAGAACATAAATGTGTGAGAAGAAAGAAGCAATAATAGTAACCAAGTGATTTATGTAAGTATATATCATTAATGTTTGGGGCAATTAATTACTAATAAGTGCCGAGTAATAACAGTTGCTGGGTGGGCAAGACAAATGGCAGGGTTATATGTGACTCATGTCTATAGTGTTCACAATTCTATAGTAGAAGAATAAAGAATTCAAAGAGAATAAGGAACTGTGTAGAATTTCTTACCAAAGAAATGTTCCTGTATTTTAAATGGCGGTGGTGTTGCAGAACCTACAGATATCCCTTGACTTAGTATAAATTTTCATCTAAAAAAAGCTACTGTAACCTGATAATATCCTAAGCTAAAAATGTGTTTTCTACTCAGCAACCCAGTAGAGTACAACTGTTCCCGGTCATGCCCACAAGCTGCTGCTCTGTTGAGGACTGCTCTCTGAGAAAGATCCAAAACCAAACTGCTAAAGCAGAGTTCCCACTGAGTGCTGCTCTCACAGTCATGGTAAAGTGGAAAGTCTGCTGCGTTCAGCCATTCTGTATCAGGGGCCATCTTTATGTGGTTTTAAGTGATCTGTTAGGCTTTTATATACATTGTAAAGATTTCAATTTCAAAATACCACAGAACTAAAGCCTGTTTAGTTTTTTTCCACTTCTTATGGAATTATTTTTAGATATATGTATATGTAATTTTATTTGCCTGATGTAATTGTCATTTGGAGGCTTACTGCGTGTTTGCATTAACCTAGGCCTAGACCTGGAAGCTTCTAGCTTCCACACAATCTTAACTAGGCTTAGAATGTTTTCAGTGTTGAGGGTCCAGGAGTTATCTCACAAATCACTTGAATACCAATCTCAGTCAAAAAGGGATAGTTTATTGAGCATATTCCCCAGGATGGATCTATCAGGGGCACAGATTAGACTCAGGAGCTGAACCATGACATTGAGTCAAGATCTTATAGGGCTTTTTAAGCCTAAAATCTACAAACTTCTGTGCCAACTTATTCCACTAATCAGGATTTAGGGATAGGGGATTTCCTTAGGAACATGTCTTTGTTGTATTCAACTATGGCAGGGTATTTGCCTTGTCTAATATTCATCTCTTAACTTCTCTACCAGGATGGGACTGGTCTAACATTCATATCTTAACTTGCCAACCAGGATGTCAGTTCCCAGGGAAGTCTTGGGAACTTAAACTTTACTGGACTCCCTCAAAGTGGAAGTCTTATTCCATAGTTTCTTATATTGGTGCAAGTGTCTCTCTTATGTCAGGGTCTATCCTCAGAGCAGTTTATAAAGGCAAATATCATAAAAGTTCATACACAGGTGTAGGGAGTGCTGCTGGGTGGTTGCTTCAGGTCAAACTTTATTGTGTTTAACTATACAAAGCAGTTCTACTGACTTCTAATGTAATTGGTTTCCAAGAACACCAAAGCATAGAACATCCTAGTAACAGTGATAGCAGTATATAAGAAAGTAACAGCCCCAAATGGCAGGCTACCCAGGTAATAGCTACCCAGGCCTTAACACTTCATCTAAGCCTTAACATTCAGTCTCTGGGACTTACCGCTCATTAAGCTGACCCTTTCTAGCTCTTTCTGAATTCTTCTCGGCTAGTTCAACTCAGCTGTTCTAGCTCAAACTCTTCTCCAATCTGACTGATTCAATCTGACTTCTCTGTTAGCCTCTGACTGAATTGCTCTTTTTGGTCTCAAACTAACTATCAATAGGTTCTAATCCTTCTCATTCTCTGGCTCGTTCTGTTTTTATCTGTATCTAGCCTGTTTGTCTTCAACTTGTCTCTATATAACTCTCGCAGTAAAACTGTCTCTAACACCCCACCCTAAGCCTTTTTTTTGCACTGCTCTCTTAAGTAGCTTCCCTTTCCTCTCTTTTTGTGAGAATTGGTCTTATCCTAGTCTGTCAAATGTTGTCTGACACTCAATTGGATACTACTTTGAAACACTGGTGCTTCCTTTTACAAACTAACTTTACTTTACTGTTTGGGATTCAAGGTGTGTAATAAGGGCTGAGCCACACCACAGCTAAAGACAGGACTTTTTAGTAAATAGCATAATCTAGGGGTTCACGATGTGATCAAATATCCTGAAACTGATTTTAGCTTTAAAATGTTCAGGCGAAGTATAGTTTTCCAAAGGTACATTAGGATATGTAGGATGTCTGAAGACCAAAGACCTTGAGCTTCTGCTTGTATCAAGTCACCCGATCAGTATTCTTCAAACTAGAGATACACCAGTTCCCTGAAGAAATGACATCACAGAAATATGAGGTATCATTTTAGGCTTTCTTTCAATAGAACAAAACCAAATTATTTTCTCACCCTTAAAAATTAATATTTAAAATTTATTGACATTCTACCTTGTCAGCAAAGAGCCCTATGAGATTTATACTTCCCAAAATACATAAAAGGAACATTTGTTCATCTAGACACACAGACACAGTGTGTCACATATTCAAATTGCATTTCATATTTGATTATCTCTAAGTACAGTGAAGTCAGCAAGTCAGCGGAGTTCCAGTGAATTGGTCTTCCTAACACTTAGCAGTCAGTAGAGTTCCAGCGAGCTGGTCTTCTTAGCTACCTTTGTTGTTACTCATCTTACACTCCCTTCACTCTTAATGACATTATGGTTTTACTATACTTATGAGTGACTAAATTGCTTGATTTATTTGACTTTTACTTTCATTAAGCTTTTTTTTCCTTTTAAAAAAGAAATGATGCATACACTGGCTTGAGCAAATTCAACTGAATTAAGCAAATACTCCACCTGAAACAAAAAGATTGAAAAATTCAGGGTGTTGATATTATTCATAACTATCAAGAGAATACCAAACTCACAATATATTTATCAAATAGAAAGTTTAGCAATTTAATGATTGCATTTTCCTCTTCTCATTGATAATCCTACTATATCTGTAACCCCATTTTCCTTTAAAAATGTTTTGTTAGGGTATTTTATCACAACAAAAGAACCAAAGTAAGATACCAACCATTTGTTTATTGCAGGTGTCCCAAGTACCTTAACTGCATCTAATATCCTCAGAATATAGTGAGCATTTAACTATTAAGAGAAGTATAAATGCACTAACAACATTTGTATGTATTGGTTAAGCACTGCTATAGAAACTTGAGGTCCATAAGGGAGATATCCAAGTATTTATTTACAAATAACTGTATGTAAGTATGTATTCTTGCAGGGATAATGATTGAACTCAGGTTCCCATGCACGTCTGACAAGTGCTTTACATTTGGCCTATATCACAGCCTTCTTTGAACTTTGTATTTTCAGACAGGCTCTCACTAGTGAAGCTGAGGTAAGCCTTGAACTTGTGATCCTCCTGCTTCAACCTCAGTAGTAGCTGGAATTCCTTGCCAGTCCCACTAGGCCTCATTTCAGATTTCTTTAACAGTTTGCAAAACTAGAATAAGAACTAAGTATGTCTCAAAGTATGGTGGCTAACATTCAGGAGGAGAATAGGTGCACAGTCTATGTGCTGGCTAGTTTCTCGTCAACCTAACACAGCTTATCTGACAAGAGGGAGCCTCGATTTAACATTCAGGAGGAGAATAGGTGCACAGTCTGTGGCTGGCTAGTTTCATGTCAACCTAACACAGCTTATCTGAGAACAGGGAGCCTCGATTTAAAAAAAAAAGTTTCCATTGATCAGGTTGTAGAAAAACATGTAGGGCATTGACTTAATTAGTGATTGAATGGGGAGGGCGCAGCCCACTTCGGGTGGTGCCATCCTTGGGCTGGTAGTCCTAATACTATAAGAAAGCAGGCTGAGTAAACCAGGGGGAGCAAGATTGTAAGCACCACCCCTCCATGGCCTCTGCATCAGCTCCTGCCTCCAGGTTCCTGACCTGTGTGAGCTCCTGTTCTGACTCCATCGTTGATGATAAACAGTGATATGGAAGTGTAAGTCAAATAAATCCTTTCCTCCCCAAGTTGCTTTTGTCAGGGTGCATCATCACAACAATGATAACCCTAATACGATGGTCTGGTTATATTATATGAAAATAATTTTACCTATGAAAAGTCATTTTTGTTTTTAATAGCTGAGTAGTACTCCATTGTGTAGATGTACCACAATTTCTGTATCCACTCCT
>NW_022196912.1:131145930-131184156 GCF_008632895.1 Mastomys coucha | reverse complement strand
AAGAAAATATCTAAAATAAAAAATAAAAAAAAAATAAAAAAAAAGAAAAGTCATTTTTGAATAGAGTTAATCTCAGGAACTAGTCAGTTATATCAAAAGCCAAGCAGCTAACTTAAAAACAGAAATTTGTTGGCTCAAATAATCAGAATTAAAGGGAGTTGCTCTAGGCTTAATCCAGATGCAATGTGATTCACTTTTCTTGGCTCTATTTCTTTTTGTATGTTGGCTTCTCTCTATATTTCAGGGATAGTGGCTAATGATAGCCACAGAGTACTACCTTTCTAGTATTGTCTAGCATTCCTTTTAAGGAAGAATTTGCCCATTAATTTTGCTTGGGGTGGGGTATCCTTGAACTTCAAACATAACTCCCAGTCACATTCCAATCTAATATCTACATCTGTTGGTGAGAAAAACAAAATATTCACTGACGAAGGAGAAAAAAAAAGGAACAATTGCTGGTTGGATAAAAAGTTGGCTCTAAGAGTAGCTGGAAAGTGAGTGCTAAGTCCCATAAAATTACTAAAATGGTTGCACACTTAGAGTATAGAATGGATCTATTATTACAAAGAAATCATGAGTTAAGAGGGAAGGCTAGAAGCCAGCTAGAGAACCTGTTCTACAGAGACAGCAAATCAAAACAAACCAAAGGACCAATTAATTGCCTAATGAGTTAGGCAGCAAGGTGACCATATGGCCCACTCTCAGGGGTCAGCTGAGTCTCCAGGGCCCTTAAGCTTTCCAAGAAAACTGGGGTGGAACCAAGCTTCACAGCATTTGTGAGATTTTTGGAGTCTCACAGATTGTCCAAAGAGGTCCAGCATGTTTACCAGACCTTTGGAATTCTCTGGATGCTGGCCAACTTAGAACTGTGGACTAGACATCCTCAGTGTTGATTAACCATATATCATACACCACAGCAGTAGATCTAAAAGTGTGGATCCCAACCCGTAGAGCTTTTAGAAATGTAATTTCTCAGGCCACACCCCAAGACTATTGGAATAGAAATCCTAGGTGTAGGGCTCAACAGCTGTGACTTACAGACACGTTCAACTTCTGATGGAACCAAAGCTTGAGAGCCACTGACTGAGAAGTAGACCAAGTAGATTAAGTTTACCAAGCTGATCTTGAAGTATCCTTGGTGCTGGTTCATATTATAGATTTACTGGAAGAAAGTAGGATTATCACTCACAAAGTAGCTTTGGATAGTAACCCACCAAATTCAGGAAGAATTATCATGCCTGTAGTATTCTACTGGTTTTTAGTCACTTATCCCATAAGTATATGGACTATATAATCATATAAAAGCAAACATTGTAGTGAGTTTTTCCCTTGTCTACTTTATATAAGTAGGCCATAGTTCTTTCCAAATTAATTGCTGTAATAAATTCTTATTTATATAGTATAATATAAAGTTGCCATAATTATATTGCTTGAAAAATCAGTTTGTAGACTAATATTAAAATGACCAATATCTTAGAAAATATTCATCACAATCTTGGAGAAGATGTACATTAAGCAATTAAGTTGTGATTATGTAGCACTTATAAGAAATGACAAACACCAATTATACTCTGTGGTGTAAATGTGATGGTGGTGGTGGTGGTGGTGGTGAGGAAGACTCCTGTTGTAGTTCTGGAAGAGCTAACATTTACAGAGCACTCACACATGCCAGATGTTGTGTTAAGTTTGGCAAATACCAGTTCACTGGAGCATGGATATATTACTGTGATGTGGGTAGTTTGTTAGCTCATGTTCTTTCAAAGAGGAAAAAGGGTTAGAAAAAGTAATTACAACTTGCCTAAATCAAAATATCTGTAAATAAGGAGCCAGGGCTCAAATTCAGTAGTTTGTTAATTCAGAGGAGATACCAGAGTAACTAACTCCGTTAATAAAAGAGCAAAAGTAAGATAAAGTTTACAAGAAAATATAGGTGTAATAACCATGGATTTAGCAATGGTTTCTTAAATATGAGAAAACAACAGGAAAAACAAGCAGACAACACTGAAATTATAGTTTAAAACCTGTGTACTTCAAACGACTCCAACAATAAAATAACAACTCATATGATAGGGAAACCTGTTTACAAATTACTTATCTGGCCAGAGATATGTCTACAACATATGAAGAACTGTAATTGATAAAAAGACAATTAGCTTGTAAGCTTAACTAGAATTGGTCAAAGGATCTACTGCATATATGTGGCAACTGCTGCTGTCAACTTCACTGGATTTAGACTCTTGTATAAAGCACAGTTCTGGGCATGTCTCTGAAGGTATTTTCACAGTGATTTAACTAAGTCTCTCTGGTTCCAGACAACAGACAACAATGTGACCAGCCACCTCAGGTTCTCATGGTTGCTCCCCTCCAATGGTGATGGACTATGTCCTCTCTTAAACTGTGAGCCCAGGTAAACCATTCATTCCTATGTTAGAGTTTCTATTGCTGCAATGAAACACCATGACCAAATTAGCAACTTGGGGAGGAAAGGGTTTATTTGGCTTATACTTCCATATCACTGTTTATCATCAAAGGAGGTCAGGGCAAAAATTCAAAAAGGGCAAGAACTTGGAGCAGGAACTGATGCAGAGGCCATGGTGGAGTACTGCTTACTAGCTTGCTCAGCATGTTTTCTTATAGAATCCAGAACTACTGTGGGCTGGGCCCTCTCACATCAATCACTGACTAAGAAGGTATACTACAGGTGGATATTATGGAGGCATTTTCTTAGTTGAGGCTCCTTCCTCTCAGGTGATTTTTAGTTTGTGTTAAATTAACATAAAACTACCACATCTCCTTAAGTTAAGTTACTTTTGTCTTGACAGTATCAGGAGGTGGGGTTAATAGAGATGAACGGGTCATGAGGGTTCTTTTCCTCAGAAGTAGATTAAGGTCACTGCTGAAAGAGTAGATTTGTTATAGTAATACTGTCTGGTTATAGGACTTTGGTTCTTCTTGCTGTCTGCCATGGAATGATGAAGCAAGGAGTCCTGTGAGGACACTTTGGTATTGGACTTCTCACTCTCCCAAACTATGAGAAATGTGTTTCTTCTCTGATAAGTTACTCAGTCTCAGATAGTCTGCTATGTAAATTCAAATAGGTTGGGACAGAGGCAAACAGAACTGGGGAGATAAAAAACATTATAAAGTGATCCTTTTCATCAACTTCTTTGTCTGAGAAAAATGTCAGTTACCTTGGAATGTTCACAAGGTGAAAACTTATAATACAGTCTGAACTGTATATAACTTAGAGCATCATGTATACACCACAAATAATTTGAGTATACACAAGGAACTGTGGCATAAATATTAGTGATGTTTACAGAGTGAGAACAGGAGACAGAAAGTGCCAGGGAGTTGTAGAGTAGGCACCCAAAACCAAAGTTTTGAGTCTTGTCCTTGAAGAGATGCTGGACATGTCCTTGGTCCCATTGGCAGTTTTGTTCTTGTTATATGTCAGAAATGCCAGAAGAAAATTCTGGTTCCTAGTTTATTTTCTTGTTATTTTTCTTCCCTTGAGTGAGTACCCCAGTCTAAATGCTATATGTGAAGATGAGACCAAACCTCTAGTCTAGGCAGCCATACACTTTGGTGACTAACTTTTGAATTTAAGCTTTAAATTGTCATGGTGGAAGTGGCTTTTAATCTATTAATAATAGTGATGCCACTGATCTTTGGATCTGTGTACTCAGTTACTATTTTAATTTATTTCCTGTTGTCTATAGTTGATCTTCACTTAGATCAGTGGTTCTCAACTTCCTAACACTGCTACCTTTTAATACAGTTCTTCATAATTTGATGACCCCAAATCATAAAATTCTTTTCTTGGTACTCCATAAGTATAATTTTGCTGTTATAAATTGTAATGTAAATATCTTTTTGTAGGATATCTGATATGTAACTACTGTGAACTGATCATTCAGTTCCCCACCCCAACAGGTTGTGACCCACAGGTTGAGAAACACTGACTTGGATAGTTCATGCAGTCCTGACTCCATCTATCTAGGTCCCTTTGCCCATCCTCCAAGCCCAGAAAATCAACAAGAGTGAAGACCCTAAACTTGTCTATGGTCTCAACATTTTTTTTTTGTGGGAGTTAAGTTACAGGAATTACTAAATTTGCAGGCCACTGAAGATGAACCATCTTTTTCAGAGTCCACTTTGGACCACATCTACCACTTCTCTGATAACACTAGAAAGTTAAGCATCACAGTTGCCCCTCTTTAGGATTCAAAGTACTATACGAAAAGGAGGAAATGTCAAGACCTTGTTGGAGCCTATTGAGGGAAATCTACTTCTTCCTGGTCAAAAGAATGGAATCTGAGTTTTACATATGGTCATTTGTGGAGATGTGACATTCTAAATTGTTCTAAAATGAGAATAACATATCTTCTTGTCATTTCCCTTAAGAGTTAATCCAGCTGAGCCTGACATTCACCTGGGCAGGAGACTGCCCATTAGGAAAACTGATTCACCTAAGGACATACTTAGAGAGGAAAATTATCCCTTTAATGAAATAATGAAGACTTATCCAAATCTTCCCCATGCATTGTTACAGAGTTCTGCCCTCTCTCACTACTAAGCCTGCCTGCTTTTAAAAATGATTCATCTATCTATCTATCTATCTATCTATCTATCTATCCATCCATCCCTCCATCCTTCTATCTACCTACCTATGTATAGATCATCTATATCTAAATACCTCACTTCTCTTCTTTATTTCTGTCTCCTTTGCTTTTGCCCAACGCCTAAGCATGCTTTCCCTGACCCTCTGAGTTTTCATATTCTTTCTCTGAAGCCCCACTTCTCTTCTGCCATATAGCTGCTTGCCAAACTCCATTGATAAACATGCCTGCTTTCTTGGGCTCTAACTGAATAAGCATGGATTTTTTTCTTATTCATCTTCCTACTCCTGAAAGTTATTGGAATTTATAGCTTGTTTGCCTTTTTGTTTTTCTCTCAAACGCTAATAAAATGGTCCTTGAGCTTCCTTAAGTCTGTTTTTGTAGATTCTTTTATTAGAAGAGTAAACCCAAAAGGGAAGCTCATTGGTAAAGAGGAACTGTCACACATGTGACAGATGTGAATGAGCATTAAGCACTGAGTGAATGGCTGCACAATGGACAATTTACCATAGAACTTGGAGCTGCGACATGTTAGCTAGGGCTTCTCTGACCCCATGAGGTGGTCATAGAATTACAAAGATGAGTAGGAATTTGTCTTCTCCAATGGAAAAAGTATACAGGAACTTGTTAGTTTGCCTTTGCTAATGCTCAATGCAAAGATGATGCCTGGAGAGGGAGGTTAATACATATAGAGGGCAGCTTTCATGAATAAAGTGCTGGTGGATTTGAGCAGGAGGAGGCAAAGATAGTAGGGGATAGAGCATTTCTCCAATAAACTTAGCAGTGGAGGTATAATGGCTACTCTTGGCTGCCAACTTGACTCCCTCTGGTATAAACTAAAACCAAGCAGCTGAGCAAGCCTATAAAGGATTTTTATGATTGGATCACTTGAGGTCTCAAGACTCATCCTCTATCTGGCTCACACCCTCCAGTTGCAGCCCATACAAAAAGACATGGAAGGAGGAAGCTTTTGGATTTTTGCCTGCTTGCTCTCACTTTCTGTGGCAAGTTTATCTGTGTTGTTGCTGAGGCCTTCCTTCAGTGGTATTAGAACTTACTTCTTCAGGACACCAATGTAGACCAGCAGACCTAGGAATCATCCAGCACTAGAAGGAACAGCTGAGACATCCTGCCTGTTTGACTGAGCAACAGTCTTGGCCTTTCGGTTGAGAGATAGCCATGTTTGGACTAGATGGACTACAACCTGTAAGTCACTCTAATGAAAGTGTGTCTCTGTATGTGCATGTACACACGTGCATTTGAGTGTGTGTGCATGTGAGTGTGTATGTATTCACTTTATTGGTTCTCTTCCTGAGGGGGAAAAACTCAACTATAAAAGGAGTGGAAGAAATATAGGGAAGATGGATGGCTTGTCATGGGGGAGAATGTTCAGGGTTGTTTGTTGTGTGTTTCTAAGGTAAGACAGAGTAAGCAAATCTAATCTGGGAAGAGGCCAGAGTCATAGGAAACAGACAGTTGGAGAAAGTGTGTTGAAAAGGGCAGAAGCTGAAAGCTGTTGAGTTGAAGGCCTTAGCTTCATTCTGTGGGATTAGAAGGAAGAGGGGGCTGAGTCTGGTGCATAGGATGACAAGGGTGATAGGACTTGATGGATTTCATTTTCAAAGTCAGAGGAGTAACAAGTAGAAGGGTGGATTGGTTGTAATGATTGTAATGATTGCAATGGTTGTAATAATTCCAAGAGGACTGAGTTACTGTAATCAGCAGACAATCTGGCATTTCCAGAGAGTCGAGGAACACACAAATAAGGAAGAACACTGAAAAGAGAAGGGTTTGGAATTTTAAAATAGAATGCTATTTTACGGTTTAATTTGCAAATCAAAACCCAGGTGATAAGAAGGTCTTGCCCTAACAATGAGACTAAGAGGTAGCTGGAAGAAAAGTAGGAAAAGAGCTGAGAAATCAGCAAATTAAGAGACATCAAATCATGCATCACATTCTGGTTAAGAGAGTGTCCAATTGGGCATTGCATTCTGGTTAGTGCAGAATCCTGGGAAAAAGAGGAAAAGCCTTCTCATGGAGAGAAGATGCAAAGTCTTGCAGGAAAAAGGGATTTGAGCTTCACTGAGTGACAGGGAGAGACTGGACATAAAAAAGTAACAGCTGCCTGGAGAGTATGTAGGATGGCATGACCTAGACAGATGCAAAAAGTATACAAAATCATGTAGGTTGCTTCTGAGTATTGTTCATTGTTCCCTGTTCTCTATATTAGCCTTTAAAAAGTAACTTAAAATTTTCTGATAATATTACTTCAAAAGGGATTTTAAAATGGCAGTGTTTGCTCTCTTCTCTCATATACCTCACAGAACACTTCTCAACCTGTGTTTATGGGTTTTTTCCCCACCTACCCCTCCCCCTAAAAAATTCTCTAGTGAATATCAACTGGCTGAGTTGTAATTCAACCCACTTGTAACATGACTTACTTTGAAATAGTTTTGTATTGCCCACATTGAGGTCTCAGTTTCATAACATTGCTCTCCCACACTTTCAGATATGGAGCAAATAGTTTTCATGACTCCTTTGTTTTTGCTTTATGCTATGGTATGGAACCTAGAGCTTCATTCATGCTAGGTAGGCCCTCCACTGCTGAGTAGTGTCCAGAGTTTTTATGGAGCTCAATCTTTCAGACCCTGAGCTCCTACTCCTAGTCTGGTAGGAAGGGCTTACTGACAGTCCAACCCTCTAATTCTGCAATCACTTAGTCTTTCTGGTGACTGACAACAAAAGACATTCATTTCACTCAAGAAATGCCAAAGGTTTTAAGAGTTCTATGACAGAACAAGACAAAGACTAATATGTTTTATATTGTATCACACTCCTCCACTCAATTTCTCCCCTGGCTGCTCACCTTCCTCTCAGTAGCTCCAATTCTGCACCAAGGCTTTCATACCCTCTACCCACCTGTCTGACTTCATTACTATTTGCCCATCCTATTCAGTCTGACTTCATTACTATTTGTCCATCCTATTCACTCACACTAACTCACTTCCTTTTCCCACCTCTATTAAGATTTGTCTTCACTTTAGGACCTCTGCACTTGCTCATCCATATGCTTGGAAAATCTTTCCCCCAGTGACACATTTCATCTCCTTTGATCAACTGCCACCTCAACACTGCCTTCCTGGTCTCCTGCTATTCCCATTTTATTGGGCATTACCTCATCTATATCCCAGATTAATTTTATTTTTACATACTCTCTGTCTTAGTTATTGTTCCTTTGCTGTGAAGAGACGGTATAACCAAAGCAACTTATAAAAGGAAGCATTTAATTGGGGGCTTGCTTACAGTTTCAGAAGGCTACTCCATGACCATAGGGCAGGCAGACATGACACTGGAGGAGTAACTGAGAGCTTACATTTGATCTACAAGGGAAGTGACGGGTGGGGTGGGTGAATTGAGCCTGCCATATTCCACCTCCAGAAACATACCTCCTCCAACAAGGATACACCTCTTCCAATAAGGCTATACCTCCTAATCCTTCCTATAAGTCCACTAAGTGAAAAGCAAGCATTCAAGTACATGAGCATATGGGGCCATTCTCATTCACGCTACCATACTGTCCATTGCCATGGAACTTTATCACTTTGATTTTATGCCTTTCTCCACTAGTATACCTCTCTAAGGATACCAGCTATAAGAGGGCAGAATGTCCAGTGATGAAATGCAGATTAGGTATTTATTATTATAATTATTACTTTGAGATTTATATATTCATAATTACATATAAGTAATAATTTTGTAATTTATATTATATATAAAACAATACTATAATATCATATAATATATTAAATATATAGTTATGTATAATAAATAAATATACACATAAAATTTATATATAATTATAATTTGTAATTATTATTTGAGTCTTGCTATGTTTACAGACATGTGCCACCAAACCCAGCCATAAATAAGTATCCTTTTGAATTAAACTAAAGCAGGAGACATCTGCTAAGGGGAAGAAAAAGTGTGAAGGTGTTGAGGGGTTTCATTGCTTAATGCAAGAGAATTTTAGGATAGGACTTCAGGATTTAGCAGCTCCAGCAGGTTAGGCTCAGCCACCCCATTACAATATACCAGGTTAAAGAGACACCAGTAAAAAGCAGGGAAAGGAGATTCAATGTTTTGGGAAAAGGAACAAACAGATGAATCCAGTGACCTAGGTCGCCTTTGGGGTACTGATAGAAGCCTCAGGGTAGGTAGAGGAAGGAGTGGGATGAGATATGCAAAATTAAGCATCTTAGTCAACATGTGATTCCACCAATTGATGTCTCAGCTTTGGTTCTTCCAGGTCCCAAGAAACTCTTGTTTGAGAAGTCAATGTGATCCTCAGGAGTTATGACTTCTCCCCCAGGGTGCAGCCATGTGATTGTGAACATTAGCTTTCATAGTGGGAGTCAGGGGGCTGTCCTGGATCCAAGGTGATGACTACAGGTGATGACTACAGACCATCATGGAGCTGTATTGCTTCCTTCCTGTTGATGGTCACACCAAACAAAAAACAACTTAAGGGTTTTGTTTGAGCTCACAGTTGGAGGTAAAGTCCTTCTGTCAAGGAAGATGTTTTGGTGAGAGCAAGTCTAGTTATGGTAATGGGAACTGGAGGCAGCTGCTCACAGTGTGTGTGTGTGTGTGTGTGTGTGTGTGTGAAAGAGAGAGAGAGAGAGAGAGAGAAGAAGAGGAGGAGGAGGAGGAGGAGGAGGAGGAGGAAGGGAGGGAGGGAGGGAGGGAGGAAGGGAGGGAGGGAGGGAGATTGAGAGAGATATACCTATGCTCAGTTTTCCCCTTTCCATTCAGATGCTGTTGGCTTCTGTCAAACAGTTGGATCTGAATTCTTCAGCAAGGGCAGGAAACCTTCAATGATAAGAGAACAGCCCTGGAAACAGATGCCCCGGTTTGAATCTGAGCTCTACCAGTCGCTGGAATGATGAGTCTGGGCAAATTATTGAACTTTTTTGCATCACTTTCTTCATCAAAAACCGGGAATTCCACTGTGCTTCTTGGGGGTTGTTGGAGGGACTAAACAAATCCCACTCTGTGACATTGCTAGGCAAGCATCTGGTGCCTGATGAAGCCCTTGTTCCTTGCAAGCTGTTAATTCTGTGTGACTAGACATTTCCAAATTTACTGTCTGCTGTTCTTTCTCATGCCACCTCCCAGTCTACTTTTATCACTGAGGAACAGAGCTGAAGCTAGCCTGCATGCCTCTTCACCTCAAGGGACAGACTATAGCCTGAATGCTGCCACTTAGTTTGTGTGTTATTTTAGGCAAGCCTTTCAGCCTCTTTGGGGTGCTGTAAAATCAAGGAGTAAACATCTGCACAAGTGCTTTGTAAACAGTATGCTTATTTCACCCTGAGCAAGGAACTGTAGCTGAGAACAGGAAACAAGTTTAATTGGTTCCATTTTGAAAATCTTACCCTTTAGATAATGCACTTTAGAAAATGGGTAACTATCTCTCAGTGGCTGGATTTATCACATTATCTCATTTTGTTTGTTTGTTTGTTTTTTCTCATAAGCATGCATGTGACGGAGAGTCTTTCCGAGCCAGTGAGATGCTTCTTTCTCTCATCTGTAAATTGAGTTGGTCTATTGAGCAGGGAACTTCATAAAGTTATACACAGTTTTCATGATTTAAAGTCTGTTTCTCAGTTGGCAGAAGGGAGTTCTGTAGGGAATGGTAATGCAATTAGGATGGTAAGTACCAGGTGAGAAACACCCAGATCAGGCAGCCAGCCTTCCTGGCAGATTTCAGAGAAACACTCTAGAAGCAGGTTAGCATGGATCTCTAATGTATACTTCCTGAGCCCCAGTCTCAGAGGTGCTACTTTTTCCTGGGTGACTTTGTAAATTACTAAACTGACTGCCTCAGATTCTATATCTGTAAAATGGGAACAATTACGATAGCTACTTTACTGAGTTATTGGGAGATGAAATGAAATCCCACTGTGTGACATTGCTAGGCAAGCATCTGATGTCTGTGAACTGTCCTGAACAAAAGAAGCCTTCTCAAATACCTGTCCCATCTCTGATAAACTACTGAAATACATGGGAGACTTTTTTTTTTAAAGACTAGTTTAAAAGTAATAAAGGCCAAATGGGTTTCTCTTCTTTCTTGATTTCCCAAGATCACAGCTAAGGTCAGTCAAAGTAGGTCCAGAATATAGCAATGCTAGAAAAAGCAGGGGACTGTGTGTGTCTGGATGCTGCTTGATCCTATTGCTTTAGGCTCCCCAGGAGTCATTTCCAGTAAACTGTACCCCTGGCTTACTGGTAACAGACTATGAGAGGAAGCCAGGAGAAGAAGGAGGCAGGGGTGGGAGGGTGAGGGAAGTATTTAGAAAGACTGAATTGAACCTCTTGGGTGTAGGGGTCAACTTTTGTCCAAACTTTTCCATTTCCATATCTTAGAAGAAAATGTGGAGATCAGAGAAATGGTTGGCTGGATCTTCTGTCAGGTGTGACTAGCCATCTCAAGTCTGGACTGTCCCATTTCAGAGAACCCAGTGAATGTGAGGCAGTGAGAATCACAGAACTGAGCCTTCTCCTAGAAAACCAGTGGTGAGTGCCTATCTTGGCTTACTTCTTTCAATGCATAAAGGACATGCTCCCAAAGGACCTAAAGGAAAGATCTTCAGAATTAGATAGCATCAGGAGAAAGTTGTTCTACATTGTAGTTTAGTTTGGCACTTGGTTGGCTCAAACTTGACTTTACATGAATAGCCTAGAGATCTTGTTACCATCCAAAGGCAGCTCTGTGATTCTAAACTTTTAGCATCTCTTGGTTGCTACTGGACAGAGGATTCCACTAAAAGTATTGAAAGTGTTCTAGGTGAATGATGCCCTAGAGTTGTATGATACACTGGAATTCCCACTAATCTACTGCTTCATGAATAGTGAGGCCCATTGATACACAGATGACCTTTGTCATCTGATTCCTGGAAAGTAAATGATCAGAAATATTTGTCTTTGATTCTAATTCTACATTTGGTAAGAGTGGAGGAAGAACAAGATGCTGATGTTGGCTAGCTTGGTTATGGTGATTGCTCATCTGTTTAAGCTAGAGCTAGCCATGCAGTGAATCTCCTGAATCCTCAAGTTTGGTGACACTTCATGAACCTGGCTTACACATTAAACTGGAGGATGAGGAACACTGTCATTCATTATCTTCATAATGACAGGTGAAAACTACAAACATCACTTTAAAAAAGACCTTCCTTAGGACTACTTAGATCTTACTCAGTTTGTCTATCATTAATTAATTGCACAACTCTTACTTATTGGTTATTTGCATATGTAATTTAATTTCCCTCTAAAAATATGTTGTATTGCAATCATTGTCTCAGTCTACCCTTAATCTGAGACTCAACAAGTGTAAAAGGTTTGCCCAAATATACCCAACTAGTCAAAGACTAAGGGAGGACAGGAATCTAGGTAGGTCTAACTTCATTTCCTCTCTCCATTATCTTCATGTTGTCTCACAGATACCAGAAACTCATTTGAAAATAAATGTAGGTTGCAGTTACTTGATGCCAATTGACCCACTTGATGAATTTACTATAATGCTAACGAAGCTTAAATTTCCAGAACTGGGGAAAACCAAAACCAAAAACTTTTCTCAGATTTGATCTTTTTTTTTGTTGTTTTTTTCGAGACAGGGTTTCTCTGTGTAGGCTTGGCTGTCATGGAACTTACTCTGTAGACCAGGCTGGCCTCAAACTCCGAAATCCACCTGCCTCTACCTCCCAAGTGCTGAGATTAAAGGCGTGAGCCACCACCGCTCGGTTTGATCTTATTTTTTATTCATAACTTGTGTTCTTTAAGAGCAGGAATCTACTTTCATTTTATTTACTTTTCATTACTTTAAATCCTTGATGAGTGGAACATACAGTTTCTGTGCTCAGCGGTGGGGTCATGCTATTCCTGTGGTGCGTGAGCTACCTTGTCCCAGATTACTCTGGTTTCATCAGATTTACCAACAGGAGTCCCTATGCTATTTTTACTTTGTACATATAAAAATGCCTCATGCCCAAACAGAATTCACTTTCATCTTGAGCATAAACATTTTCAATTTCAGAAGAGCTATGTGCTCTCTTTGGCTCAGGAGACCCTGCTAATAGCTAGCAAAAAGGCCTTGACTCTCAGCTTACCTTCTGATAGCACTTATCCTAACAGATCTGTCCTCAGGGAGGTAGTATCAGCCAAGCACTGTTGGTCCCATGCCTTGTCTACCTGGTCTTCCTTCTTCCTGGAATCCAGAGACTCCCCTGGCAAGCAATCTCTGTTTTTCGTTCTTAAAAAGTACACCCCGATTTCAGAAAGTTGAATCTCTACTAAATTTAGATCTGTTCCTGCTCCCAGAAATATAAAACCTTCTTTATAGCATTCCCAAGAGGATATTAAATACCTCCCATAGACACTCTCCAGCCCTGCATGTTTCATTTCTAATACTCCACAAATATTTTTTTGAAACTGTTTATCCTCTGACCAACAGTCTGCCTTCCAGGAGACACAACAACAATTACCACCCAACCCCTCTGTAATAGTCCTAAAAGTGAAGAAATTGCAGTACCTTTCCCACGCACTTCCATACTTCCAACTATACCTTCCATACTGCTGCTGTCTTGGCCTATGTTTTCTTTCAGTTGATGACATCTTCTAAAATTACTCAGGTTTGGCTTGATTGACAGAGGAGCAAATCCATGTCAGTGTCACACTTGTTTGTGGAAGACTTTACGTGCACTCTGATAGAAACTTTTCGTTGTTGTGTGTGTTGTAGGCCTCACAGCTTGTCCAGTCATACTGAACCTTCATTTTGCTTTCTTTCTCCAACCTTCTCTACTGAGAAATGCTTTCTATTTTCTTACGGTGATGATGTTCACACCCACACGATCTGTCTGGTAATGACTACAAACTTTGGAACACTTAGTAAGAATGCTTTGTGGCATCTTTGAGACATGCTCTCAGAAAACAGCACATCTACAGCTAATCTTGCCAACACTGTCACCATGTCTGTATTTGTTGATTGACTTCTTCCTCTCTGTTCAGACAGAGTGCTTACTACAGCTGGGAAAAGGAAAACTCTGGTGAAGATCAACTCCGACAATCTTGGTGATACTGACATTTATTTCTAGGATTCCTCTCAACCCCTTTGCCTTTTCTTCTCCTTGCTTCTTTTTAGTATCTCCTGTCTTACTAGGTAGCTATTGCCTCCACTCCTAGCAGATGCAGGCAGCACCAAACATGCCAAACACTGCCCTGAATGAGCCACTGGGAAGTGTGTGCTGCAGATCCGAGCCTTGAGGCTTTTGCTGCCTCATTGACTGTCTCAAAGAGCCAGCTCTGATGCCTGCTCCTTTTGTTGGACAAGTTCCTCACTCAACTTAGGTGAAGAAATGTTCATACTGTAAATCAATGTTCATACTGTAAATTTCTGATTCTTTTGGACCTAAGGAGAGTCATTCTCTAATTGTTAAATTTAAATTGAATTGCTCTGTGCTATAGTAAAGTGCTTTTAAAAATTACATGAATATATATCTTGAAACCCTGAAAGGCTACTTGAAATCCCCCAAGCCATTATTTGCTCATGGAGAAGACCCTTGGCCTACTTTAATTGATCATTATATATTTAGAATTAGAAGAAAGGGGAAATTAAGAATTATCCTAAATGATAATATAATCACTGAATCAGAAGGAAAGAACTTCAAATTAATTATTAAGTACCTATTATGGAGAGAAGTTCATTTAATCTTAATAACTTTGTATTATCATGTAACTTTTACATATAGATGATGAAACCCAGGGATATTAAGTAACTAGTCAGGGAACTACTACAGGAGCTTGCCCTTGTTTGCTGATCCCAAATCCATGCTCTTGTATATCCTACCTGACCTCCCTCACTTTGCAAAGGCTGAAACCAAGAGGCCTGAACACCATGGTTGACGTTCTAACAAATCTCATTTCTTATGGACCCACCAAAATTTGTGTAGGCATGAAAGCCCTGGCTCAATAAGTCAGAAAACAACCCAGAACAGTTTAAAAGGAATGCTATGGCCCAGGGACACAGCTCAATGGTAGAACCTGTGCTTAGAACACAGGGCTCTGGATTTGTTCCCTTAAACAGTAGAAGAAATAAAAATAAACACAGATCTCAACCCTCCTCTCTTCTTTAAACTTTTGAGTTTATTTGCACATGACCTGTATATTTGATCCTTATTTCCTCCCATATGTAGGCTGAGGAGTTGGTTTTACTAGAGACTAGGCTGCCCTACATAGGTAACTGCTTTTGTTGTTAGAGAAAACTGAAAACAGAAACTCACATGGCATTTGCTGAAATTCCTAAATAATCTACTTTCAACTCAATCTGTTTTGCTATCTTAAGGGTTTTGGTGTGAACTTTTCTTTTCTTTTCTTTTTTTTTAAATTTATTTTATGTATATGAGTACACCATTGCTCTCTTAAAACACACCAGGATCAAAAACTCAGGTGACAGCAGATGCTGGCCAGGTTGTGGAGAAAGAAGAGCACTCCTTCATTGCTGGTGGGATTGCAATCTGGTACAACCACTCTGGAAATCTGTTTGGCAATTCCTCAGAAAACTGGGCATAGTACTACCAGAGGACCCAGCTATACCACTCCTGGGTAGTGTTCCAACATGTAATAAGGACACATGCTCCACTATGTTCATAGCAGCCTTATTTATAATAGCCAGAAACTGGAAACAACCCAAATATCCCTCAACAGAGGAGTGGATACAGAAATTGTGGTACATCTTCACAATGGAGTACTACTCAGCTATTAAAAACAATTAATTTATGAAATTCTTAGGGAAATGGATGGATCTGGAGAATATCATCCTGAGTGAGGTAACCCAATCACAAAAGAACACACATGGTATACACTCTCTGATGAGTGGATATTAGCCCAGAATCTCAGAATATCCAAAATACAATCCACAAACCACAAGAAGCTCAAGAAGAAGGAAGACCAAAGTGTGGATGCTTCGTTCTTTCTTAAAAGGGGGAACAAAATACCCATGGAAGGAGTTGCAGAGACAAACTATGGAGCAGAGATTGAAAGAAGGACAACCCAGAGACTGTTCCACCTGAGAATCCTTTCCATATTTAATCATCAAACCCAGACACTATTGTGAATGTCAGCAAGTGCTGGCTGACAGGAACCTGATATAGCTGTCTCCTGAGAGGCTCTGTCAGACCTGACTAATACAGAAGTAGAGGCTCACAACCACCCATTGTATTGAGTGCAGGGTCCCCAATGAAGGAGCTAGAGGAAAGACCCAAGGAGCAGAAAGGTTTGCAGCCCCTTGGGACAAACAACAATATGAACTAACCAGTACCCTCAGAGCTCCCAGGGCTAAACCATCAACCAAAGAGCACACATGGTGGGACTCATGGCTCCAGCAGCATATGTATATAGAGGATGGGAGGAGAGGCCCTTGGTCCTGTGAAGGTTCTATGCCCCAGTGTAGGGGAATGCCAGGGCCAGGAAGTAGGAGAGGGTGGGTTGGTGAGCGGGGGGTGGGTTGGGGGGAACAGGGGTTTGGTTTTTGTTTTTGTTTGTTTTTTTGTTTTATTTTTTTTCCAGAGGGGTAACCAGGAGAGGAGATATCATTTGAAATGTAAATAAAGAAAATATCTAATAAAAAAACCTCACACACAGACACACATAGACACACACACACAGCCCACTAATTTGTAATTCTAAGATCAAGATATAGTACTGTAATTACAGATGCATATTTGAACATACTCCTCATGCCCCAGAACACTCACTTTCTGTGAGATTTGACAATTGTAAAAACACATAACTTTAATAGAAATATGACAACTTCAAAAATAAAAGAATATGACCAAAAAAAAAAAAAAAAAAAAAAAAAAAAAAAAGACACACCAGAAGAGGGCATCAGATCCCATTACAGATGGTTTACCCTCATGCCTTCTAGTTCAATTTTCAAATGTTTGTCTTTTAAACTAAATCTTTATATTTGTTCCTTTCTTTACTTACTTCTTATTGTGTTATTTATTTCATGTGCATGGAGTTGGCAGTACACATATGCTATGCTGCAAGTGGAGTGGCAGGCACCTTTACCTGGGAGTCACCTTGTTTGTTCAGACAGAGTCTCTCTACATATCCCAAGCTGGCCTGAAATGAGATATTCCTGATCAATCTTCTGCAATTTCCAAATATTGTTGCTCAATTTTCAATTCTCCCTATATTAGAGTAGAAGAAAATTACTCTTACATGATCACTGATTATTACTCTCTAAAACTTTTTATTATTATTTTGTTTATACGTAGATATTTTGCTTACATGTATGTCTGAGTTCTATGTGTGTCTAATGCCCATTGAGGCCTGAAGAGAGTGATGGATTCCATGGTTGTGAGCCATCATATAGTGCTGGGAGTTGAACTCCAGCCTTCTGTAAGAGCAGCTAGAGCGCTTAGTCACAGAGCCACCTCTTTCTTAATCCCAAAACAAACATAAACCTTTTCTATACAATTCTACAAAGGAGTCAGTAAGTTCCATTCGGCATAATTTTAAATGTAATATAATTAATTCTTTCAAGAACTTTAAGTGCCTAAAATGACAGTTCACATCCATACATATAGGTTATGCACTACACTTGCTATTGGTTGTTGGAGCTAGGAAGGGTTGCTCTCTCTGAGACAAGTGGCACATAGCTTCCATCCCCTTTTAAAACAATGAGGCAATATGAACATATTTCTTTATTTGCTCTGGCTGCTAGGAATCTTGGAGTCAAAACTAAAGCCCAGATAAAATATATGTTGACACTATTGTTGTACAAATTTTTTCTTTTATATTGGATCTAATTTTATATTTCAATCCCTATGTTACTATCGCATGACATATTACAGGTCCTTTGTAAGGAAGAAAAATATTATGAATAAAAATAAATAAGGAAACATAACCAGAATATTATTATTATTAGGTACCCTTGGGATAGTTCAGAGAATCTATAACCTTCCTTTAAAAAAAAAAAATCAATGCCTACAGCTGCTGGGGTGGGTCACTGTTTATATCTGGGTGGTAACACTGTTCCCTCGGGGACACATGCCTTCAGCCCTCCCTTTAGCCAGTGTTTTAATTTATGCCACCTCAGGGCACATACATGTCTATAATCCCACCACTCCAAAGGCTGAACCAGGAGGGTGGCCAGTTTAATGTCATCCCAGGTTACATAGCAAAACAAACAAACAAACAAAACAAAACTGAAAACTTCAAAAATAAAAAACCTCAAGTGGTTACTTTATATTGATCATGTGCTAAATCTTGAAATGTTGCTGACTCATTAAATACATATTGAATGCTTGTCATGGGCCAGAGTGAAAAAAAAATCCTGTCCCTATGTATTAGTTAGCTATGGAAATATTTATTTGGACTGGTATTATCCAATGAAAAATAGAGTTCAAATCTAATCATAAAGAATATATGACAAGAGAAAATACAATGGGGAATGACACTAAGAGTACAAATGATACGCAAGGCATCATGGAATACATATCCATTCAGCTCCTAGTGAGAGAGAGACAGAAAGAAAGAAGAGGGGGAAGAAAGGAGGGAAGGAGGGAAAGGGAGATGGGGAAAGAGAGGGAGAGAGAGAGGAGAGAAGGAGGTAGACAAGTAGCTTGTGTTGGAAAAGCACATGGCCACAAAGCAAAGTTGCCTGTGTCTTCGCCAGCAGCCAGCAGCCAACAGCCAGCCTCTACCTGTGCCAGCTCCAGTAACTGGGCAGGCTGGAAATAATCAATGTTGGTGAAACTGTAGAGACATGAGTACTGTCATATATAACTATGGAATAAAATAGGCCCTTTTCAGTAATCTTATTATAGCTATTAAAAGTATAAATATCCAGTCTTAGTGAAAGCAATCCACTGCTGAAATCATCCCACTAAAACAGAAGTGTCAGTATAAAATCATTTTTGCTGGTATTGGAACAAGTATATTCATTATGAATTATTTATAGTTAGGCATAGTAGTCCTAATGATAACAGTATTTGTATTGAATAAGATATATTCCAGTATTAAGTAACATATTGCATTAAAATGATAATTTCAATTCATATTTTTTTCTGTTAGATAATTATAATATACTAAGGCATTAAAAAGACCAATTTGAACATATATTACTGAATGTGTACTTGTACATATAATTTTATATTAAAATCCCATACTCAAGAACAAACATATGTACAGTTTATAGAAGCCAAAATAACAAAGAATACATCAACAGTTAACACTGATAATGTCAGTGTTTGAGAAACTGGATGGAACGGAGAGGCTTCTGTTGGACATATTTCTGTGTTTGGTTTGTTAAAACTATTTGTTTTATAATAGTAATAACAAGTGAGTTTTATTTGATAATGCCCTGACAATGGGGTTATTAGCATGGTGGTAGTGTGCTTGTCTTTAATGAATACATTTCAAGTCTGATCTCTAGCACTACAAAACACAATAAAAAATAAAAATGACAACTAACTTACTTCTTCCTTTGTCCTCTCTCCTCCAACCTTTTCCTCCTGGCTGCTAGGACAGAATACAGGCCTCATGCATACTAAGATTTGAGCTACACTTCCAGCCAGAGTTAACAAGGAGAGTTTACCAAACACTACTCTAGGAGAGTTTAATCTCGCCTAATTCCTACAATAACTATACAATGCTAATGTTCATATTTTTGTCTTTACTGTTCAACATAAAGGATGGAGGCCCAGAGAGGTCAATATCACCTGCCCAAGACTATACGTTTACTGGTAACAGACTAGAAAGAAAATCCAAATAGTCTGCTTCCAGTGACATCTTCTTCTAGTAAAAATCTAATAAAAAAATCCCATGTCCAGTGAAAAATACACCAAGCATAAGCAATTGGTGTTTTGGAAAGTTACCATTTTAAATGCAGATTTGTTATTGTTTTGAGTCCAGGTGTCTCTATGCTGCACAGACAAGAGATTACCATGTGTACTGTGAAGCTAGGTTTATGATGAATTTTTTGATTACCAACATTATATAGTCTTAAGAAAATGATTTTGTTTATATTTCAACTTTTACAATGACTAAACATCTTTTATTTGCTGACTACATTATAGTCCTCTGAATGCATAAATCAATATTATGCCCTAGTACTTTCCAAGAACTATTCATTTCATCCTAATTTGAATTAACAAATAAAACTGGAGGACATCACAAACTTGACATGTTAAAAAGTATGAAATGTAATGGGTTTTGGGTTTTGTTTGCTTTTTCTTTTCTTTTTTTTCAAGGTTTTTTTTTTGTTTTTTTGGCACGTTACTGCTGTATATAGTCTAGAATGTATGTCCTGGAACTCATTGGTGAAACTCCTCTGCCTAAAAATCATGAACTGAAGTTGTATATTAGTATTTCATGAAGGAATTGAGCATACAGGAAGAAAGGCCAGGCTATTAATTCTAGTTGCTCATACACAGGCTGTCTGGGTGCTTATCTGTATTTGTTACTTGGTCATTTACATTTGATAATGCCACTTACAAATATTATTTATAACTTTTAAAAGGCCCACATATTCAGTCAACTTCTATCCATTTTCTTGCAAATGTTCTATATTCAAGTTAATTACTTTGAACTATTTCTGCTTTCTAAAAATGGCTATTACTGGGTAAGAAATTTACGTTTTAAATACAGTCTTGAACACTTTCCAGGCCTTTATTATGGTAGCATTATGGACTAATGAGGCCACTTGTAAATATACCCTTTGAGGCAGTGTCTGATACCTAGTCAACTAATCTCATTCAGTGTACTTTGTGGAAGAGTGGAGAGTAAACATGGAACTGTCTTAGGCTTGACGATTCTTAAAGCCTTTTAGCTTAGCGAGAAAATGAAGCAGTTCAATGGTTATTTCAGCAAGTGTCTCCCTAAGGGAGACTCAGAAAAGAAACTTTTCTAATTCATGTCATATCTGGGCCCAAGTTCCTCCTCCTAAACTATTCAATTAAGCCACCTATAGAGCTGCTTCAGTTTCCTTGTCTGACTAGCCTCAGCATTGTGCAGATTAAAGGTCCTGGCCTTTAGCCTCCAGGAGTAGAGGCTGATATTTCAGGAGCTAAACACAGTATTCAAGCTGGAGAGGTCACTCAGTGACAGACTACTTGCCTAGCACTCATGAAGCCTTGGGTTTGATCGGCAGCACCACATAAACCAGGTATGGTGCTGCATGCCTGCAATCCCAGCTCAACTGTGCCTAGAACAAGAACAAGTAAAGATATGCAGTCAAGAACAGGTAGGTCAGCGGATAGAAAATTACTGGCAAGACTACCACTGAGGGGTGATATCAAGGACAGGTGATAGGGAATTTGGTTAGATGCCAAGGGTGGGAGCCTGTCACTAAACTGAACCATCAGGTTTACTTGCTAAAACTGGACTAAGCAAGCAGAGCTACAAGGCTAAGTTAGAAACAAGATTCAGAGAATGGCTCAAGTTTGGTCAAAGGAAAGTGTTTGTTAGGGATTATTATTTCTATAGTAGAACTGGTTTTCATCAGTTTTTAAGGAAAGCACCCTACTATATTGGTTGGCTGGCCTAGAACTCATAATACAGACTAGGCTATCCTCAAACTCACAAGATCCATCTGCTTCTGCCTCCCAAGTGCTGGAATTTAAGAATGAGTCAACATGCTCAGCTAATATAAAATTCTTAAAATAACTTATAAAAACAAGCAAAATGATTTAAAGAAATATTAAGTAAACCACAGTATAATAGTGCATAGCTTAAATTAGGATGGTACTATGGGAGTGGCTGTCCTCTTGGCAACATTTCATCTAGCTAAGCTTTCTGTAACGTGGATAATGATATGATAAGAGTCCCTAAGAAGCAGTTCATTTGTCACTAGGCCTCAAGACTCAGCTAGTGCTTTAATCAGCTCATGCTGCTATAACCCACAGTTATCAATAACAGTTTATTTTAACCGTTTTAGAAGGAGCCTGATATAAAGATATGGACAGTCAGGTTCTGGTCGTTGTACTTTATATGGGGGATGGCAGAATAAAGGATGGAAGTTCTAAGATCACTAAGTTTTACTCATGAGAGTGTCATACTCATGACTTCATCTAACCATAATGCCCCAAAGACCCTGAAAACCAAGGGACAGAGTCCCAGGATCAGAGTTTATTTTAGGTCTGGGGGATACAAACATTCAGCTTAGGAACTTGTAGCTCTTGGTTCTTGGAAAAGTTAGGGTTGTCACCGTTTCCTGGATACCAGTACTTATCAACAGGGAGCAGGACCTGTAGGACACTTTGTAAATCTGTATAGGCTGCCATTACTTCTCTAAGGCAAGTTGTCTAAAGAGAACCACAAAGAACACTCCAATTCATGCCTGGTCTTCAGTCACTATGGCGAACTGGATGGGGGCAGTGCTTGAGGAGAGACTGTGTATCTACAAATATAACAAGCACTTCTGAGCTTTCTAAGATCTAGTGAATTGGGATGTATATAGAAGGAGATTACTATAGCATCTTCAACTCATAAAATGGAATAGGCAACATTGTAATTTACTCCAGTTGCTTTGCTTTACTGCTACAGCTTTGTCATCACCCCAAATACTTGAGCAAGGAAACACTAGTAAAGTACAGCACCAGACTCCTCACTCACCCTTACAATATGTCAGACCTCAGGCACCAGACAAAAACGCCCAAAGCTGAATGTGGGATCCACGTCCCGTCAATAAATGTGGAACATTTTAAGCCTAGTGTGTATTCGTGTCCCGTCCCAAGGTTCTTATTAGGGACTTATTTCCAGCTTTGGTACACTTCATCAGTCGCTAGTATGGTCCCTGATATCTTGACTTCATGTCTTTGGAGAGAAGCTAGGGGCCGGTTCAGGAGCATTTGACAAAGTGCTTTGCGCAGCTAGCTGTGAATTCCACTTGCCTAGAAGCTTACGCTAAAACCATGACCAGAGTTGACCCACATGCAGCCAGGCTTTTCTTTGCCCGGACAACCTTGTGAGACCTCTAGGAGCGAGAAGCGCGCCAAGAACGCAGACTCTAAGGCGCACTCGTGGTCACCCTAGAAGACAGTCATTAATCTGCACCAACAGCCAGCCAGAGACACGACAAATAAAATGGAAGGTCCTGTTCGGTGGGAACACAGGCCTCGCGCTGGGACTGGAGGCCCCGGCGAACGAGGTGAGCAAAGAAAGCGGGGCGAAGGGGATGTACCCCAAGTCAGTTTCATTCAAACCCCGAGGACAGCAGACCCCGCCTCCCAACACCTCGGTCCGCTCAATCGCCGAGCGCTCCGGGTGTGAGCTCTCCCCGCGGGGAGCGGCTTTCAGCTGAGGGGGCGGTGGCAGAGGCGGTTCGGGCAGCCCCGCTTGGCCGATAGGCCCAGGCAAACAACACCCATTTCTCCCTCCCCCGCGCTGGGTTCAACTCCCACTCGGCCCCGGCCACGCCCTGCTGCCACCGCCCCCTCGGGCGGCTCTAGGCTCCGCAGCCAGGCCGTGTTCGGGGGCGGGAGGAAGGCGGTGCCGCAATCAGATAGCATCAAAAACTACAAAACCCGAAAGCCTTTGCGGCAGAGGCCCGCCCGCCTCCTCCCACGACTCACTGCGCGTCAGCGGCCTCATCCAATGAGAGCCGAGCCAGGGAAAAAGGGCGCCCGGGTCCGGATGCGCCTTAGGAAAGCCATGCTCACGCCGAGGGGGCAGCTGGCAGCCTACTCAGACCTCAGGATCGCAGGGAGCTCACGCTTCCCCGCTCTCGCCCCGCTCCTCTCCCTTAAGCCTAGTTCCATGTCTTTCTTCCGCGGCCCCTCGCAAGATGCTGCGGCGCGGTTTTGAGTGGAGGGCGCCGGGAACTGAGTAGGGGGCGGGATATCCTGAGACAACAAGTTTGGCTGTATGGAGGGCCTGCCGGCAGCAACCCGCAGCTAGCTCACCGAGAGGGCACGCTCCGCGGGCCGAGAAGGCAGAAGCCGAACAGCAGCGAGCACCGGCCGGGCAAAGGGGAGGAGAAAGGGCGGCCCCAGCGCCCGGGCCCCGGCAGGTCGGCGGCCAATCCGCTGGGGGAAGGGGTGGAGAGTCGGCGGCGCCGGCGGAGGCAGGCCGAGGGGGGTGGGGAGTCGCGGCGTTCGCACCGCCCTGGCTCCGCCCCCGGCCCGCGCCGCCGCCCTCGCCGCGCGCCGCCGCTGTCAATCAAGGGCGAGTCAGCCGGGCTCGGGCGGAGAGAGGAGCTGCTACGCCACAGCCCAGCGGCGGCCATTCGCGGAAAAAGAGGCAGAGCCTGTGCCAGCTACAGCCTCCTCCGAGCCACCGCGGGCGGGCGGGACCGGCCTCTCCTCCCGCCTCGCCCCCACCCCCACCCACCTCTATCCCAGTGTCTCAGAGAGGGTTTGTCCTGTTAATGCGGGATGAGCGGTACGTATTCTCCACCCCCCTCGGTCTCCTTCACCGCCTCCCTTCGTCCCTCCCTCCCAGACCCTGCTCGCTTCCCCCTCCCCCGGGGCCGCCGAGATGCTGGAAGGGGAGGAGGAGAGGGCGGGAGGGAACCAGGGGGAGGGAAGGAGGGCTGTGTTTTGTCTTAATGTCTGAGCTAGAACAACCTCCTTCTGGGTGTTGCTCTGGAGCCTATGGGTCGGGTTTCAAACCACGTTTCGTGAGAGCCCCCTCCTCCCTTCCCTCCTTCTCCCCCAACCCCTGCCGGTGTGCACGGATCTCGGGTTTACGGAGATTAATGTTCAGGAGGAGGGAGGGGGAAGAAGGGAGGAGAACGAATAATAATAATCCTAATAACCTGTTGTCGTGTGTGTTGGTGGTGGTGGGGGTTGTTGCAGATCAGAAGAAGGAGGAGGAGGAGGAGGCGGCAGCGGCGATGGCTACAGAAGGAGGGAAAACCTCTGAGCCAGAGAATAACAATAAAAAACCCAAAACCTCAGGCTCCCAGGTAAAAGCAAACGCTAAAAGAAAATTCAACACAAAGCTTTAGGGAAGAGAGGGAGTTATGCTCTTAAGTACCTAGAAGTAAAGAACAGAATACAAATGTTTATCCATTCAAAGCATATTTCTGAGTGAGGGACTTAAATCGTAAATTCATGAAGATTTCCCATAGTTGAGGCTATAACGATGTTTATATTACACCAGGAATTCAGATTGTTAGAAAACGGTGTCTATTCTCCCAAGGGCATTTTGAGTTTAGAAGAATAACACTTTAAGAAAGTTTACCAGAGCCGGGCGGTGGTGGTGCATGCCTTTAATCCCAGCACTTGGGAGGCAGAGGCAGGCGGATTTCTGAGTTCGAGGCCAGCCTGGTCTACAGAGTGAGTTCCAGGACAGCCAGGGCTACACAGAGAAACCCTGTCTCAAAAAAACAAAAAAACAACAAAAAAAAAAGTTTACCAGAAAATTCCTTTTTATTTAAACTTTATGTAATAGGACTTGCCTTTTTATTCATATAGCTCCTATCACCTGCTTTTGTTCATATTTCCTTTTTAATTCTGCTGCCTTTTTAATTCTGATACTTAGAGCTCTCAAAATAAATAACCCCCTCCCGACTGCTGTCTTCCACTAAATCCACCCACTTTTTTCCCCCTCCCTCTCCTTTCCCCTCCCATTTTGGGTAGGACTCTCAGCCCTCTCCTCTGGCTTTACTGGCAGCTACTTGCAGCAAAATAGGGACTCCTGGTGAAAATCAAGCAACTGGACAACAGCAGATTATTATAGATCCAAGCCAAGGATTGGTGCAACTTCAGAATCAACCACAACAGCTAGAACTGGTGACCACGCAGCTTGCTGGAAACGCTTGGCAACTTGTTGCCTCCACTCCTCCTGCTTCAAAAGAAAATAACGTTTCTCAGCCAGCTTCTAGTTCATCTAGTTCTTCCAGCAGTAATAACGGGAGTTCCTCTCCTACAAAAACTAAATCAGGTAATCCTTCCACCCCTAATCAATTTCAAGTCATACAAGTACAGAACCCAAGTGGCAGTGTACAGTACCAAGTGATCCCCCAACTTCAGACGGTGGAAGGTCAGCAAATTCAAATCAATCCAACTAGTAGTTCATCTCTACAGGATTTGCAGGGTCAAATTCAGCTCATTTCTGCAGGTAATAATCAAGCTATCCTCACAGCTGCTAATAGGACGGCTTCTGGGAATATCCTTGCTCAAAACCTGGCAAATCAGACAGTTCCAGTACAAATTAGACCTGGTGTTTCAATACCATTGCAATTGCAAACTCTTCCTGGTACTCAGGCTCAAGTTGTAACAACTCTACCAATTAACATTGGAGGAGTGACTTTAGCTTTGCCAGTAATAAATAACGTGACTGCTGGAGGAGGGACACAAGTCGGCCAGCCTACTACTACTGCTGATAGTGGGACTTCCAATGGGAATCAGTTAGTTTCTACGCCCACCACCAGCACTGCTCCTGCCAGTACTATGCCTGAATCACCCTCTTCCTCTACTACCTGCACAACCACTGCATCAACATCTCTGACGAGCAGCGACACATTAGTGAGCTCAGCAGATACGGGGCAGTATGCAAGCACATCAGCCAGTAGTTCTGAACGAACCATTGAAGAACCACAGACACCTGCTGCTACTGAGTCTGAAGCCCAGAGCTCAAGTCAGCTTCAGTCCAACGGGATACAGAGTACACAGGATCAGTCAAATTCTCTTCAGCAAGTACAGATTGTAGGCCAGCCTATCCTGCAGCAAATCCAGATCCAGCAGCCTCAGCAGCAGATTATTCAAGCTATCCCACCACAGTCATTTCAACTCCAGTCAGGGCAGACAATTCAGACCATCCAGCAGCAGCCTTTGCAGAATGTTCAACTTCAAGCAGTGAACCCGACTCAGGTGCTTATCAGGGCTCCAACTTTAACACCTTCAGGGCAAATCAGCTGGCAAACTGTCCAGGTCCAGAATATTCAAAGTCTTTCAAATTTGCAAGTTCAGAACGCTGGATTATCCCAGCAGTTAACCATCACCCCAGTGTCTTCAAGTGGTGGCACAACTCTTGCTCAGATTGCTCCTGTGGCTGTTGCTGGTGCCCCAATAACTTTGAATACTGCCCAGCTTGCATCAGTGCCTAACCTTCAGACAGTGAGCGTTGCCAACCTGGGTGCTGCAGGTGTTCAAGTTCAGGGAGTTCCAGTAACAATCACTAGTGTTGCAGGTAAGCTACATCTTTTTAACCCATTAATAGGAGGGACTAGTAACTGAGTTATTGCTCAGGGCTATCTTTTAGGTTTGATACACCTCTGATGTACATATATTGGAGAGGGATCAAAATCTGTACTGGTAACCAGATGTAGTTATCTTTGTGACATCTTTATTTCTGTAGCTTTTAACACTCAGTTTTGTGTGTTGAGTTGGGTAAATAATTAAATTATTTCATAAAGCATCATTTTCTGATTAGAACCATAATTATAGAGATCATATTTGAGTACACTTGAACTCTGGGAAAATGAGCTCATCATCACTTCCTGATAGAAGGTTGGTTTAACTTGCATTTGTATATGGTTGTGAGTTTGTAGTATGTTAATTTTGTGTAATAAGGCTTTTTAATTGGGTCTTCTTACATTTTTGCATTTTATCTTTAATGTACAGTAGTTTTAAACTAGATACTTTGTAGTTAAGATAGAAATTTAAGTTGCAAATTGTTTCATTAAGTTTTTATGTCTGCTTTTTACTACATTCAGGATTGTGACTTTAATGGTCTTTAGTATATAAAATTTAAGGAAAAGTCATTTCGTCCTTCCATTATCTGAACGTGTCTAGTGTGAAGTTGGTGAAGCAATTAAAAATGTAGGTGGTAAAATGTCATTAACTTGAACTTATTGTGGCCATGTTGTTTTAAACCAGCTATAAAAGCAGTTGCTATTTCTTATCAATATAATTAGATAACTTCTAAAGTACTTAAAAAAAACCTAGTTCAATTAAGTAGTATAATCTTTTTGGGGAGTGGTCTTATTTTACCAATACTTAGACTTCACTGATTCTGACTTAGTGAAAACTGGCTGTTATTTTAGTACCTTTGATCTTGTCACGTTTTATTAACTGAAAATTTCTACTTTGGTAATTTAAGATGAGTATGCTTGTCCTTTTTGAATGACCTATCTTGAAATAAGATGAAGAAAAATTAAGATAAGATTCTTCACAGTTACTAATTCAAGCCGATTTGTGCTTGTAAAATTACGTTAGCTGTAGAGAGCCTGTTCATTCAGGAGACCCCAAATACCTCTAGACCAGCACTACCCAATAGAACGTTGTGTGATGTTTGAGATGTGGCATCTCTGTCCTATCTGGTGTTACCCACTGGTTATGGAGTGATCAAGCACATAAAGCATAGTGAAAATGGCCTGAGGAATTGCATTTGAGTTTTATTTCAGCAGTCACATTTAGTTAGTGGCTCTTACGTTGACAGTGAATATCGCCAGTATACTGAGAGTGATTCTTCCCCTAACACTTTTAGTACCCAAGTGTGTTAAGTGATGGTTTTGTTTCCAGTCCTTACTCTGTATAGTTTCTGCTCGTACTAAACATTAATGCTAACTAGAGACTTCAGAACAGTATCTGGTTTTGGTGGTTTGAATAATACTTTGCATTGTCAAAGCAGAAATTA
The DNA here is from genome assembly GCF_008632895.1 of Mastomys coucha. Classification (NCBI taxonomy): domain Eukaryota; kingdom Metazoa; phylum Chordata; class Mammalia; order Rodentia; family Muridae; genus Mastomys; species Mastomys coucha. Next base: position 131,155,891 of record NW_022196912.1, on the reverse strand, counting down.
TTTACATTTCATCTTGCCTGCTAAACATTACTGAATTGTGGTTCATAGCATTGAGTAATTTATAATCTAGGTTAAAAATGGTCAGTTCTTCTGCTCTCTAATTAATACCTTGCAATCTAGAGGTTTCCTCTTACTAACTGAAGACAATTCAATATTCAGACTACCCTCCTCTCCCCCAACTCCTGGAATGCTGCATTTTAAGTAATGTAAGATGCAGTTTCTAGGAGTAAAATTTGGGGGCAGAGGTAGAATAGTAAAATAAATTGCCTTTTAGATTTTCTAGGTGGTTCTTAAACTCCATAAAGTTTGGGAGTCAAGGGTCTAATCAACAGTGTATCAGAAGGCAGAATGTGGAAGCCGGTGGGTGCTAAGCCAGTTCACATGTGCCCCAGAGCATGTTTTACTGGTACTTTTGCCATTTTAGTCCCCTCACTAACCATTTCCCAGTGACTATTCCAAACACTCCCACTAGATATGTTATTCTTATATCTTCATGGGCACATTTTTGACTTAAGAGCTCACATAGTTTAAGAGATCTGCTTAAGCCTATAAGGAAAACTTTAGATATGAAGAATTTCTTCCCCACTGAAATCCAACCATTTAAATCGTTGTTGGTACTTTAGGTGCCTATGTCATCATCACCTTAGACATTTATCATTTGTTTGTCTTGGGAACATTCAAACTTCTGTTTGCTACTTAATTACTGTCAACCACAGCTATCCTACTATGTTGTAGTTGAGTATTTGACATTACTCCTACTTTCCTTCTTCCCATCTGTTGTTCCCTTGTTCTTGTAACCAGTGTTTTCTTCTCTACTTTCACTTTTCCTTTTCAAACAGGATTTCACATGGTCCATGTTGGCCTTCACCCTCACTAGATAGCTGAGGTAGGGCTTGAACTCCTTCCAAATCCTCCTAATTCTACCTCCCTAGTGCTGCACCACCATGCCTGATTCATAGGGCACTGGGGATCAAACTCAGGGTTTCATATATGCTGAGCTGCATCTCTGGCCCCCTCTTTTTTCTTTTCTGATTTTTATTTAAATAGTGTTTTAGCATCTACATATGAGTGAAAATAGGCTCATGAAAAATATCAGAGCTTAGAAAAATTGGTAATTACCTTTGACAGAATAATGGCTAGCTCATGAACAAGGCTTAACAGTTTTTTATGCTCCAGGCTCATTTTACCTTTTCTGGAAGTGAAGGAGGTCTGCATGATACAGACAGCAGTCAGATGAGCTCAGATTTTGAAGCTAGAGGTTTCATGAAAAGACATCTGTTTTTCCTTGGTAATACATTCAGTAAAGTATTTTTCTTTGCTCTAGTCTCATCTGAAAATCCTGATTTCTAGACTCAGCATCTATCATCTAATTAGTTAGGAGTGTAGTCATAATTAGATACTTGGACCCTCTGCATACTTTTTTTCTTCTTGGGAAGAAGAATTTGACGGATAACACCTGTGTTTATTGACCTTTATTTCAACCAGATGTGATGGTTTGTGCCTTTAATCCCAGTGTGGGTGGCAAAGGTAGGCAGGACTCTTGAGTTCTGTTTTAACTAAATAAGAATAAAATTTCTGTCAGTATTCTTTCGGTACCCTCTGGTCTCCAGGAATTACCTCTTTTTATAAAAGAGAGTTAGTAGGGACTCTTGGTTTCTCTCTCAGTAATTAACCCAGAGTGGACCACGCTATCATGCCATAGTCCTTATGTTTGATTAAGTGGCTGTTTATCAGTTTCAGTCAAAATTGAATTTCTGTGCTAGTTTTGCCATAAAGGAGGTTGACACTTGATACGATGTTGCTGGCTATTCAAGAACTTGTCTCTTGCATTTAATTCCTTTACTTTTTTGGTTTTTCGAGATAGGGTTTCTCTGTATAGCCCTGGCTGTCCTGGAACTCACTCTGTAGACTAGGCTGGCCTTGAACTTAGAAATTCACCTGCCTCTCTGCCTCCCAAGTGCTGGGATTAAAGGCATTCACCATCACTGCCTGGCTCTCCTTTACTTTTTTTATAGGGAATTAAAGTCTAAAACCTGGGGATATAGTTTGAAGCCAGGAATGGAAGTACCAGTTCTTAATGACTGTTTAAAAATGGGAACCGGAGAACATAAAGTTTACATTTAATTTAAAAGTCCAAATGTAATTTACAGGGAATCAACTTTTTAACATCTGCCTTTTCTTCTGAATTACTCAAAGTAGAAAATTGTCTTGACATTTAACCCAGATAGTGTTTTTCTTTGTCGTATATGCTGTATTGGTTTGGATTTCTCTTGTTGGGCATCTGAAAACCACACTTGTATATGTGATCCTCACACTTGTACTTGGTTATTTCCTTTTCAGATGAGTCAGTTATTTCTGTTACCTTTTTAATAAAATCTTCTAATACTGGGTCAATAGATTGGACTTCATTATAAGGGACTTACATTTAGGTTCTTAACTACCAGTTTGACTTTATCCTTCAGAAACATTTTTTTTCATAGAAGATAAAAAGTACTATATAAAGAAAGTCACATTAATTCTTTTTTTTGCAAATCTTTAAACTCTTTTTTTAACTTTTATTGCATTATGATGAGAAAAGTTACATGATTTCAATTTATCTGAATTTGTTAACATTTAAAAACATATTTTAAGTAAATAGAATTAAATCACATTCTTGTTTTCCTTCTGTACCCCAACTCCTTCCAGAGACCACCCTTTCAATACCTACCAATATCTTTTTTGTCATATTCCTTAAAATTTATAAAATATTATAACAATAAAAATGAGTATTATAAAAGTTGTTTGATATAAAACAACAGTCAATTGAACAGTCTTATGTAGATGCTCGTCTACAGCAATAGTGAAAATACATTTTTCTCAATATAAATTTTGAATAACTCCAAACATATTAACTATATATTTCAAAATAATACATCACTACTAGTATTTTCTTTTTGTTTGTTTGTTTTGTATTTAGTAGAGTTTAAAATCTTGGCTCTTACTGTGGTACAAGCCCAAAATAAGAACAATTTTTAGACATTGGATTTCATTGAAATAAGGCTGTACTTCAATGATCCTCATACCACCAAAGGATTTTACCTACATCATAGCTAAGCTGAGAGTTGACAGTTCTGCTGCACCAAGAAATGAATTGTAGGCATGATTTTTGGATACAAACTTCCTACTATGGTCAAAGCTATTTGACTTGAGTGAGTGACTTTATTCTCAGCCCACAGAGAACAGGTTACATTCATTTAAGAAATGATGTGTGTATTAAGATGGTCTATCCATGAAGTTATTCACCAACTGTTTCAATGAACAATGGTTCTGCTTGGAGGGTGGCATAGACATTAGGTGAGGGGAAGAATTTGGTTCATTAGCTGTGATAATTTGGAAAAGCATTCATCTCAGAGGAAGAGTAACTTAAAAAGTCCTCTTCTTCAAACTTGTCAAGCAAAGCATTCAGTCTCACTCTTTGTTGTTCTCTTACAAGCAACCTCCCTAGGTAATCCTCTGTTTCTTTTGGGTATATAAATACTTTTGAAATATATAAACTGTTCTAAAAACCATGGTATAGTGTAAAACCATGAAATAAACAATACTACTAATAGAGAGGCTGAGATAGGAGAAGCAATATTTTAAGACCCTTATGTTGTACACAGCCAGACACTGTCACAAACAAACAAGCTGAAAGTGTATATAGATTGTACAATATTGGATCTATCTCTCCAATTACCAAATTAGAGAGACCATTGGATGACAATCAACAAATTTCTAATTCCTCATTATTGGATTTCAATCAATTAGGATATGTTGGTAATATTAATTTTCATATTAAGATGTTAAGAAAAAGTAATTGTCACTTCCTGTTGTTTTTGTTGTAAGAGGTAGAATTAGGTTTGTGTGGATTTGTTGAAAGATTACTTTCTTGCTTCTTCTAGGGGGTAGTTTTGCTCCTTATGTTGATGTTTTCCATCTATTATCCTTTGTAGGGCTGGCTTTGTGGAATGATATTGTGTAAATTTTGTTTTGTTATGGAATATCTTGTTTTCTCCATCTATGGTAATTGAGAGTTTTGCTGGGTATAGTAGCCTGGGCTGGCATTTGTGTTCTTGTAGGGTCTGTATGACATCTGTCCAGGATCTTCTAGCTTTCATAGTCTCTGGTGAGAAATCTGCCGTAATTCTGATAGGCCTGCTTTCATATGTTACTTGACCTTTCTCCTTTACTGCTTTTAAAGTTCTGTCTTTGTTTAATGCATTCGGTGTTTTGATTATTATGTGGTGGGAGGAATTTCTTTTCTGGTCCAGTCTATTTGGAGTTCTGTAGGCTTCTTGTATGTTCATGTTCTCTTTCTTTAGGTTAGGGAAGTTTTCTTCTATAATTTTGTTGAAGATATTTACTGGCCCAAACCTTGGGAGTCTTCACTCTCTTCTATGCCTATTATCTTTAGGTTTGGTCTTCTCATTGCATCCTGGATTTCCTGGATGTTTTGGGTTAGAAACGTTTTGCTTTTTGCTTTTTCTTTGACTGTTGTGTCAATGTTTTTTAAGGTGTCTTCTGCCCCTGAGATTCTCTCTTCTATCTCTTGTATTCTGTTGGTGATGTTTGCATCTATGACTCCTGATTTCTTTTCTAGGTTTTGTATCTCCAAGGTTGTCTCTCTTTCTGGTTTCTTTATTGTTTCTGTTTCCATTTTTAGATTCTGGATGTTTTTGCTCATTTCCTTCACTTGTTTGATTGTGTTTTCCTGTAGTTCTCTAAGGGATCTTTGTGTTTCCTCTTGAAGGGCTTCTAGCTGTTTACCTGTGTTCTCCTGTATTTCTTTGAGGAAGCTATTTATGTCTTTCTTAAAGTCCTGTGTCATTATCATGAGAAGTGATTTTATATCTGAATCTTGCATTTCCGGTGTAATGGTATGTCCAGGACTTGCTATGGTGGGAGGATTGGGTTCTGATGATGCCAAGTGACTTTGGTTTGTGTTGTTTATTTTCTTATGCTTGCCCCTCCTTGCCATCTGGTTATCTCTAGTGCTACCTGCCCTTGCTAAATCTGACTGGAGCCTGTCCTTCCTGTGATCCTGGTTGTGTCAGAACTCCTCAGAGTCAAGCTGTCTCTGGGATCCTGTGATTCTGGGATCCTGTGATCCCTGGCTTGTTAGAGCACCTGGGAGTGCGGCTTCCTCTGTGTGTTGTGGCACTGGCTGTGGAGTTTGAGCCCAAGATCTGCTCAGGACACCAGCCCAGAGAGACCTGAAGGAACCCAAGCCACTGGGCTGGTGGAATTCCTGTGTGCTTGGTCCTCCTGGTCCCAGTTACTCCTGGTGTTGGGACAGATGTTGGTTCCTCCTCACCTCTGATCTTGGGCATGTCAGAGCGCCTGGGAGTGGAACTTCCTCTGGGTGTTGTGGGACTGGCTTCAGAGCTTTTGCCCAAGGTCTGCTCAGGACACCAGCCCAGAGAGACCACGCCACATTAATTTTTAAAGGACATCTGTGCTGGCTTGCTTTATGTCCACCTGACACAGGTTAGTCATGTGAGAGGAGGGAACCTCAATTGAAAAAAATGCCTCCATAAGATTGGGTTGTACTCAGGCCTGTAGGGCATTTTCTTAGTCATCAATGTAGGAGAGCTGACCCATTGTTGTGGGCGGGGCCATCCCTGGTTTGATGGTCCTGGTTCCATTAGATAGCAGGCTGAGCAAGTTGTGGAGAGCATGGCTGTAAGCAGCACTCCTCCATGGCCTCTGCACCAGTTCCTACCTGCAAGTTTGAGTTCCTGCCTTGGCTTTCCTCAGTGGATTGTCACTCAAAATATAAGTCAAATAAACTTTTCCTTCACCAAGTTGTTTCTGGTCTGGTATTTCATCCCAGCAATACTAACCCTAACTAAGCCAACATCTTTTAATGTGGGATTGAAGGGCAAAGGAAGAACACTTAACTCCTTTTCAAATTCTTTGTTCGTTTTGTCTTTTTAAATGACAGGGTCTCCCTGACTATGTGAGTATGAGGCTGGCTTTATATTCATATTAAGCCCAGGTGGTCTTGCACTTGTGATCCCACTTTCAGGAGTGCTATGGTTCAAGTGTTCTGGCTGGCTATCAGTTTCTAATTTAGAGAGTATATAAGTAATACTTAAGGAATATTGGGACAAGCATTAAGACAGAGTGAAGAGAAAATAGAAAAGGAAGCATGATTGGAAAGGAAGCTAGGGAAGTTGCCATGGGTAGATCTTGCAGAAATAGCAGATTTACCAACTGATAGCTTTTTAGTTAGAAAAGACCTTGGAGATTATAGGTTACAGTTGTGACTTTTTCATATTGCTCTGAAAGTTTGTTTTACTGTTCTTAGCAAAGACAGAGATATGGGTCAGGCTCTCCAGTGCTGCAGTGAGTACCTGGTGATGACTCATAAAGCACTGACATAGACATGAATGCTTTTCTGATCTGGGATGCACAGAATGTGTGCTGCTGAGGGGATGAGCAAACATTGTCAAAGGAACGTGTACATGGTCTGATGGAAGTTTAATGAAATTGCAATTACTAAAGCAACTTAAGATATACTTGAGGCTGGTCACGGTGGTGCACATCTTTAATCCCAGCACTCGGGAAGCAGAGGCAGGTGGATGGATCTTTGTGAGTTTGAAGCCAACCTCATCTACAAAGCAAGTTCCAGGATAGCCAGGAGTCTGTTACACAGTGAAACCCTATCTCAAAAAACCAAATATATGTATGTATATTTATACATATATACACAAATATTCTCTCTCTCCTTCTGTTTCCTCTCTCTCTCTCTCTCTTTCTCTCTCTTTTTCTCTCTCTCTCTCTCATACACACACACACACACACACACACTCACACATACTCACACTCAAACCTTTTTCTCCTACTCTTATTCCTCAGCCCAGTTTAGAAATGAACAAACAAGCTCAGAAGGGTTGAATGACATGTATCTTGCAGCAGAGCCCATCATCTTGACTTCCACATAGGTCAGGGCTGTTTCCCCTTATTTCTAGCTTATCCAGATCTTTTATTAGCATGTGAGAAAATAAAACTGAGCTTAGGACTTAGAGAATTCGAATTATTGTATTTGTCTTCTCATGGATAGACTGTCCCTGTCTTACCTGGATATTCAGTGCTAGCATATTAAATATAATGTTGAAAAGTACAGCTCTCTAGGTGTGTTCTTACTGAACTTAATGGTAGGACCTGAATGCTCTTATTTTTCTCATCTTGAAAGACTAAGTTTAAGTGGACAGGGTGTCTTGGGCCAATAGTCTCAGCATTCAAGAAAGGCTTGAGCAGGAGAGTTGCCATGAATTCTAGGCCAGCCTAGCCTACATAATTAATTTCACCACAACTTGGACTACACAGAGACCGTATCTCAAAAAAATAAAAATAAAAATAAAAGTCTATGTCTAATGATATTAGTAAATTCTATGTATGATCCTTGGGCCAATGACTATTTATTTTTGAAACAATAGCTAGAAATGGATTTAAAGGAAAAAAGGCAGAAGGATCTTGGTAAGTCTTAAACTCACTAGAAAGTCCAGGCTGACATCATCCTTTTACCAAACCTCCCTGGACTAGGATGACATGGTTGTGCATATCACATATGGACATTTTTTAAAAGTGTTGCCTGTGGAGGAAGAAAGCAAGCATTTACTGTATCTCATATGTGTTAGGTGCTGAGTTTGTGTCCATAATATTAACCACACAGTACTATTTTATGAGTGGGTGTTGTGTCTGTCCTACCAACTGTCTCACTGAGCTTTAATTTCCTTAGGAACGAATATCTTCAGCCAGAGGGAGAGTGACGATTTCGTGTCATGTTTGATTCTAGGACTACTACATAACAGACAAAAGTCTGCAAAGATAAGGCCACTGAAGAAGGGTGTCTTGTCTCTGTCCTCTCTTTATATTGCAGTTTTCCTTAGCAGAATTGTAGAAGGTATTTTAAAACCTAGTATGTGTTTTTTGCTTTGCTAATGTTCTTTTTTAATTTATTTATTTTTATTCACATTACATCCCAATCACAGCCCCCCACCCCAGCATTATTCTTAAAGTGTCGTGTTGCTTTGTTTTCATTCCCAGTCCTGTGCCTCTCATAGGTCTCAAGTGGCCATCTTAATTTACAATTTGAGTTTATTGTAGAGGTGTCAGGTAGCCGTGTGGAGTGTGTCAGTGACGTTCCTTTGCTTTATTTTATGTGTCTGGAGATAGGGTCAGGCAACCCAGTTGCTGTGCTACAACTGGCTGTGGAGTGTAAGGTGGTATTAAATTTTTTAAAAATTACATTTAAAAGTTTTATGAGGAGAGAGTATAGCACATTTGGAGACCAGAGGGCAGTTCTCTGCTCAGATTTGGGTCATAGGAATAGAACTCATGTCATTAGGCTTGGTGGCAAGTACTTTTACCTTCTTAGCCATTGCCATCCCTGGCCTTAAATTCTTGATCCTCCTGCCTCCTGCCTGGGGAGTGCTGGGGATACAGGTGTGCACTGTTATACCAACATTTCTGGTCATAACTTCCCAAAGACTCATAGCTGGGTATACAATTGGATGAAAAAAATTTACTTAATAGCATTGTCTAATGCTTTAGTATGAGATTCTATCCTTGATACAGAATAACCCTTACCCCTATTGCCCTTTAAGTACTGAGCTGAGGGAATGGCCTTATTTACTGCATTCACAACTGAGAAAAGGCCGAGAGATGGTGCCAGTATGATAGGAGATAGAACTGAGATTCAAAGTGCTTTTAATAGGCTGGAGTCGTGACTGGGGAGATGGGTAAAGCAGATAAGATACTCCACTTAAAGTAGGGGGAATTATGTACCCACAGGATGGAAGCCTGACTTTGGCAGCAGGGCTAGTGCAAATGGAATTTACTGCCTTAATGTGGGTTGAGATTAGAGCTTTGTTTGTATTCCTGCGTTTGCCTGACCACTGCTGCACTGCTGTGTGTAGTCCTGGGTGGCACATTTCCACTGGGTTAGTAATAAGGTGGTGATCATGGCAAGGATTTCTGGGGTGAAGAGTAGAAAATACTTATACCAACAATCAGAGTGAGGGTTTTTACTGTTAAATAGAAACAAGAAGAGGTATGCTACTGTCTTCAGTCTTTAAAGTGGAAATAGTTCTGTTTTGACCCTGGGAAACAGAGTATGTTTGTTTTACATATTTACAGAGGAGAGGAGGGGCAGGGATGAGACAGAGCTGTACACTAATGGGGTGATTTGTTTCTTAGGTAGTTGTATTTTATCATTAAAGGCTAGATAACCCATCTGTTAGAGATTCTAGACTATGGAAGAACTGCTCATGCCATATAGAAAGTTTGGATCTAATTCTAAAACCTAAGAGCATGGAGTTTTGAATTTCTGGTCCTATATTGGGTATGTCTGTTTAGCCTATGGCCAGAGCACACAATAACTCTCAAACTTATATGGTCATGTAACCAAGAATGGAGGATGATTAGGGTGACATTACATTTATTATTATAGAAGTGATATAAGGTCAACTCTACTATGCAATGATTGTTTAGTTCACAAGTATGTTTCTGCTCTCTGTTACATTTAAAATTCTTATTATTAGTTTCCTGTTACTTGCTCTTTAATCTGATGAATGGGAAAGCATTAATATCTTTTTTTTTTTTAATTTTTAAACTCCCCGCACCCCAGTTTTCTAGCCATCAGAGATACTCGGCATGTGGCTGGCTCTGGAGCGTTAAGCTGTTATGTAGTGTTTTTTCCATCTCGTGTCTTTGGCTCTTTTCCATTAATATCTTTATATGCATTTTTAGTGTCCAACACTGAATTTGTAGATAATTCTTTTAAGTCTTTAACTGTAGTTATTTGATGTTACCACTTCAGTATGAACAGTGTGATTGCTCTTTCCTAAGTGAATTAGAAGAACATGTGGAAATGCAGGATACTAATTGAGCCCTAACTCCTTGAAGCACTCCCAGCTTTAAGTTTTTTGTTTTGTTT
>NW_022196912.1:131138060-131145920 GCF_008632895.1 Mastomys coucha | reverse complement strand
GTAGCCCTGGCTGTCCTGGAACTCACTCTATAGACCAAGCTGGCCTCGAACACAGAAATCAGCCTGTGTCAGCTTTAAGTTTTTTTGTTTAACCCATGGAGTGTACAGATCCAGAATGTGTGTGTGGAGTTTGTTTGTTGTTTTACGGGCTCAAAATAGCTACTAGGGAAGTATTTTTAAATATTCAGACCAACATTTTGACATTTTGAGTAAAGAAAAAGAATAATTCAAGCATATGAAGGTTCTTTTCCCTCAGGGGTGGTAATAAACTTGATTAGAGAGATATGGGCTCCGGTAGTGTGTTTATTTTTGGTTACTGCAGACACAGGTGACAAAACTAGGAATTAAAGCGTAGACTTTACTCAGATACTACCCTCCATTAGCTGCTACTAGGCAAACATGTCCCTTCTTGTTAGACAGATGAGACAAGATAACATGTTTAGGAAGGGCTTTTTTGGTTTTTTGGTTTTTTGGTTTTTTTCGAGACAGGGTTTCTCTGTGTAGCCCTGGCTGTCCTGGAACTCACTCTGTAGACCAGACTGGCTTCGAACTCAGAAATCCGCCTGCCTCTGCCTCCCAAGTGCTGGGATTAAAGGCGTGTGCCACCACCACCTGGCCTAGGAAGGGCTTTTATATTATAATTAAACTATTTGTGTAAGGAAGTAACATGGTAAAATCTCTATGGAGTACCATTCACTAGAAGAATGTAAGATAGTCAAGTGGGGAAACAGTACTTTGGTTGTCAGTATTTTTATTTTTATGAATTATACATCTTAAATGAAATCTGTAAAACAAAGATCAGAAAGCTTTGGTAGAGTACAACCAAGGATACTGGGATAGGTATACCTACAACATACCAGAAGCCATGTGCTTTCTTGTAGTAAGAAGTAAATGTCTGCTCTTTTCTTAGCTTTACCCTGGAAATATTCACCTTTCTTGAAAGGGTGCTGTGTTAGGGACATGTAGCTAAGTACATGATACACTTGTATGGATCTGCAACTGCCTGAAGAAGTTTGTACTTTTAAGTATACTTTTAAGTACTGGGTTTTGAAGCATAGAAAGTAGCATTAGAGTTCAGAGACTGGTGAGTTAGGGGAAGTGATGTACGTAAGAGATAGTCCTATCTAAGAGATAGGACTTTAAACAGGCCTCAATGATTGGACTGCAAACTGGACTTTGAGCCTATGGGAGTGCAGAGGTGAAGAGGGTATCTTAACTCAAGCTGCTGAACTTGGAAAAGCTTACTGGACTGAAAATTGGAAAAACATAAAGCCCTCACAGGGAGGTTTATAGCAAACGCACAAGCATGATAATCTCTTTTGTGTACTCTATAGAAGAATAGACCTGCTATAGAATAGTTTTAGGGTACACACAGCAGCCTGCCCCTACCTCACTTCAGATGTTGTTAAAAAATATTAGTGCTTCAAATTATATTTATTGGAATATTTCTCTAGTAGGAAACCTGTAGCTGGTAGGGTAGCACATTCCTATAATCCCAGAGTTTAGGTAGGAGGCTGAGCTAGGATAGCAAGTACTAGTACTGAGTTGTCACAAACAAGAAAGTATAGCAGAGAAGTCAGGAGCCTACTTGAAAGGATGCTGGCAGGGTAACTTAGTCATGAAGTGACAGTGGCTGTGATGATGATGTAAATGGTTATTATGAGGGGGTTAGAGAGATGGCTCAGCGGTTAAGAGCACTGACTGTTCTTCCAGACGTCCTGAGTTCAGTTCTCAGCAACCACATGGTAGCTCATGACTACCTGTCATGGGATCTGATATCCTCTTCTGATGTGTCTGAAGACAGCTACAGTATACTTATATATATTAAATAAATAAAATCTTAAAAAATGGTTATTATGAAAAAATTACTGATATGAAAGAAATGGCAAGAATTAGATTAAAACCTAAGGTGTTCATACTTAAAATCTTTTCAAATTAAAATGCCTTAAAAATAAAAGGCATTTTAGTTAGCAGAATATTTTCTTATGGCCACTTGCATCTTAGGCCAATTAGAATATAATATATTTTTTATTTTTAACATTTAGGTTGCAAGTACATTATATATAATTTTATATACAGACATAAGTATAATTATAGTACCATGCAGTACTTGCTTTTAAAAGCAATGAATGAAGGTTCTGGAAACCCATAAGAAAGAAGGATCAGTCCCACTTATATTATTTTGAGTAGGAATGAAGGGTACAACTAAAAGATAAGCTTTCGGGCAGAAGGAGGAAGAAAAGCATTTTTAGTTGTACATCTGCATATAGTTTGAATTTCAATTAAGATTGTGTGTATGTTCAGGTCAGGAGGAGGAAGAATACCATTTCTAGTTGTACATTAACATGTAAATTAAAATTGTGTGTGTCTGTGTGTGCACACGTGTGTGTGCATGTGCATGTGTTGGTTTCAAGACTGTGTCTCACTACGTATATAACCCTAGAACTTATGTGGATTAATTAGATTGACTTGAAATCAGGAATCCTCCCGCCTCTGTCTCTTGAGCTGACATTAAAGGCACATACCAGCACACCTGGCTTCAAGTAGTAATTTTTATGTGTTAAATGTGTTTATAGATCAAAGCATAATAATACATTTAGAATACAATTATGAATTTCATGTAGGTTGTAGTTCTGTCTTATATATACGTACATACATGTATGTAATATACCTTCTATCTCCAGTAAACATTGTTTTTAGTGTCTGTTATCTTGATACTGAACTAAGAGAATGTACATAGATGGAGAATGGGGTCCTTAGAACAGAAGGAATGAGAATACATGATCATAATAGAGAGTGGTACTCAATAAAGGGAATATATATATATATATATATATATGTATATATATATACACACACACAAACATATCTGTATACATACATGCATATATGATTTATCTATTTTGGTAATTTCCAGATGATGGGAGTTTTAGGAGAAATGGAAAACGTTCTGTCCCTCTGAAATTATATAGATTCCTTGTAATGTAGCCAATCAAAGGGATTCAGTGTGGTTTTATAAATACTGAGTCCAGTCACCATAACTTTTTGTTTACAGAAGCAGAGCTGCTTATGCACAGGTCTGTGCTGTAGTAAGTGACTGCCTGTATCTGGTGTGGGGCTGGAGTGGTGACCTTTGTTCAGGTTAGGATGAGGAGGTGTACTCCAGGGAATTGAAGAAGAGAAAAGAGTTAGATGAGTATAGTTCTTAAATACTAACTGGATTGATTTCGGAGTCCTACATCAAGTGATTTATAAGTCTGATGGGCTTTCCCAGCTATCTTAGTTTGTATGTGAACCATTTGAGATTTAAACAGTTGGCATTCTATATATAATGACAGTATGTTTGTGATCTTATTTTTATAAAGTTAAAGCATTCTGTATTATTTCTAGAAATTCTCTCATTTGTCTTCATTAGAATGTTACTGTGAGTCTTCATTTTTACCGATAATGCAGGCAAATGGTTTTAGTAAGCTCTTGTAAAATTAGTCATTTTGTGTACTCCTCACTGGTAGACCATACCAGTCAGTAGATAGATACATCATTGCTGTTCAGCTTGATGTTTCCCTTATGAACTCCCTATTATGAATGTCTCTAATGGGGAAGGAAATCTCTGTTTTCTTTCAGGAATAAAAGTATTAAGAGGGTACCCTTTAGCTGGTTTATATTTTGTCTGACATTTACTGCGTGTTTATAGTGCAGCGCTTGACACAATAACTCATTTAATCTTTAGAGCACAGTGGAAGGTAAATATTGCTGCCATTCCTCCTCTCAGGTGTAAAAGCTAAAGTCTAGAGTGGAATAACTTGCTCAAGGCCACACAGTAAATGACTGACCCAGAATCTCAGCTTCTTGGCTCTAGAAATCTTTTCTTACCACTGACTGTTTTTCTGTGTTGGCTGTATATTACAGTGTTTGATTCCTGTGGTTATTTGCAGATTTAACTCATTGTCTCTCATATGTTTAAGGACTCATGTTAACACATCTCACAGTCCTGTAGAGAAGGCAATTATGGGGTCTTTACTTTCTAGAACTTCTAAAAAAACAAAGTTGTCAGAGATTAGTCTTCATAGCTGAGACTATACAGATAGAAAGTTAGCAAGCAGAGAAAAGCCTTTACAAGACTGCTCCATAAACAAGCTTGTACCCTGCAGCTAAGCAGCAGCATTTCACATATGCCACTGTAATTGAGCTACTGTAACCTGTTAGTGAAATATGGATCCCTGGGTCTTCAGCAGAGTATTGTTTTGCCCCCTCTCCTTTCCCCCCTCCCCGTGTGGTCAAATGCATATATCTAATAGGAAATTAGAATACAAAATATATTTTGTGACTTTGAAGTCTTGTTTTGATTGGAAATTTAATGCTAGTAAAAATATGTTCTTGGCTACAAGCATGCACATGCATGTACAAACTTTGAGTAAATTTTAAGAATCATTCTAAAAACACTACAAGAATATAAATGAAATGAGTTTTGTATGTCATTTTCATTAATAGTTACATACACTCCAAAGAATGTTTTACATTTTATAACACTTTATTAAAGTATTGTCCTGTTTTTTTCTTTTTTTCATGTTTTTAAAAGATGAAAATGTTCATCCTCTGAAGAAAGTAACATTTAAAAATGACTTTAAGAAAACCTAATAACTATAAAAATTATGTGTATAGAATTCATATTCTTTAGGTAATGCCAAATGTCCTCTTTTGGGAGAGCTCAGGTAACAGGGATGACGTTCGTAACTTCTTACAATAAACAAGATGTATTTCATGTCTGCTACTACATGTGAGATTCCATAGCTGGTACAAGAGAACTGTTGTGTATTCATTGGGGTATTTTGTTCTCCATAAGCTCTTCTTTATTTCACTCTTAGTTACCTGTAGGAGGTTTTTGTTTTGTTCTGCTTTGCAGGGTTGAGCCTCAAACATAGTAGACAACACTCTACTACTGACATCTATCCCAGGCCCAGGTTTTGTTGAGTGCCTGTGCATGTGCATGTGTGTGTGTGCATGTATGTTTGTGTTTGTGTGTGTGTGTGTGTGTGTATACATATGTATTGGTAGAGATTGAATTGGGCCATACCTGGCATATTCTCTGCCACTGAGGTCTTTGAGGCCAGTGGAATTATAGTTACTGTAAAAATTTTAAAAGACTTTTCTCAATCTGTATTACACACTGCCAGTGAGAATTGATGAATTTACATTTTAAAGAGATTGATACATCTAAGTATGTTTGTGTCTCTCTATGTCTTTGTGTGTCTGTGTGTGTGAAGAGAGAGTAAGTTTAATGTGCATGTTTTATTTTGTATATTTCTGGCTTTGTGTATATGCCTATCATATATCTATCATTATGTATGATATTTTGGCTCAATAAAAACACTGGTGAAAAATTTAAGGAGATTAAATTATATGCTTATTTAAAACTTCCTTATCCCAACCTTACCTTATAATTAAAAATATTAACCCAATTTTGGATAGTCATTAAAGATAAGCTCAACAGCTGCATGGTAGTTGTACACACCTTTAATCCCAGCACTTGGTAGGCAGAGGCAGGCAGATTTCTGTGAGTTCAAAGCCAGCCTGGTCTACAAAACAAGTTCTAGGAGAACCCTGTCTCAAAACCAAACCAAACCAACCCAAAAGTCAGCTCATCACGTTACATCCCTACTCTTACCTTAAAACTCCAAAG
Source organism: Mastomys coucha (assembly GCF_008632895.1). NCBI lineage: Eukaryota > Metazoa > Chordata > Mammalia > Rodentia > Muridae > Mastomys > Mastomys coucha. Next base: position 131,140,240 of record NW_022196912.1, on the reverse strand, counting down.
AAAACTTGGATTATTGAAACCCAACTACTCAGATGGCTTTCAGTGAATTTTTTCCTTGGCAGATGTCTACGGTGGTAGTGATAACTAATTCACAAACCGAAACCACACATTTCATTCCTAATCAGTTTGTGATGGGCAGAGGTAGCTGATGTGAGGAAAGGACTGAGCTAAGTAGTAGGTTGTTTCTGCCTTTAAACAGTGTGCATCAATGGGAATAGGATCTTGATGCCAGCACCTCTGTTCACCTCCCTCCTGTTCCTTCTGTTTCTTCTGCTCTTCCTCCCCTTCCCAACCCCCTTTTTAGTCTGACCTCAGACTACTGACCTTCCTCTTTCCACTTCTCAAAGCGGGGCTGGAGGTGCAGGTGTGTGTCACCACCTATATGGCTGCTTGGCATGGTTTGGCTTTGGGAGGAGGTTCTTTCATCTAAGTTAATACTGTATGTGATTTGTAAATTTAAGTAGTGGTGATATTTCACTTATTGTTAAAATACTGTAGTTTAAAGTATAAATGTATACCAGGTTGAACTTAATTTTAGGAGGTCAAGAGGAAAACTCAGGGAAATGTTCATTCACTAATACTGCTAGTTTTAAAATTCATTACTTTGAACTTAAACTGTGAATGAGACCTATCAGGATTTCAAGAAATTGCAAGATTTTTTTTTCTTTTGGCAAATCTTACAAGTCTAATGTTCTCCTCTAAAGAGAACATATCTAGGCTTGAGTCATCTGTGGACTTCCAGAATGTTGTAGGAAATGATTTCTTTGCTAGCATCCTTGTAAATACACACATATCCAGCCAAAGGATCAGTGCATGTGAGTGAGGACCCTAAACCCCGGGCACTTAGATTGCCATCTGGCCTTCATTTCACAACCTCCAATGCCTTTGGCATCAGACACATCAAAGATTCCTGTGTTAGTGACAGTTGATCTTTCTATTTTAATTTCCTTAGTTTTGGATAGGGTCTCATTATGGGTCTTTGAACTTGCTATAAGCCCAGGATAGCCTTGAACTTGTAATCTTCTACCACAGCCTCTGTAGTGCTAACAGGTGTACGCGACCATGACAAGCACTAGCATTCAAACCAGGGACTATGTTTGCTTAGATCTGAGCTCTCCAGTTTACAAGCAGCAAATCCCTGTGATAGTAACCACCACCACAGTAACATTGCAGAGAGGACCCTAAACCCCGGGCACTTAGATTGCCATCTGGCCTTCATCTCACAACTTCCAATGCCTTTGGCATCAGACATATCAAAGATTCCTGTGTCAGTGACAGTTTATCATGCTTTGTAGCCTTTACAGAAGCTAGTTTCAGGCTTCAAGGAGTTTAAGGTAGTTCTTGCTGCCTCTGTTTTCAGTAGCTGTCTTGTCCTCTCTGCTTTATTTTCTTAGCTCTTGACTAGGTTTAGTAAGAACCTGCCACATGGTTGTTGTAAAATATAGAAATTTAGAAACACAGGTCTTAGGTGGATCTTGATTCTTATTTTAAAAGGAGAAAGTGTTTTACTTCCTATCCTAGCAGGTGAAGACTGTTGTGGCTGATTTATAGTCACAGGTTGTCATAAGAGCAGTATGCTGTCTTCATTTGCTAGAACTTCATAATTTTCTGTTAAAGGTAGGTAAAGCAAGGAGAGTTACTGTGGCTTTACCACTGCTCACACAAACAATAATGTAATACTGGATTCTGGATGTACCTTGCCAAGAAAATGCATCTTGAAGTACATTACATTAAACTCAGTGGGTACTTGAATAGAATGGTTCCCTGTGAGACTACTCTTCAAAAATAAAATAGTGATAAAATCAGAGATTTTATCAGAGAGTGCATACCATGTTTGTTCTTTTGTGATTGGGTTACCTTACTCAGGATGATATTCTCCAGATCCATCCATTTCCCTAAGAATTTCATAAATTTATTGTTTTTAATAGCTGAGTAGTACTCCATTGTGTAGATGTACCACAATTTCTGTATCCACTCCTCTGTTGAGGGACATCTGGGTTGTTTCCAGGATCTGGCTATTATAAATAAGGCTGCTATGAACATGGTGGAGCATGTGTCCTTATTACATGTTGCAGTATTTTTTGGGTATAGGCCCAGGAGTGGTATAGCTGAGTCCTCCGGTAGTACTATGTCCAATTTCTGGAGGAACCGCCAAACTGATTTCCAGAGTGGTTGTATCA
>NW_022196912.1:131133832-131137373 GCF_008632895.1 Mastomys coucha | reverse complement strand
GAAAGGAGAAATTTACATGTAAATAAAGAAAATATCTAATTTAAAAATTCAGAGATTTTAGCTTAAAACTTTTAAATTATGCTTTTTGTTTATTCCTAATTGAAAGATAAAATAGTTTATATTAGTCATGTACAACATGAAGTTTTGAAGTATTTGTATATTGTAGTATGGTTAAATATATTATAGCTAATTTGAAAATATATTATTACCTCAATTATTTTTGCAGTAAGAATGCTTAACACCCACTCTGAGCAATAGTTTTAAATAATATTTGTTTGGATTTATTTTTGTAGATTAATTCAAATTTACAGGAACACATCTTAAAACTATATAATTAACAATGATTATTGAGAAATAAGTTGATATATGTATCAAATGTTATATGAGGTCTATCATACTAGTGTTATAGAAACAAAGGAAAAAAAACCTCTAAGTATCCCACTCCTAGTAAAGATTTGTGTTTAATGAGTTATCAAGCAGCTCATGTTATTTCACTAGATTATTCACACTCGTGCCGTAAGATCATTGAGCAGTCTTTAGTGTTCAGAAATGAATAATCTTATTTCTGTGTTCTCTGTAGATTAGGTTCAGCTGAAGGAATGTCGTGTTAGTGAAAATAGCAGTGAACAACACCTAAACTGTCCCATTTTGCTAGTGACAGTCTGACATGTGGAGGTTTCTATTGTGTACCTTGAATCCTCTTATAAACAACTATAAAATGAAGGTTACATCTGCATAGCAGATAGGTTTTTTTTTTTGAGGAGTCAATGAATAGTGTATGTGAAAATGTTTTGTGTCAGAGCACTGAATAGATGTCACTATGTTTGCCTTTCGTCTTCTGAACTAATATGTATATATTTAGTATATTCCTTCTTATTCCTTGTTATGTGGCAACTTACATCTATAACTGCAGTGAAAATATATAGTAGCATTAAGCATATATTTTTGTTACTTGCCTTAAATAGTACTTTACACATGTCTTTTATGTTTGCTGGTGCTTTGCTATCTGAGGCATTACTGCCTCTCCTATAGTTATCCAGTTTGAAGTGATGATAGTTATCCTGCCAGTGAAATTTCCAGCACAAATAAATCTGGACCTTGATCCCTCTTTTTTTCATTTTTGCTTGTGTATAAATGCTTGTGTGGGTATGTGGAGGCCTGAGCTTCAACCTCAGTTAATTCTCATGAGCCTTCTACCTGTTTAAAGGTTCATTTATCTTTATTTTATATGTATAAGTGTTTTGCTTGTGTGCATGTGTATGTACTGTGAGTGTTCCAGCTTCCTGCAGGGGCCAATAAAGGATACTATGATACCCTGTAATGAGTTATAGTGATTGTGAGCTGCTGTGTGGGTACTGGGAACTGAATCCAAGTCTTCTGCAAGATCAAGTGTTCTTAAGGGCAAAGCCATCTCTGCAGCCCCACTATATTTGATTTTATTTCATTTGTGTGTGCAAATGTGCAATGTGTATCTGCATATGTGCAGGTGTGTATAGATGCCAGAGGAGGATGGTGGATGTCCTGCTTGTGTCACTCTGATCATTTCATTGAGACTTTACTGTTGTTGGTTGCCCTGTGATGTTTGTATTCTGGTGTCAGTTCTGCTTCCTCAAGAGGAGTTGCCCTGAGGAGGATTATATCACATACTCAGGTGATTTCATGTGAACTTTCTCCCCATTTTAACTGGTCAAATAAAGACTGGTGATTGTGCAATGGAAGGGAAGATGACTGAGAAAGAGGAGGTGGATAGAAGATGGAACAGAAGCACATGACCTGGAGAAGCTGCAAGTAGTAACGAGATCTCATAGCTGGGGAATAGAGTAATGTGGTAAATCTGCCCAATTGAGGCATGCAACTTTTAAATATTGTAACTGAGTTACATGTTTTAAGTGGGCTAGAGTTTTATCACAGCACAGTGCCTCACTAAAGCAGAGCCTATGCTGGTATTGAATAAACCCCAGTGTTCCTATACCCTCCCCACCACGTACACACACTACTAGGGTTACAGGCACTCCTGGCCATACCCTGCCTTTTACATTGGTACTAGAATCCAAGCTCACATTCTTGTACTTATATAGCAAGTATGTTTTCTTCCTAAGGTATCTGCAGCCCCCCTCACCTTATTTATTGAGATAAGGTCTCAAAATGATGCTTTGCTCTCTGAAGCCTTACTCGCCCTGACAGGGCTGCCCCTTGCAACACCTAGCCAGGTACTTGGGGCTTACTAATTCAGATAGGCTGTCCAGCCAGGGAACCCTAGAATTTCTCTTCTCTATCTTCCCAGTGCTGGGATTGTAAGCAGATGCCACTATGCCTAGCATTTTATGTGCATGGGTACCAGGGATGGAATGCAAGTTCTCATGCTGGACAGCAGACACTACCAGCTGAGTACTTTGTCTTTATGATGCTCTTGTCATTCAGGCCAGTCACACTAAACCAGACGGCTAGGAGCAGCAGCCATGTCCTAGAGCCCTGTGGATTACTTAAACTAGCCTGTTGTGATCTTGCTTACTGTGTCCTGCAGACTCCTTCCTGCAGACACTGCACTAACTGCTCTTCCCCTCAGCTCTCTTCCTTCTACATCCTGATACTCACCCATCGCTTCCCCATGTGCCTCCTCCTAAATCTGTGGCATGATTTGGCTCCTCCTCTTGTAAACTGTAAGTAACAAATTCTTTAGTAGGTATTTTCTACCAAAACATTATTTTGAATCATTGGAATAATGTTTATATATATTTTTAAAGCTAGTCTTAGCCAAGACATTTTACTGCTAAAAAATAGTATTAAGGAGAGTTAAGGGTTTTTTTCTTTTTGTTTTTTAAGGCATCTGAACTGAGATTGGTACTGAGGTATGATTATGCATGTATCCATGAGTGTAGGTGAATATTTACATATATGCAGCCATGATGTTTTGCCAAAATTGGCCAACCACAGACTGAACATCATGGTTGCAGGAGTGTATGGAGGAGAAGGTCTTTAAGTTCATGGCAGACAAGCAAGAGAATGGGAACTGGTAACCAGTATTACCTCCAATGTGTTCCCACCTCCCAAGAATTTCCAGAACTCAGAACAGGGCCACCAGTGGGGGGTGGGGGGGGGATACTGTTAAGTAAATGAGCTTGCAGGGGACATTCAAAGTCTAGCAGGTTACCTTGTTTCACCTATTGTTTATTTTAAAAATAACAACAAAAGCTAAAGCCCATATTGAATGTGTTTAATCCAAATCAAATTTACAAAGTCAAGATAATGCAGCTTTAAGTCCTTCAGGGTTAAAGTTATACTCAGGTATTAGAAGCTTTTTGTTAGGAAAAAAAATAATTATACGCAAGTGTTGCTGGCTTTTTTCCTCAAGAAAATAAGGTCTTAAAATGCATTATGTCTCTTCCTATGACTGGTGGGTAGTGATTTGATTGTCAAGGAATTGATCTAATATATAGAATAATTTCTAGAAAAAAACTAAACTTACATTTTAATATGCTTACTTAAATTTTATTTCATACATTTTATTTAATAGCATAACCCAGTATGTCTCTTAGCTACT
>NW_022196912.1:131108982-131132608 GCF_008632895.1 Mastomys coucha | reverse complement strand
GGAAGGGTAAGCCAGCCTAAATATAGCTATCTCCTGAGAGGCTCTGACAGTATCTGACTGACACATCTTGTTCTTTATATGGGTTCTGGGGACTGAACTTGGGTCATTGGGCTTGCACAGCTAGCAGTTTTTACCTGCTGAGCTATTTCCACAGTTCCATTTTGCATTTTTTGATAAATTAGTGTCAATCATCTTATAAACAGAGATAAGTGGAGGAAAAGTTGGTGTGGAAGGTCAGTAAATTATAATGAAAAATTAAGTCTCTTGGGAGATGACTCGGTAAAGTGCTTGTCTGGCAAAGATGAGAACTGAGTTCAGATCTCTGTCACCCATGTGACATGATTATTCTTCTGGGCATGGGCATGGTCATTCTTCTATAACTCTAGGACTGGGGAATGAAGACAAAACCAGGCAGTCTTGCCAGTCAACAAGCTCCAGGTTCAGTGAGAGATCTGTTTCAATAGTTAAAGTATAGAGTGGTTAAAGAGACACCTGACATGGACCTTTGTATGCACACACATGTGTACAGCACACTTGGGCATGCACACACATTCAATACACACCCCAAAATGATTAGAGAGTAGAGTATGCTATATAAATTGTTTTGTTCTTTGCTTTTTTGGGGCTGGGGCACCCAGAATATTAAAAGATAAATATATGCAAGAGTAGTGGTAGGGCTTTATGCATTTTATATTGTTGGATCATTATGTAAACAGGGATTTATGGTTGGCTTTCTGAATTTCAAAGAACAAATGAAGATAATGAGGCCTAAGAAATGGTTTCATGTAGACACTTAAGATTGCTCATATCCTTGAATAGGTAAAAATTTGTAATTATGTTGAAAGGTAGGATTAGGTTAAACTGATATGTTCTTCATTTGATGCTTAAATAGGTTTTAACTTAGTGAGAAGGGGCATTAAATCTTTTCCAGTGAAAATCTTGCTTACACCATATCTTGGCCTATTCTTCTAGAATTGTATATTGCCTTCTCAGGTACCTGAAATTTCCTTAATGAGAAAACTTTTTTTCCCTCCTTCCTTCCTTCCCTCCCTCTCTCACTCCCTCTTTTTCTTCTTTCCTTTCTTTCTCTCTTTGAATTCGAGTGCTTTTAACAAAACATTAAGTAAAAGTAAACAATCTAGAAAAATTTGTATATTTAGCATTGGTCTGATGACCTGGAAAATCTATAGCCGAAGCTAGACTCAGTGATTTTCTTTTTCTTAATTGGATTAGATAAAATGCTTAGCAAGTTTTGTTGTTGTTTTTTATCATCTAGTCTGGGTATGTTTGTTTTGTTAGGGGGAAACTCAGTGTTTTTTTGAATCTCCTACTCCACATGTCTATAATGTGAGAGGCACTTTTACTAAGGCTATAGTTCAGTGGGTAAAGTGCTTATGTCTGCAGGAAGACCTGAATGCTATCCCCAGAACTTATGTTAAAGCCAGAAGTGATGGCATCCAATCATGAGCCCAGAATGGGGAGGCAGAAGAAGAGGGTCCCTGGGACTTGATGACCAGCTAGCCTAGCTTTCCTGGTTAGCCCCAGGCATATGAAAGAACTGGACTTCAGAAACAGGTGGAGGGCTCCTGAAGATGAACACCTGAGGTTGGCTTCTGACCTGTACATGCACACAGATAAACATGCACACAGGTATGCAACAATCAAAAAAATATTTCATTAATAATGTATATCTGCTTTTGAGTATGAGTTTTGTAACTGCTAATAAAAGTTACATTACATAATTATATTTTTCTTGTGCTTTTATTTTTTTTATACTGAAACAGTATATATTCACATGGACTGCTGTACAAGATGGTTTTAAAGTTCTTTATAATTAAAACTATAACAGTTTGTATATAACATCAATCTGGTAGCATCCTCTGAAAGAACTTAAAGACTTCAGATTTCTATATCTCTTTCGTTTTAGATACATGTAACATTCAATACAGTGCTGATGAAATAATAAGAAATCTGTATGCATTTAGTACAAATGTAATCCTTACTCCCTCATTCCTATTCTTCTGGTCTTCCCTCCCCCGTCTCCCCTCTCTTGTTACTTCTCCTTTCATATCATGTGTTGTTGTCCTCTTCTCTCCCTAGTCTATCCTCCTCTGCCACCTCACAGTCCTCTTTCTAGTTTCCTGGCTTTTCCCCATACTTTATCCCACTTGAGGCACTCGGGGGTAGGGAAGAGGGAGAGAGAGACAGGAGAGAAAGAGAATATACATATATATATTCTATATGTAATATAGATATATTACATATGTGTAAGGTGTATATATATGAATGTATGTATATATTCTATATTCTACATATTATATATCTATATGTATTCTATATAGAATACATATAATATAGAGTATATATATATATATATATATTCCATAAAGGTTAAGAATTTTAAGCCAAACCTTCAGCTATTGAAATAGGGTGATAGAACACACTTCAGAAAAGTTTCAAGACAGAAAGAAGGTGATGCCTTGGGACTGACACAAAAAGCCTTTGCAGTAATTGGTTTTATTCATTTAGTAAATAGCTGTTGAGCTTGTTAGGTGCCAGGTACTGTAGCACCTACAGAACCTAATGTGAAAGAACTGTATAAAATATATATGTTCAGTGAGGGACATTGGAGGCTTGAAATCCTAGTTATATATGTTAGCTGTAGTGTGATAATGCATTTAAATACAAGAACCTTGTCCAGTGAGGACTTCAGAGTCCTCCTGTGAAGATGAAACTTGTGAAGAAGCTTCCTCCAAGGGGGGCTGTCTGCAGGCACCTGACTTGAAAGGGAAGTAATACTGTGCATATAGATCTCTTGTGTCTCCAGACCTGAAATAATATTCCTAGTTCCCAAGGAAAGAATGTACCTATCTTAAAAATAATGCACAGAGGCTGGAGAGATGGCTCAGCAGTTCAGAGCGCCGACTGCTTTTCTGAAGGTCATGAGTTCAAATCCTAGCAACCACATGATGGTTCAAAACCATCTGTAATGAGATCTGATGCCCTCTCCTTGAGTATCTGAAGACAGCTACAGTGAGTGAGTGGGGCTGGAGCAAGACAAAAAATGTGTCTTGAAGACAGCTACAGTGTACTTACATATAATAAATAAATAAATAAATCTTAAAAAAAAAGAATGCACAGCTCTAGATTCAGGCTAATTTAAGTTTATATCTGTTTTTACTACTCATAGTAGTAAATTTGAGAAGTTTAGATAGCTGCCCTATGTTTTAGAAGAGAACATGTAATGCCTAAGTATAAAATAAGTTTCATTATTCCAATTTAGTCAATTCAGTAAGCATAAGTGAATTATATGGCAGCTTTTCTCTGGATTGGATAATGGTGACATACCTTTAACAATGTCCCCCTTCTCTAACCCAGAAAACACTTAAGCTGATTAAGACTCCTCTTGTTTATCCTCCAACCCTAAAGGGAACTGTGGTTTGTTGATCTAGAAATGGCTACATAAGCCAGGCTGACCTTGAATTTATGATTCTCCTACCTCAGCTTCACCACTGCTTGAATTACAGATGTGTGCCACCATGCTGGGTTCTTGAAGGATTTTTTTACTATTTAACTCTTCACTCTTTAAAACTTTAATCCCTAGCAGCATTCTGCACTGAGGTTAGACTTTTAAATATTCTCTTCATTGTTTTGTATTGTAAATCACTTTCTTGTGTCTTGTGTACATTGTTTTATTGTGCACACTGTGAGAAGTTTGAGTTTATTATCCTTACAGGTAAATGTTTTAAGTCAGATTCTGTTTATTTTTACTTTGCTAGAAGCATTAAACATCATATATAAGCAGGAACTCAGGATGGTTTTGAATGGATAACTCTTACTTGTATACTGCATTCTTGTGTTCATTAGTTTTCCATTACTACAAAAATGCCTGAAATAGTGAAATTACAAACAAAAAAAAATCCACTAAAATAAGTCATAGTTGTGGAGGTTTCACTCCCTTGCCTTTAGGGGTGGAGAGAATGCAGTACATCTCCACTGAACGTTATGCAAAGCCGTTTACCCCAGGGACACAGACAGAAAGACAGAAAAGCCAAGATCCATAACCTTCCAGGGACACTGCCCTGCCCCATTAAAAGCTCCTGCTAGGTCCCACTTAAAGTTCCCACCATTTCCCAGCAGCACCAAGGTGGTACTAAGCCCTTAGCTGAGTCTTCAGGGGCCCCATTTTAGATGCAACCATAGCTTTTCTCATGCAGAGATGTAGAAATCACAATGTCTGTTATTAACATCTGTACTATATGAATTTTATGGCTTCCCATTTATTGCAATTGACATTTCTCTGGAGTTTTTATTGTATTCTAGACATTGTAGTATGTATTCTAAGTAAATATGCTTTATCTCAGCTGATTCTTCTTCTGCCCAGATCTCAAAAGAAGAAACAATACAGGGAATTACAATTCTCAGAGAGGAGTGCTTAGCCCAAAGACTGTTGAGTCTAGAAATACAGTTACACTGTGATTACTTAGTATCTCATTATTGGTTTTCAAATTGTACATGACCCACAGTTTGTAAATAGTCCTGGAAGTCATTTGTTATTCATTCACTTAAATACAGAGGTAGCTTAGCTATTCCTTAATTTTCTCAGGCTGTAGTTTACCTTAGGAAAACCTTACACAAAGCAAAGTTGCTTTGTAGCTAAGAAGCGTGATATCCAGACCCCTTATTGGACTTGGATATGAAATGTGCTCTAAGAGGACTCATGTATTGAAGGATTGGTTCTCAACTTGGATCATCAAGTTGCTAATAACTTAATTTGTGGGATCATCCACTGATGAATTCATACTGAATGAGCTGTTAGGGGGTGGGGCCTGGCTGGAGAATTGGAATAATAAGGCATGCTTTTGACAGGCAAGTCTTTTTGAGTAATTAGTTTAGTGGCACACATGAAGGCAAGAAGCTAGCTTGCTATAGTGAGTTCTCTTTACCATGAGGGTCTTGTGGATTGAATTAAATTGTCAGGCCTATAGAAAAACACCTTTACTCCCTGAGCTATCGCAACAGTCTTTGACAGATATCTCTTATTCCTGTCCTCTTCCTGTAACTTGATCTCAATATCTGTCATTAGTGAATGGCTTTCTTCTACCACGTCTGTTTGTGGTGACATTAGGCATTACTACAGGCCCAGAAACATGGACAAGTGACCATGAACTGAAACTCCAAAACTCTGAGCTAGAGTAAATTGTTCCTCTGAAGTTGTGATTTCAGGGGTTTACCACTGTGACACAAGAGACTGACAAACCCTAGTTGCCATTTTGTGTGCTTTACTCCTTCTGTACCACAGGGTTTGTCTAAGTCTTTGAAAATGCTTTAATCCAGTCACTTATAACTAACTGATATGGGAATCATACAGTGTACCATATGTAACTTCTCAGTTGTTCTCTTTAACCCGTGGTTGATTGTAGTGCTATAATTGAGAGCATAAACATTGAAGTTGTAGTGAATAGTTTAAGACTGAGATATTGGGTTAGGAGAATGTGTCAGAGTCCTAAAGAAAAGGAAGCAAGAGTCACTAAAGGAAATAACATCTCACTGAATGTAGAGATGAAAGCAGAGTAGAAGATGAACCCAAGAGCAGATGCTATCGGGCAAGTGTGTACTGTGGTAAAAATGACTTCAGGGGTGAGCTAGACATGCAATAGGGATGTTGCAAGGGTCAAAACTGATAAAAAGGTGATAGGATCTGCATGTCCAAGCAATTGGGAGGAGAATGTGGACAAATGGAAGAAGTAGTCTCAAGGTGGCCAATGGACCAACATAAGGAATTTGTATGGTAAGGTGATGATGGCCTCTGAAGTTGGCTTTTTCATATCTGCTTTGTGAACTTAGATATTTTCCATACCATTTAAAAACTTTAATTTTCAAATCTTAACATAGGGACAACAATAATAAGTCTATTGGAATGTTAGTTTATAAAACATCTGGTAAAGTTCTTAACTATACTGTAGGTATTAAATGATAGCTTCTGTTATGGGGGATGGAAAAAATGAAGGGGAGTCAGGAAAGACTTCTAGATTTTTTTTATTTGGACATTTAAAAGAGCTAGATTGATTTATCTAGGCTTTAGACAGATTGCCTCTGAGGAATCTGTTTGGGAATGCTTCCTGGCATACGACAGTGACAGCATGACACTCCCAGGAGAAGTCTGAGTGGAAGACATAGAATGGGAAGCACTTGCTTACACATGATTGTATGAGAGCAGATGAGATCACCCTCACAAGTGCTCAGCTTGAGAAGCCAGCATCCTAGGACAGCGTTGTACTGTGGAAGGCTGGAGAAGCAGAAGCCAGCATCCGAGGGCAGCGGTGTACTGTGGAAGGCTGGAGAAGCAGCCTGGAAAGGGTAGTGAGAGTAAGTGGTGAGAATGCAGTGAGATCAGTAAAGCACAGGATCACTTGGGAGCAGTGACCAGGGGTTAAGGTAAGATTAAGTTGAAGATTATCTTTAGGTTTACTAACAAATGAGTTGTCAGTTACTTCTGTCATGATATTTAGCAGTGATGGGAGACATGCCTAATGCTAATAGTTTAAAAAGCAAATGACTGATGAAGAATAATGAAAACAGATAAATCTGTAAGAATGTGGGTGTAAATGCTGGCTAAAAATGAGAGAGGAGGGAGACATTTCTAACAGAGTTGGAAGCCCAGGAAGTACAGCATCAAGGGCGGGATGATGAGTAGCCACACGGGCAGCAGAGCAGCCTTGTAATGTGTTAACTTAGAAGAAGTTCTGCTGACCAGAAATGAAGTCCACGTGGTGCAGTATTTCACATGCACATGACTGTAACCATTGACAGTGAGCATGGAAGTTTTGTCTTCAGAATAGTACCCTTTGAACAGTTTTGGTTGTATTCTACTACTCACGCCCCATCCCCTGCTGCCTCCTGGAAGGGTCTGTACAGACTGGCAGACACAAATTAGCAAGATCATAATAATGATCCTGATAATAGAAAAGATAAATGCAATGGTTATTATGCAGCAGCACCTTCTCATTTGTAAAGATTTCATTTTTAATTATCTTGGGGTCCAGGGATTGCATACCTGAGTGTGGTACCTTCAGAAGCAAGAACAGAGCATTTGGATCCTATGGGATTGGAGTACTGACATACATGCTGAGAACTGAACTCTATTTACAGAAACAGCATAACCACTGAGCCATCTCTTTGGCCTACAGTAGTACCCTTTAACTCCATGGTTATTGGATGCCATAGGTTTTGGAGTGAAAGTAGCCTGAATTGAGCTTTCTGACTTGTACCTGTATTCTTAATACTCAGATGAGAGGTTGAGGCAGATGGATCATGATCTTGTGAGATTAGTTCAAGAAATCAAGAAGTGGGAGCAGCCAAAATGATACATTGTACTTATGAATGTGAATATAAGGCAGTAGGACTATCATTGACCAAAATGGGGCATTTAAGCTTTATTTAAATGCTATAAATAATTAGCCACCTGATTGAGTGGCTCTGTGTTAGGTACTGTTCCTGGTGCTAGAGATGGGAAAATTAGTATAACTTACCTGCTTTTTGGCAGGTAGAGTGATAGAGCAGGACACCAGTGTCTTCCTCTGGCTTCCACACTTGTGCTATGTGTGTGCACACACCAAATGCAAAACAAATAGGATGAAAAATCAGGGACAAAACTAGGAAATGATTAAGACAGAGGAACTATTTCAGACATAGGAATAAGAATTGCATTTCTGAAGAGAGGCAGTTTGAACTGAAACTGGAACATCACTAAAGAATCAACCATCCAAAAATCTAGAAGCAAAGGCAACCCTGCTCGATCTGGAGAGCATGTGCAAAAGCCCTGGAAAGAAGAAGAACACTAGTTTGTTTGGGACAGAAGAATAAGGAACAGACTGAGCCAGGGAAAGACTGAAACAAGATGAGGTCTTGTGGCTCATAAGGGCCTTACATGTCTTGCTGTAGAGTTTGGTAGCTTACCAGTAGTAGAAATGAAGGTAGCATATTGAACTTGAGTTGGTCAGGAAATCACATCCAGATGAAGGTTGTTACCAGACTTAACTGTAAGTCCAACTAAGCCATGCTTTATATTATTTATCAAAATATTTAGTCAAGTTGTGGAGTTTGTGAGCGATATGGTGAAGGACTCTTAAGGATTCTAGGATCTACAAACAAGTTTTAAAATAATGAATGTCATGTTAGATATCATAACCTGAAAGGTGTGACCTGTTGTTGTGTGAATGATAGCTGGACATTTGTGGTTAGAATATCTCATGACTTCAGGGGATGTAAAGAATGCTTCCCATATTGAACTGTTTGTACCTCCTTGGGTACCATGCTGTAAGGATTTTGTACAGCATCTGTTCAGACTGTACTCTGTTCCCACCCCTGTTTGTTTCCTTGATTTTATCCCTGTGATTAATTAATTTGCCATACATACTTAAAGGATCTTTTTTCTTTCTTTTTTTATGATGGTCAGTTACAAAAGTAGCTTTTTTTTAAAAGATATTTTCTTTATTTACATTTCAAATGTTATCCCCTTTTCTGGTTTCCCCTCCAAAAACTCCCTATCGCATCCTCCCTCCCCCTGCTCACCAACCCACCCAATCCCACTTCCTTGTCCTGGCATTCCCCTATACTGGGGCATCAAGCCTTCTCAAGACCAAAGGCCCCTCCTCACATTGATGTCCAGCAAGGTCATCCTCTGCTACATATGCACCTGGTGCCCTAGGTCCCTCCATGTGTATTCTTTGGTTGGTAGTTTAGTCCCTGGGAGCTCTGGAATACTGGTTAGTTCATATTGTTGTTCGTCCTATGGGACTGCAAACCCCTTCAGCTCCTTGGGTTCCTTCTCTACCTCTTCCATTGGAGACATTGTTCTCAGTCCAATGGATTGCTGTGAGCATCCACTTCTGTATTAGTCAGACACTGGCAGAGGCTCTTAGGAGTCAGCTATATCAGGCTCCTATCAGTAAGCACTTGTTGGCATCCACAATAGTGTCTGGGTTAGGTAACTATATATGGGATAGATCCCTCAGTGGGACAGTCACTGGATGGCCTTTCCTTCAGTTTCTGCCCCAAACTTTGTCTCTGTATTTCCCACCATGGGTATTTTGATCCCCCTTCTAAAAAGGACCGAAGTATCCACACTGTGGTCTTCCTTCTTCTTGAGCTTCATGTGGACTGCGAATTGTATCTTGGGTATTTCAAGCTTCTGGGTTAATATCCACTTATCAGTGAGTGCATGCCATATGTGTTCTTTTGTGATTGGGTTACCTCACTCAGGATGATATTCTCCAGATCCATCCATTTGCCTACGAATTTCATGAATTCATTGTTTTTAATAGCTGAGTGGTACTCCATTGTGGAAGTGTACCACATTTTCTGTATCTATTCCTCTGTTGAGGGACATCTGGGTTCTTTCCAGCTTCTGGCTATTATAAATAATGCTGCTATGAACATGGTGGAACATGTGTTCTTATTACATGTTGGAGCATCTTCTGGGTATATGCCCAGGAGTGGTATTGCTGGGTCCTCAGGTAGGATGTCCAATTTTCTCAGAAACCACCAAACTGATTTCCAGAGTGGTTGTAGCAGCTTGCAACCCCACTAGCAATGGAGGAGTGTTCCTCTTTCTCCACAACCTCACCAGCATCTGCTGTCAACTGAGTTTTTGATCTTAGACATTCTGACTGGTGTGAGGTGGAATCACAGGGTTGTTTTGATTTCCATTTCCCTGATGACTAAGGATGTTGAACATTTCTTTAGGCGCTTCTCAGCCATTCGGTATTCCTCAGTTGAGAATTCTTTGTTTAGCTCTGCATCACATTTTTAAATAGGGTTATTTGGTTCTCTGGAGTCTTAACTTCTTCAGTTATTTGTATATATTGGATATTAGCCCTCTATTGGATTTAGGGTTGGTAAAGGTCTTTTCCCAATCTGTTGGTTCCCATGTTGTCCTGTTGACAGTGTCCTTTGCCTTACAGAAGCTTTGTAATTTTATGAGGTCTCATTTGTCAATTGATCTTAGAGCATAAACTATTGGTACTCTGTTCAGGAAATTTTCCCCTGTGCCTATGTACCCGAGGCTCTTCCCCACTTTCTTTTGTATTAGTTTGAGTGTATCTGGTTTTATGTAGAGGTCCTTATTCCACTTGGACTTGAGCTTTGTACAAGGAGATAAGAATGGATCAATTTGCATTCTGCTACATGCTAACTGCCAGTTGAGCCAGCATCATTTGTTGAAAATGCTGTCTTTTTTCCCCTGGATGGTTTTAGCTCCTTTGTCAAAGATCAAGTGACCATAGTTGTGTGGGTTCATTTCTAGGTCCTCAATTCTATTCCATTGATCTACCTGCCTGTTTTTATCACTATTGCAGTTTTTATCACTATTGCTCTATAGTACAGCTTGAGTTCAGGGATGGTGATTCCCATAGTTGTTCTTTTATTTTTGAGAATAGTTTTTGCTATCCTGGGTTTTTTGTTATTCCAGATGAATTTGACAATTGCTCTTTCTAACTATGAAGAATTGAGTTGAAATTTTGATGGGGATTGCATTGAATATGTAGATTGATTTCAGCAAGAATACCATTTTTACTTTATTAATCCTGCCAGTCCACAAGCATGGGAGATCTTTGAATCATCTTAGGTCTTCTTTGATTTCTTCCTTCAGAGACTTGAAGTTCTTGTCATACAGATCTTTCATTTATTTGATTAGAGTCACACCAAGATACTTCTTATTGTTTGTGACTATTGTAAAGGGTGTCGTTTTCCTAATTTCTTTCTCAGCCTGTTTATCCTTTGAGTATAGGAAGGCTACTGGTTTGTTTGAGTTAATTTTATGTCCAGCTACTTTGCTGAAGTTGTTTATCAGCTATAGAAGTTCTGGTAGAGTTTTTGGGGTCACTTAAGTATACTATTATATCATCTGCAAAGAGTGATAACTTGACTTCTTCCTTGCCAATTCATATCCCTTTGACCTCCTTTTGTTGTCAATTGCTCTAGCTAGAACTTCAAGTACTATATTGAATAGATAGGGAGAGAGAGGGCAGCCTTGTCTGTCGCTGATTTTAGTGGGATTCAAGTTTCTCTCCATTTAGTTTGATGTTGGCTACTGGTTTGCTGTATATTGCTTTTACTGTTTAGGTATGGGCCTTGAATTCCTGATCTTTCCAAGACTTTTAGCATGAAGGGATGTTGAATTTTGTCAAATGCTTTTTCAGCATCTAATGAAATGATCATGTGGTTTTTTCCTTTGAGTTTGTTTATGTAGTGAATTACATTGATGGATTTCCGTTTATTAAACCATCCCTGCATCCCTGGGATGATGCCTACTTGATTGTAGTGAATAATCATTTTGATGTGTTCTTGGATTCGGTTGGTAAGAATTTTATTGAATATTTTTGCATCAATATTCATAAAGGAAGTTGGTCTGAAGTTCTCTTTCTTTGGTCTTTGTGTGGTTTTAGTATTAAAGGATCTTTTATGGAACATTTCAAACTTGTAAATACACAGGGTACATTAAGGCATAGTAATTATACATTGTACTTGTATATTGGTTTACAATAAAAATTTTACCTATGAAAAACCAACTTGATTATTAGAAGTGTGTCCTCCTCCCATTTTTGAGGGTTGGAGGCCAGCAGTGGAGATTGAATGTTAGCCTTTGTGCATTGGGAAGCAAGCCTTTTACTACTGAGCTCCAGCCCCAGAAATAGTGTGTGTAGAGGGGTGAGCAGATAGACAGACAGGGAGATACCCTGCAATGCTGGCTTGCCTGGAAATTTCAAAGAGCTCTGCCTACCTAATACTGAGATTAAAGGTATGCACTACAGTACTTGGCAGAAGTGATTTTTATAGTTGATAAGATGTATGAATTTTAGGGAGGCCAGGGTGAGTGCTTTGCAATAAGAACCAGAGTCTCCAAGTATTCAGTGATGAGTTCACAGCTGGGGTCACTTCACTTACCATAGGTGCTGATTCAGAGGTAAACACACTGAACTTTCTGAAACCCTTCCTAACAAAATACATATTTTCCATTCAACATACTTCATCTTCAGGTTCAATCCTAAGAGTTAACCAACTTAGAAATAAAGTATTTTGGGCAGTGGATGCAGTATATCTCATCTGCTAAAATTTTTGTTTGTCATTTTTGTTTTTGAGACATGGATTCACTATAGAGCCTTGGCTTTCCTGGAACTCACTGTGTAGACCAGGCTAGCCTTCAATTCAAAGAGCTCTACCTACCTCTGCCTCCTGAGGGCTGTGGTGAAAGGTGTATGCTACGACAACCACTAACATCTGAGGTTTGTTTTGTTTTGTTTTGTTTTAAAGAATAAAATATTACAACTTTTACATCGGTTGTATTAGATGATAGAGGTAGACTAGTGATGGTTTAAATTCATGGGAGGATGTTGTGTATAGGTACTATGCAGAGCTATGCCATTTTGAGCTTCTGTAGATGATAGCATATGGTGATAGAAAGGGGAGTGACCAAGCCAGCTCAGTCAGTCAGCGTGGTCTCAAGGGAGGCCCGAGGATTGAAAAGAAAAAGACAATTAGCATTATAACATGACTCCAGCCATTTCTGAAGCTGAAGCGGATTTATTTTTCTACAGCCTCCTTTTATACCATTCTAAGTATGTGCAAAAAATAAGGTCAGTCTAGATCAAGGAACAAGGCAATAAATGAAAAGTCAAGGAACAAACAAGGCAATAAACAAAGTTCCAGGATCAATAGTTCTAGGGGCTTATCAGGATATCTAAGATAAAAGGAACGCCACACATTCCTTAGCTAAATTTGCCTTGAGCTTTGTATTAGGGCTTAATTGTTTCTAACTGAGAAATATCGATAATATTTAACCCTTCTGATAGCTATTTTTTATTCCTGTATTTTCTTCTTTGGTTTGTTTTTTTGAGACAGTTTCTCTGTGTAGCCCTGGCTGTCCTAGAACTTGATCTGTAGACCAGGCTGGCCTTGAACTCAGCGATCTGCCTGCCCCTGCTTACTAGTGCTGAGATTAAAGATGTGCACCATCACCACCTTTATTCCTGTATTTTCTTGCCACTTGAACTATGTTGTTGATTGGAAATTATAATAAATAGTAATTGTGGCCGCCTGCAACCACACATACAAATGGTTTTCTGGAATGGGATTCAGGGCCTGAAAAAATTAAGGGTATCAGAAATGCGAGAAGGGGTTTGAAAAAATGAGACCAACGCATGGTGTGCTTTCAGTCCGCCATCATTAATGAATTCTTGTTACAAGCCAACAGGTAGATAAAACAAAACCCCTCCCCCAAGTCCGTCAACAACTTGGCCCAATCGGCAGCTTCATCTTCAGTCTCTGGAGGCGGGACTTCTGGTGTAACAGGAACTTGGAGAGAGGCGTGACTATTAGCAGGAGGTTGGAGGGAGGCGTGGTTATATGTGGCAAGGCGGGGTCTGGCAGAATCAGCCCTCAGGTGTAGGAGGGTCACAAGTAATGATGGTTTATGTTTTTATGCGCGCGCGTGCGTGCGTGCGTGCGTGCGTGCGTGCGTGTGTGTGTGTGTGTGTGTGTGTGTGTGTGTGTGTGTGTGTGGTGTGTGTGTGTGTGTGTGTTTATATCCACCCAGGCATCAGTATTTCAGAAATCTCAAGAGTTCTCACAGGATTTCATTCAGGTTATTATGTTTACATAGAATCCCAGCAGCTACATAAATACCATATCATTAAGCCTTTTGCTTTTTGTGTATTGTTTAAAAAAAACCAAAAACTAATGTTTTAAAGCTTTAAAATGTGCACAAGGATTTTTTTCATCATTATTTTAGAAACAGAAAACATTTCAGTGTTTTGCTTTTCTGTCTTTTGTTTTAGGTCAGCAGCAAGGACAGGATGGAGTGAAAGTCCAGCAAGCTACTATAGCTCCTGTAACGGTGGCAGTTGGAGGGATCGCTAATGCCACGATAGGTGCTGTTAGTCCCGAGCAGCTCACACAAGTGCATTTGCAGCAAGGCCAGCAGACCTCTGATGCAGAGGTGCAGCCTGGCAAGAGGCTCCGAAGAGTTGCCTGCTCGTGTCCTAACTGTAGGGAAGGAGAAGGAAGGTAACTGCTGTTTTCACCCTGACCCTGGAGTTAAAGCAGTCCTGGCCACTTCCTCTAAGCCTTGGAGCCTCCTGAGCTTTCTCTGTGAGAAGCTGGAATGCAGTGTTACACAGGAGATTAAGTTAGGCTGTTTGAGGCACAGTCCTCTGCTTGTGCATTGTATAATTTTTTAATAAATGAATTTCCCCTTCACTTACTAGATAAAAGCTTTGAACACCTCTTGATTTCAGACTCATTGCTGTGCCATGCTGTCTCCCTGTTTGTCATATATACAGTGCAGTAGTTTGGAATATACTCACAGTCACACAGATGTTACCACAGGCTGTTTTAAGCTACTTTGTCATTTTCAAAAAGGCCTGGCCCCCAAACTCCTCAGCTCTAGTGAATTGATGTCTGTATTTATAGGTTTTCCTGTACTGGACATTCCATACAAATGGAATCATACAGTATTTGAATTTTTGTGAGGGCCCCTAGTCAATGCTTCATTTCTTTTTGTAGACAAATAATATTCCATTATATGGAATATTTTGTGTGTCTGTGTGTATAGATAGATATATACATACACACACACACACACACATATATAGATAGAGAGAGACAGAGAGAAAGAGGTAGGTGGGGGGGGGGGCAGGCAGTGTACTTGTTTATCCCATCACTGGATACACAGCTAAACTCTTTCCTTATTGACCATTATTAGTAATGCTACTGTTTGTGTGTATATAAATGTTTATGCAGATGTGCGTGTGTGCATGCCTGCAGATACAGAGTTAGATGTTGCCTGGTAACTATTTAACCATTTAAGAAACTGCCACACTGTGATTGCACTATTCTGTGTTCCCATCAGCATTGTATGAAGAAGGTTCCAATTTCTCCATAGATGCTAGACAGTGTGATTACCTGATTGCTTATGTTTTTTTAAGTCAGTTAATAATAAATCTGAAAGTGCTGTCACAGTGTGATTTTTGATTGAAATTTTCTTAGTGATTAGTGATATTAATCATCTTTTTGTGTGGTTTTGATTGTGTATCTTTGGAGAATTGTGTATTTAGATAATTTTTCTGTCTTTAATTGAATAGTAGTTCTTCATATATTCAGGGTATAAGATCACATCAGTACATGATTTGGAGATCCTAGTTGTTTCCTAGTATTTAGGATGGTCATATACTGTCAAGATTGTGATTGTGTTTTTCAAAGCACAAAGTCTTTTGAAAGTCTAATTTTTTGTTTGTTTCTTCTCCTTGGTTGCTTTTGCTTTTGATGTCATATTGAAGACTTCATTGCCAAATCTAATGAATGTTCATAGTTGTTTTGTTTTTGAGTTTTACGGATTTTATTCTGAAATTTAGATAGGATAATACATGGTTTCTTTTTAAAATGTGTTATGAAGGAAGCGGGGACCCAGCATCATTTACTGAAGTTTCTTTTCCTGGTGAATGCTCTTTGGTTCCCATTTCTCAAAATTGCGTTAAGTGTTTAACAACACTGGGGATTCTGTGTGAGTTTTAGCATTAGCTTGTCAGTTTCTACAGAGAAGCAAGATGGTATCCTGATAGGAATTAAGGTAAAACTACAGGTCAGTTTGGGGGATAGTGACAATTTAATAATATTGAGTCTTCAGATCCATATAAAAGGAACATTTTTCTGTTTAGATTTTTGATGTTTTGTTTCATTAGTATTTTGTGGTTTTTAAAAAAAGAGTGTATGTTTAGTATATGTTCAGTGTATTCCTGTTAAATCTTCTTGATGTTATTATAAATGAAGCCTCCTCTGCCCCAATTTCAAGTGTACAGAATTACATTGGCTTTGGGGTATTGAGCTTACATTGTAGAATATTGCTGAATTATCCCTTCTTGTGGTATAGATAATGATTACTTAAGATTTTTACATCTACTGGGCTGGAGAGATGCCTCTGCAGTTATGAGCACTGGCAGCCAGATGATTCTGGTTCAAGTCCCAGCACCCATGTGATGGTTTACATTTGTCTCTAACACTATTTCCAGGAATCAAATGCCCTCTTTTGGCCTCTGTAGGAACTTGCACACACATATGTGGTACACAGACATGTGTGCAGGCAAAGCACTCACCCATAAAAGTAAGATTTCTATAAGCCAAAAATGTACATTGGGAAAAAAAGACTACGTCTTCAACAAATGGTGCTGGTCAGATTGGATAGCTGCATGTAAAAGAATGGAAATAGGTCCGTACTCATCATGCTATACAAAATTCAACTCCAAATGGATCAAGAACCTCAACATAAGACTTTATATATATACTAAAATCTGACAGAAGGGAAAGAAGAGAAGTGTCTTTAGTTCAGTGGCACAGGAGAAAACTTTCTGAACAGAATACAGATAACATAGGCACTAAGACCAACAATTACTAAGTGGGATCTCTGGGTTAGAGAGATGGTATACTTCCAGAGGACTTAGACTTAATTCTCAGCACCCACATGGCAGCTTACACCTGTCAGTAATTCTAGTTCCAGGGGATCCAGTACCCTCTTCTGGACTTCATAGGTAGCCGTCTTGCAAGAGGTATATAGACAAGGACACACAAATAAAATAAAATAATTATAGAAATAAATGGGGCCTTGTAAAACTGCAAACCTGTGTTGCAAAAGACACTCATCATTTGGACAATTTACCAACTACGCATCCTATAAAGTTTTGATATCTGGAATATATAAAGAAGTGAAAAAACCAAACAAACAAAAACTGGAACATCAAGAAAACAACCCAGTTAAAAAGGAGGTACGGAACTATACAGAGAGTTTTTAAAAGATGAAGCTCAAATGGCTAAGAAACACTTTTTAAAATGCTTTAGCCATTAAGAAAATTAAAATCACTCTAAGATTTCATCTTATCTTAGTTAGAGTGTCCAAGATAAATAAAACAAATAAATAAATAAAACAAATGTCACAGTTCACACTAGTGAGGATACAGGGAAAGTAGAACACCTATTCATTGCTGGTGGGAGTGAAAACTGTACAGCCATTATGGAAAACAATATGGAAATTCCTCAGGAAGCTGTGAATTGATCCACTTCAAGATTCAGCTGTACCACTTTTGAGCATATACACAAAAGACTCTCCACTGTACTACAGGGACACTTGCTCATTCATGTTTATTGCTGCTTGATTTGTAATCACCAGAAGTTGGGAACCGTCCAGATGAATGGATAGTGAAAACGTGGTACATGTACACAGAGGACTATTATTGAACTGTCAAGAAAAACAAAATTTGTAGGTAAATGGATGGAATTAAAAAAAAAAAAACAAAGCAAAACAACAACAAAACTATGTTGAGTAAAGTAACAAAGGTCCAAAAGACAAATATCATATGTTCTTTCTTATATGTGGATGTTAGCTTTTAAGCTTTCAAAATATATGCCACCATCTGAATAACTAGGGAGGTTACCTAGTAAGGGACTGGGATTGGTGTGGGGAAGATCTTCCAAGGAAGGGAAGATATAAATACAGCTATGAGAGTTAAAGGGGCAACTAAAATAGGATTAAATAGGGAAAAATGGGAGAGAAGAGTGAATGAGGGAAAATGGAGAGCTAGAACTAATAATAAAGGCCATTTGAAAAAACCCAAGGAATCCTGCTACTGGAGAAGCTTCCTAAATATATACGTATAGGAAAGGAACTTAAATGGAGTCACTAAATAATAGAGAAGACAGTGCCCCAAGCAAACATCTTACGTCACTAAGTAAACCTTTGGTTCCAGAACAGGTACATACCAGCATTCACATACTCACATCTTGTTGAATCCTTAACCAGTGGTGTCCCATGGAACCTGCCAAACATTTACAGACTGTTGCCAAGGTTCTCCACTTCTTAATTCTAAGGTTCTATCTCTGAAGAGAATACTTATGTCATAAAGTACATAAAAGTCAAACTGGTACCTAATTAGAAGCTTTGCTCCTACTAATTAGCGTTCATGGTTCTGGAGGATATTCTGTATGATGTAAGAGAAAGTAACCCAGCTGCAAACCCTATAACCTGCTTGCAAGACATTCTGATACAGTAGTGGCACAAATGTTATGGGAACAATTAACCACTTTTAAAATTTGGATTCAAGGCCTTCTTCATGAGATGAAACCTATACCTGAAGCTGATAAAGTGAAACTAGCTAGGTCTTGGATCTAGAGGAAAACCTACTTCCTCTGCTAAAGGAACATAGGAATGAAATGACTCCTAATGGCATACTCCTGTATATAGGCTAGTACCTCACCCAGTTCTCATCAGAGACGCGTCTTGCAGTAGGAAGGAATGAACACAGATCCATAACTGGACATTGTGCAGACTGAGAACATGCGGTCCTATATGGTCCTATATGGGATGTCTTCATCAAACTTCAAGGCTTGCACAGGTTCAAGTTAGATGGGGTCCTAGCACTGACAGGAGGAAGTGGACATGAATGAGGTTCAGTCCGTAACCAAGAAGCTATTTGCAATTGATACCCACTAGCAATGAAAAAAAATCAAGTTGTGTCTAATAAAGTGTCACTGGGTTTATCAGCCATACTCCAGGGCAGTCTCCGTCCCCAAGAATAGTTGGACAAACAAACAAACCCCTCTATGTGTGGGAGGGGAGCTTTTTATTTCATTTTGCCTTGTGACAATTTTTGCCTTGTTGGTCTTTTGCCGGGTTGTTCTGACTTTAATTTCTGTGGTTTAGTTTTCTTTTGAAAAAGAAACAATATAAAGTTGCTTGGAGATACATTTATAGTATCCAATATTTTGGTTTTACTTCTTATTCCACTCTGGAGAATTTTTGGTGTTTTTTTTTTTTCTTTCAGGGTAGGGGAACAGATCATCTTGTTTCTCACTGTTTACATAAAACTTTAGCTCTAGAACCCTGGACCAAGTTGAGGAAGCTCCCTTTTATTGTCTCCTTTTTTTTTTTTCCTTGTTTTGATCATAAAGGGTTTTTATGCCTAACACTTTATTGCACTTATTATAATAATTGTGAGCTTTAAAAAAATCTGTATAGTTGTTACAAGTCAAAGGATTTTTGCATATGTATGGTAAAACCCTCCTGGTTATGGTTTATAATTCTCTTTATAGGTGACTGGAATTTTGTCTGCTGCCCTCTTTCTTCCCAATCCTTTCCCCTCCCTCTCTCTGCCAGCCTCTTTTACCTTATACATCTCTGCCTCTGGGGAATGCTGGCATCATAAGCATGTGCCACACACTGCTTAGTTTGCCAGTGTTGAGAATTCTCTTCATCTGTGTTCATGAGGTGCTAGTCTCTACTTTACTTGTATATTGGCCT
Source organism: Mastomys coucha (assembly GCF_008632895.1). Lineage (NCBI taxonomy): Eukaryota > Metazoa > Chordata > Mammalia > Rodentia > Muridae > Mastomys > Mastomys coucha. The sequence continues at coordinate 131,113,266 of NW_022196912.1, read as the reverse complement.
TAAAGTGAATTGGGAAGTGTTCCCTGCAGTTTTCTTTTTTGAGCAAGCTTTGAAAAGCTTGAAAAGTTCACACACACACACACACACACACACACACACACCTACACACACACACACACATACCCCACACACAGTGAGCAGGAGGTGGTTATAATAGTACAAACCTTTATCCCAGTGCTTATATCCAAACTCTGGGTAGCAGAGGCAGTAGGTTCTCTTTTAGGCCAACCTGGTCTACTTCGTGAGTTCCAGGACAGTCAGGGCTATAGAGTGAGACCTTGTCTCAAAACAAGCAAAAAAAATTATACATAGGGGAAAGGGATTTCACCAGTAAAGCTATTGGACTCTAGGCTTTGTATTTTTTTTCTGACTGATTCTTTTTGTTACAGATTTACTTTGATTGACCATTTGTCTTTGCTTGTTTGATTTATCAGTTTTTCAAATTTTCTGTTTAAGAACGTGCCTGCCTAAGAGGTTGGTGATGCTTAATGCTTCTCTGAGATCCTTTTTATTTTCATGAGATTGATAATGATTTTTATTTGGGAGGGAGGTAATTGAGTCTTTTTGTGTAGGTTAGTTTAGCTGAAACTTTATCATTTTGCTGACTTATGAGAGCATATGTTTTTCTGGTCTCAAAACACAATCTCGCTTTCTACCCTTGCTTCTTTCCACAGATTCACCAACCTGTGGTTTTGCCTTATCTCAAGTAACACTGTATCTTTCCCTCAGGTGCCTTTGCAACAGTTGTTTCCTTTTAAAAACAAGCCCTTCAGTTAAACTTCAGCTTTCTTGCAGATGGTCAGTTTCTTTGAGATTGGAGTTCATTCTAGCTAGATTTTTTTTGAGTTTGTAAGTGGGAAGTGGGGTAGAATGGTGTCCTGATGTAACAGCTGAGTGAGTACTTGGAGGGATAACAGGCTCCCGTTTTCTTAACCTTGCCTCTTCCAGCTCGGTAGCTCTAATTTATGAGCTGTGCATGAAGGTCAGGAAACACCTGGGCCATATCATTTTCATCATGTCACAATTACTGCAGAGCTCAGTGACTTGGGCACTGGGTGCCTTTTATCCACTCTCAACTGGAGCTCAGCCTCAGCAACAGGCAGTAGAATGAGAAGCATTGTGCCCTGCCCTTCTCTGGAAGATAGCTAGCTGGAGGCTGGAGGGGAGGAAGCACTCTATGTTCATGGCTGTATTGCTCTCTAACTCTCCTTTGTCATGGAGCTGGAAGGGAAGAAAGGGAGTTAGTCTTAGATCTATAGACTCACTCTGATGTTACATACTTTAGATTTCAGAGTGAATAGATAGATTTATACTTTATTAGTTTTGCTGGGAGGGGTACATGGAATTCCTACTCACACTGACCTGCTAAAAGTGAATCTTGGTATCCTATATTTTTAACTGAGGACACTAGAGGTTTGTTTTCTTTCCTAGGTGTGGGTAGCATGCCTACAATTCCAACAATAGGGAGGATGGGACAGGGAGATTGTGAGTTTGAGGATAACCTCAACATTATAGCTAGTTCAGGCAGTCTGAGCTATGTCATAGACATAAATTCTGAAGCTTACCACATGTTCATAGAAGTTTTTATATAGTACATGACCATATTTGATTTTTTTTCCTTAGTGAAAAAATTCCTCATGTGTTTCTTTGTGTTCAGATGTACTCAGAAAAGCATTTTCTAATCATGTAGATGGCCTACCTGTGTTCTTGGCACAGATAGAAGCTGAGTTTGGGGTATAATGATATTGGTTTTGTTCTGTTAGGGGCAGCAGTGAACCAGGAAAGAAGAAGCAGCATGTTTGCCACATTGAAGGGTGTGGGAAAGTATATGGCAAGACCTCTCACCTCCGAGCACATCTCCGATGGCACACTGGAGAAAGGCCTTTCATATGCAACTGGATGTTTTGTGGCAAAAGATTCACAAGGAGCGATGAGCTTCAGAGACACAGAAGGACCCACACAGGTTAGTTGATTTGTTTTGGGGGAGAGAGATACTACTTAGTTTTCAAGTGCTTAGTGAAAGTTGCACTGCTGAATGTCAAAACGTCTTGCCTTTTTCCCGACATACATTTATTTTACTTCTTCAATTTTATCACATTTCTAATGACCCGGAATTTTTTCCTTTTGCTTTATAAGATGTTAAATCCATACTCTGTTTTTCTAAAGCTTATATATATTTTTCCTAAAGTTTATATATTCATTATATATAATATATGTAAGAAGATAATTAAATTATGATTGTAAGGATTTTTCCAGTGCAAGGGCATCTTGGCAATTGGGAGCCAAGGAATACCACAAAAGTCATACCACATAACAAATGTCACACAAGAGACTTACTTGGAAGAATAGAATGGTAGCTGCCTCTTAAATAGCAGAGGGCTGGGTGAAGGGGAGGGGTTTTAGAGGGTTTGGAGCATGTGTAGTGAGCTGGTGGAAAAGTATAGCATGCCTGGTTGATTTTTTTTTTTTTTTAAATGGCCTGTATCACCAAGTCATGAGTAAAGATTTTCAAGCCTCAGGAACTCCATGTCAAGTCAGGGCAGGGAGTATTTCTCTAGCCCTGATCCCTACAATGATATTAGTGACTCTATTTTGCCTTTTCAAACCCAGGAAGTGTCAAATATAATATAACAAATTTTGTTACTTTTAGTGAATCAACTCACTAAGGAAGTCTGTACCAAAGTCATCAGCCACCATCAGTCTATGGTTTGGCTTCTAGTATATTTCTAAACCCATGCATATTATATGTGGGTATACATAGGAAGTAGATTTTTGTACAGGCCATGAAATATTGTATGATACCATCTACATACTTTTACTCAAGTATACTATGCATGTGTGTTTCTATTTTTAGAGATGGGCATTCTGTCAATGTTTATCGCACTGATCATTTTGCACAGTTGTTGGTTATTGGGGGGTTGTTTGCTGTCACCAGCTTTGTTGCTCTGAAGTATTAGACATATATAAGGGGCAAGAGTATTAATCACAAAGAATGTGTGTTTGGTAGTAGAGTCTCTAAAGTGACTCCTTAACATTTCTGCTTGACTAGTGCTGATCAGAAGTTCCATTCATGTGCTCTCACTGCTGTAGTGCTGGGCTTCAGAAGTTTGTGTCTGCCTAAAACTGGATTTTCGTGATGCTCCGTGAGATCAAGCATCTTCTTATGTGTGTTGTTTATTTTATTTCTTAGTCATTGTACTTCTCATTTTTCCTCTGGATTGTTTCTCAGTCATGTAATTAAAAAAAAATTTAAAGTCTAAGATATTTTGAAGTTATTTAAAACTTTTTTTTAACAGCTTTGAGTTTTTTGTTTGAGCCTTCAATATTATGCAAAGGGGTGATTTTGTTCTTCTTCCGCCTCCTCTTCTTCCTCTTCCTCTTCTTTTTTCTTGTCTCGAATAATGAATTGAAGCTACAAATTGTTTCATATGAAAAGCCAGTTTCTGACTAATGTACTCATCTGACTAATTTATAGTAACATTTCTCTCAAACTGTCCTCTATAACTGTGCCTTAATTTCTTGGTCCCTTGTTACTAAGCTCTCTCTGTTCCATTTGACCATTCATACACCAGTACCATCCAGTTTTACTTACTATAAACTATTAAGTCTCAGCAACTGGTGAAAGCACATTCAGGCACTCTTCTCCTGCTTAGAGTGTGCCTGGTGCTTACTGAGTGAATGTTGAGTTATTAGTGAACTTACACAAGCTGTGGTATATGTTGAAGACACAGGAGTCCTAGAACTGGCCTTTCTTACGAGCTGGGGTTTCTTGGGCATTTGAATGTGTTCCTTCATTTGGTGCTAAAGCAGCACCATGAGATAGAAACACGCTCCATACTGCACATTAGAAAATAGTCTCAGGCGGCTAGGGATGATGGTCAGCGAGAAAGACCCTGTGCTCCAGCCCCAGCACCACAAGTTGTTAAATGAGTTACAAACACAGAATGACCTGCTTTGGCAACCCAAATGAATATTAGCACATTACTCTGTCCAGGAAGTTAGCATTATAAAACACCTATGATTTTTGGTTTTTAAGAGTTTTTAAATTTTTTAATATGATATGAGAAGATTGAGTATCTGTTCCCTGGATTTGCAGGGGGAAAGGTTAAAGAAGCCAAGAAAAATTGCCATTTATTTGACTCGAAACTTGGCATTATGATTGAATTGCTTTGTTTGAAAAAAAAAATGATAGGTTTTAAAATCTTTTTTTTTCCAGTATAATTTTTTTTTATTTTAGATATTTTCTTTATTTACATGCGAATTTCTCCATTCCCAGTTTCCCCT
>NW_022196912.1:131095652-131101710 GCF_008632895.1 Mastomys coucha | reverse complement strand
CGCCATCTTTTGCTTTTTGGTGTTAGATGTTCTTAGTGTCTCTGGCTAGAGCTTATCCTGTCCCTGATCCCCTGCAAGTCCCCTGCGACTGGTGGGGCCTGTTCCTCCAAGGTAGCTGTTCTGATCTCAGAAACTCACCCAAGAGAGAATGGCGCATCCCGCCCGGGTCTCTGGCTTAATGAGCTCTCTGGAGGTAGGCCCTCCACTTGCAGGGAAGGGGCAGAGGAGGACGCTGAACCCCCTCTGTCACTAGGAAGCTGAGAGGATCATGTCCCTGCTGCCCTGCGGCTCCCCTGGGAGTCGTGGGGCCTGTGGCTCCCGGCTGGCTGCTCAGGTCTCAGAAACTTACCCGAGAGAAAATGGCGGATCCCGCCTGGGTCTCTGGCCTAAGGCGCCTCCGGGCTCTAAAATCTTTTATTTTATATATCCATACTCATACAGATACAAAAAAAAATGTATTTATTCAAAAATAAATGTTTCAGAATCAAATATTCATAATTTATGGCATTTTTCTCTCCCTCTCCCCTTGCATCCTTTTTGGGACATGGTCTTGTGTAGCTGGGGCTGGCATCAAACTATGTATGTAGCTAGGATGACTTGAACTTCTGATCCTCCTACTGTACCTGCCTCTACCTTTTGAGGCTGTGGATTACAGCTGTGCACCATCATGCCCTGGTTATGCCGTGCTTGGTGTGAACCCTGGGGGCTTGTGAGGGCTTGTGCTCACAAAGCACTCTACCATCTGAGCGAAAGCCCTAGCTTTTCTCTTTCCTTCTCCTCCTCCTCCTCCTCTTTTTTCTCTCTCTCCTTTTAATATGCTCTAAATCATAATCATCTGCTATCTTACTAATTGAGAATCAGATTTACTTTGTGCTTATTGATACAAATGTTTTGAATATACATTATCCCACACAAAATTATTTAATTGATACATATTAAAGGGGCTGGGCAGACTGCTCATGATTAAGAGCTTGTGCTACTCTTGCAGAGGACTCTAGTTTGGTTCCCAGCATCAGTACAGGCCTGTTCACAATCATCTTTATCTCCCGCTTTAGGGAATCCAACTTCATCATCTGGCTTCCTCAGGTATTGGCACTCATGTACATGTATGCCTCCAGAGGTACACTTGCAATTACATAATTTTTGAAAAATATTTTTTAAAATAGTGGGAAACATTTTAAAAATAAACAAAACATATTAGGGCTATGACTGTGATTTGATGGCAGAGTGCTTGCTTAGCATGCAGGAGGTACTAATCCCAGTATCACATAGTTATAAGGCAAAACCCAGCACTGCATGGCAACAAGGGAAAACCCAGCACTGCATGGCAACAAGGCAAAACCCAGCACTGCATGGAAACAAGGCAAAACCCAGCACTGCATGGAAACAAGACAAAACCCAGCACTGCATGGAAACAAGACAAAACCCAGCACTGCATGGAAACAAGGCAAAACCCAGCACTGCATGGAAACAAGGCAAAACCCAGCACTGCATGGAAACAAGACAAAACTCAGCACTGCATGGAAACAAGACAAAACCCAGCACTGCATGGCAACAAGGCAAAACCCAGCACTGCATGGAAACAAGACAAAACCCAGCACTGCATGGAAACAAGGCAAAACCTGTGTGGCACTAAAAATACTAAGCCAGTGTTGATGTGCTTACAAACTTGACTTTGAAAGAATTGCAAATAATCATGCCAGTGCTTGTTAAATTTGTTGAAAACAATATCAAACAAAAATACCTTTTGAAATAAGTATTGATTATAAGTCAAACATGTTTCCATTAGAAGCCTTACTCATGGCAAGAATCATTCAGTTCAGTATTTTGCCACCACTCTCAGTAGAAACACATGGATGGACTGTGAGTATGTGAGTTACTATTAATCCCTTTTGAAAGTAGTAAGCATCAGTTTGCTTTGCTAAAAAAAAAAAAGTAAAGTTTGCAGTGGTCCATGCACAGAGTATATAAAACTTAAATACTACACAAGGTTTATGAAGAAGGTTCCCCCTCACCTCTTCCTCTGGTCTCAGGATAAAGTCCCTGGGCTATGATTTACATTTTTTTCCCTCTAAAGACTACCACAGATGATGTAACATCTCTTTAGATATATATCCTGAAATATTTTGCCTGAGAGCATGACAGTCAAGTTAATTTCATGAATAATGCCTGGCCTGGTGGCTCATTCCTTTAATATCAGTGTTCATGTGTCAGGTTAAATAGATCTCTGTGAGTTAAGTCAGCCTGATTTTCTAGCAAGTTCCAGACCAACCAGGCATACAAAATGAGACCCTACATCAAAAGACAAACAAATACAAACTTTATGAATAGACCTTAATTCTGCACAAATGACCCCCTTTTAGAACAGTCCCCTTATTGATAATTTCTGTATTCTAGTTTTTAGAAGCAATGCAGTAATTATTTTGTCAGTGATTCTCTCCTCTCTTCTTTTTGATGCTATAGGTTTAAGTCCCTTCTCCTTTTCTCCTTCACTGTAATCTAGTGGGTGTCTCAGTAGAAAGCAGTAAGGTATCCTGCTGCCATCTTAAACAATAAGGAATGACATTTTTCTTTCCTACTAATTAGAAAATATTACAGGAATAGAACCCAATGTTTACTGCACATAATAAGGATATAGATATACATATATCATACATTCATGTACTAGTACAGCTCACTTCTATGACTATTTTACTGTGGACATGTTACTCATTTATAAGAATATCTCACTGACCTGTGGCATTGTGCCAAGGAATAGTCAATCCAGGGATGATTGCTGGTAAGTAATATCACAGGGAGGTTTCATCTTCATCCACATCTATTGTTTTTTACCAGTTAAGAAAAACCTAGAGATACTCCTAAAATGACTTAGAGTTTCACAATGTATACTTCATCTTTTATCCTAGATACAATTTCATATAAAGTTGTGTGCAACTATACGCTTAAGTGGAAATGAAAGTTGGTGATGAAATAAATGCCAGTGATTTCCGTGTACAAAAGGAAAAGTATTAATTGACAAAGTCAGTAAGATGAGAAACTCTATAGATACATTAAATTTCCCCCCAGAATTCTTAAACAGCTGCTTCAGTTTGTAAAATGGCCAAAGCTATTTTCTTTTTTCTTTAAAGATTTATTTTATTTATTTTATGAGTATGAGTATGCTGTAGTTGTACAGATGGCCATGGGCCATCATGTGTGTGGTTGCTCTCTGCCCGACCCCCCTCTGGCCCCATGCTTGCTCCAGCGTAATTCATTGTAGCTGTCTTCAGACGCACCAGAAGAGGGTGTCTGACCTCATTATGGGTGGTTGTAAGCCACCATGTGGTTGCTGGGATCCGAACTCAGGACCTTCAGAAGAGTAGTCAGTGCTCCTACCCACTGAGCTATCTCACCAGCCCCAAAGCTATTTTCTGTTGGTTGACTAGCACCCAGAATGAATCAGTGACTCTTCAGCCTCTTGGTACTAGGGGTTACATTCAGAGCTGGGTAGTATGCTTGTTTTCTTATCTAAACGGTGAGAACAACAGTAGCAGACAATGAAAGAGTGAGCTCAGACTTAAGTAAGTATACAACGCAGGTAAGTCTCACATTGTTCTTCCTGCTCTGTGCCCCAGGGTTAACCCTATGCTTAAGTAAGTGCAGGCAAAAAATAATAATAATAATAGAAACTCCATGTATTTACCAGAGAAGTCAGTAAGGGGCCAGTGTTCTCCCACCAACATGTCATTGCAGTAGTGACAACATAGGTACCAAACATTTTTACACATTCAAATAGCTAGCCAGAGCTTCCAGAAAATGGGGGCTATGTTTACGGTGCGATGCAATGTGGGTGGAATCACCAATATTTTTCACTCATGTTGTTTAAACTGTGGCCCCAGATAGATACTACAAGAGACCACAGAAACTAGGCTTTCTGGTTGATGAAATCAGAAAAAGATACACTTGTGGGTTAGAAAACATGGAGGAAACATTGAAACAAAAATAAAAAGTGATCACCAATTCTTTGCATAGCACAAAAGAAATGCTGGCTCATTCCTAAGCTTTGCATGCACAGGATCAACATAGAATAATATAAAACCTTATAAACCATTACCAAATTCCTACATGTGCAGCTAAGAAGCACATACTCTCTCTACCAGGTGCATGTACGCATGAATGCGTGTGTGTGCATGTGTAAATAGATGAATGCACATGTTACAGTCATATGTATCCATACAAACACATGCAGAAAACAAAGGAAGGAACTAATCTCTTGAGACAGCCTCTCTTGCTGAACCAGCAGCTCACCATTTAGGCTAGTGATTAGAATGGTTAGAGAACAGGTTAAGTTCCCAGGATTCACCTGTCTCTACTCCACAAGGTCAGGGTTACACAGCTATAGCTAGTTTTTTGTTTTTGTTTTAAATCAAACTCAAATCCTGCTTTTGCTCACTGAAATATCTCCTTAGTCCTTAAACAATGCCTTTAAAAAGGAATTAATATTGAAACTTGGGGATGGGGGAGAATGAGACTGAGTCTGAATGGACTTAAATGGAGTAATTATCTACTAACACTAAAATTTTCCAGAAGATTTTAAAGAACTCAGAATCTCTGCAGCATAATATCTAAACTGTCCAGAGTACCCAAATTTAAGAATTTATCAGACTTTAAAGCATCCATTAAAACCATGATCCATAGACTGAATATAGCCAAACATGGTTGAGAGGAATAGAAAAGGAGATATTTATAATTAGAGAAATTAAAACTGTAGACTATAACCCAATAGAAAAGTACAGTATTCAAAATTAGAAATGACTAAATATTCAGTAGCCAATTGGAGACTATAATAGTTGAAAATGAGCAGCAAAAATTATGAATTCTCAAAGGCAAAAGGAAAAGATCGAGACAGCAGAGTGTGAATTGGACCTCAGGACTGCATGGAACAGAAATAAAGGATGTAAAGTTTGTGTCATTGGAAGAAAGGGGAAGAGGTTGATACAGAAAACACTGAACACAAAATAACCAAGGTTTCTTATTAGATATTAAGTAGAGATCCAAAAGTTCAATACATCCTAGATAGGTGCTAAAAGAAAAGCTTACCCAGACACGTCTCTTGATTAGTCTGCTGCAAATCAGAGATGATGAGAATCTTGAAGGACTCTGAAAGAAAATTATACGTTTATGTGTAAAGGAAATGAAAGCTTGAATGATAGCAGATTCACCCTAAAAATTATGGGGGATAAGGAGTGAGGGAAGGTGCCTTTGTTATCAAAAGGAAGATAGGGCCATTTAGCCACTCATGGTGGCATATTCCAATAATCTGCCTACTCAGGAGTCTGAGGATGAAGAGTCTGAGTAGGAAGGCAGCCTGGGCTACCTCATAAATTTTAGAACAACCTAGGCTACATGTTGAGTCCTTTTTTAAAAAATATGTTTTGTGTGGATGGTATATGTACCTGTATATGTGCAGAAGCACATTCCTGTATATGTGTGTGGTCAGAAGAGGACATCAAATAATCACTCTGTGCTTATTCCTTAGAGGCAGGCCCTCTCCCTGTACCTGTAGCTCACAGGGCTACGCAGACTGCCAGCAATCCAAAGTGACCCTTCTGTCTCCAACTCCCTATAGTGTTAGAGGTACAGGTGTGTGTAACAACCCTCAACCTGTTCCATGGATGTTGGGTCTGAAGATCCAGATTCAGATCCTCATGGCTACACAGCAAGTACTCTTTCCCACTGAAACATCTCTCCATACAGGCTTTTTTAGGTGAAATAAAACTAAGAATTTTTACTATCAGATTTGTACCAGAAGAAATACTTCATAGTACTATACTTTTATATCCAAAAGTTCTTCATAGTAAAACAATAAATATTACTAGAAAAAAATTGAAGGAAAGGAAAAACAAATAATAAAAAACTAAGTTAGGGCCTGATATGGCAGTGAACACATTTAATTCCAGCATTAGGGAGGCAGATTCAGGCATATTTCCGTTAGTCCAAGGCTCATCTAGTGTACATAGTGAGTTTCAGGCCAGATAGAGCTATGTAGACTCTCTCTCTCTCTCTCTCTCTCTCACTC
>NW_022196912.1:131092705-131095642 GCF_008632895.1 Mastomys coucha | reverse complement strand
CTCTCTCTGTCTCTGTGTGTGTGTGTGTGTGTAGTATGTATATATATATGTATATGTATATACATGCATATTCTATATATAAAGAGGAAGGGAGAAAGCAAAAGAATGAAGAAATGGAGGCAGAAATTATAGCCCAGACTGGCCTTGAATTAAGTATGTAACCCATGCTGACCTTTAGCTTGTATAAAGCTATCAACCCACATATTTCTGAGTTACCCGTTGGCCAAGAGAAAGTCTCAAGGGAAATTAGAAAATAGTTTTTACTTAATGAAAAGTTTTGTTATATAATAGATGAGGCAAATAAAATAGAGTGAATTTATCATTTTCAGTCAATAATGTAATATTTTTAACCTTAAGAAACAAGAAAATGAAGAGATCCAAAATGAGAAGTTAAGAAAAAATAAAGAGGGGAAATAAATAGAAAAACAGTTCAGAAAGTCATTCAAATTCAGGCTGTGGGGGTGGGCTTGGTTTTTGTGCTGTCAGGGATGGAACTCAAGGTTGCATACATGCTAGGTAAGTGTTCTACCCTGACTAATAGTACCTAGACCATTCAACCCAAAATCTGATTTGCTGGAAAGGTAAAACATCTAAATTCCCCAGTCACACTGACCAAAAAAATATATGTATACCACTAAAGACTACATAGACATTAAATGGATGGTCTGAACGTCACTGCTCTAAATCTGAAAATGACGCTCTAAAAGGCACCAGAACTGATATTTGCTCACAGAGAGGCAGAGAGGATTAGCACACTGAAGCCCTGAGTGGAGCTTCTCAGAAATGCCACCAAAAATAGATAACATGACAAGGCCTGTTCATTAAAGAAATTGAATCTTGTTAAAAACTTTCAAGAAAAGACGTCATGGGTCTGGATCTAAGAAGAGTTTATTCTAGGCTTGAAAGCCAATGTAATTTACCAGATTAATAATGAAAGAAGAAAATGACAGTAGCTTAAATAATACAGTAAGTATTTGGCAAGATTCTTTGTTTGTTTTTATAAAAGTTCATAAAACTGAACTGAAAAGAACACACAAGTTTAGCAGCTTAAAGAGCACAGTTGTCCTTTAGCTCCTTTAAGTCAGGAGCCCCAGTGCCCTGCATAGGTTCAGGGTGTGCTTGGAGCTGTACTCTGTAAAGCTCTGGGAAATAACCTACTTCTAAGCCCATTGCAGTCAGCCAATTTAGCCTTGGTGTTATGTTGGGTCCTTACTTTCCTGGCCAGTGTTTGGTCTTGCAAGGTGTCTGGGTTTTTTTCTCACATGTGTTGTAGGACACCCTCTCAAAACTTTGGTTGGTCCCAATCACACTTCTAATCTCTCTAAACCTAGATACAACCCTCTTTGACAGTTGAGAATAATTCATCTGTATCAAATTCTATAACCTACTTAGTTACAGCTATGAAGTCCCATTACCCTCTGACATATGTGTAACTTCCAGGAATTGGGACATGCAGTCCTTATAAGGCCATGTTGTGTGTAACAGTAGCCAGTATCAACTGGTTTGTTAATTAGATTCTTTATTCAGAAAAGGTAGTCATGCATTTTAGCAGTGCAGGCATTATTGAAAGAGTTGAAAGAATTTTAACTATAAAATTACATGATCTGTAGTTAATATAAGCATTCTTTACATCTTTGAAATAAAGTCCACGATGGTATTTGAGGAGATAGGAAATAAATTATTACCCAATATAGCAGAAAACACTTTGGTCATTGAGCTAAAAGGACTCATTTTCTTTGTGAAACTATACTTGAAGTTAATTCAGTAACCAAATGGATGAGTGGACAAGCTGGGGAAGTCCACACTGAACATGTTACCACTGTTTCCCACTTGCCATTTGTCACAGAGCAGCTGTAGGCTAGAATATCTGCATTACTTACTGGGTAATACTTACTGGGGTGATAGATCTGAATGGTGGCCGTTAATTCGAGAGTAGAAGTTAAAGTCAGAAATTGTCTTGCACAGATAGTCTACAGAAACCTGTTGGGAAGTGACTGAGTTCATGAATTAATAAGTATTTGCTAGACTGTCACTGTGTAGATTTATCTCTTGCTGTGTATGTATAGAAGGTTCCCATGTCTCAAACCATCAACCTCTCGTCTATAAATCAGACACAGTGGCTATGAAATAATGGTGGTCTGTGGTATAACATAAAAAGCCCATACTGTATATTCTTTGATTTCCAGGCAAACTAATGAGTTCATGAGCCTCAGGTTAGTCAATTATAAAATAAACATATAAAACAAGATCTTCTCTAGCTTAAAGGTTGTACACTGAAAGCTCTTTCTTTTTATGGTAAAAAAGAAGGTAAATGACATCAAGACTGTTTCTCAGATGTGCTTAGTTTCCATCCTCACTTAGTATCAGCATTCATAATATTCAGGTTCCTTTATTGCTGCCTGTATTTTTAATGCCTCTCAGAATTATGTTCAATGCATTTATTTAGACTTTAAAAGAACAATTCTGTATTGTAAATGCAGTCAATATAGAAGGGAGGAATATCTAATGTGAAAAATATTGACATTGTAGGTTTTCTCTTGGTAAAAAAAAAAAAAAATCTACTGAATGAATCTGCATACAATCTGAGTTCTGTTATTCCACCAGGAAAACCCCATTTCACTGACATGACAGTTATAGAAGGAAGGACTAAAGTTGATAGTGTTAGCATTTGTGAACAGGATAGAACCGTCAACCAAATCTCATGTGTTCTGTCCCGTTACTCCAAAAGAAAAGACTTTTTTTCCTTTCTAGTTAACATTTGATTTTTATTTCAGTAAGTAGAAGTAGTTCTAATTAGAACTGTCTTATATTTGTAGAAAACATGTTTAAGGATCAAACTATCATCATTGTTCCTTGGAAGCTTAAAGCTGTATTTAATTTGATATATATATATCAAATTATATATATATATATATATATATATATATATATATATAT
>NW_022196912.1:131087744-131092695 GCF_008632895.1 Mastomys coucha | reverse complement strand
CCAAATTTTTACTTATAAAACCTCAGCATGCTACTTACTAAAGTTTTAGCTTAAAATAGTTTCTAAGATATGTCATGCCTCTCAAGTTTAAAGGCGAGACCGAGCTCTCAACTTTACCTAGAGTACATATGGCCTTGTCCATTGCCCTTTAGCTGGTATAGATTGTCAAGAGTTCTTCTATTAGGAATACTTTTATTTTGTGAATGGGAAAACTGAAGCTCAGGGTTGTTATTTGACTTGTTCCAGTCCCCAACTCTTCCCCACTCCCCACCCCAAAAACATATAAGGTCTTTTAAGGTCTTTTATTCTCAGTCACATGGTTTTTCTTCTACATTGTTTGCTTGATAGTTTTTTGTTGTTGTTGTTGTTGTTTGTTTTGGGGAGTTTTGTTGTTGTTGTTTTTAACAGAAAGCTAGAGATAATTCAGTGGTAGAGGGCTTGCCTATCATGAATGAGGTTCTGGATTTGCCTCTTACCATCATAAAAATAAGAAGAACATATTGTATATCTACTTAAACTAGGGATGTCTGTATATATCATAGCTTATTAAAGCTGAATATATTTGGAAGAGAAATTACTAAAAATTAAATTTTTATTTAATTAAAATGTATATAATGTTATTTACTTCTTATGTTCACAGGTGAAAAGAGATTTGAATGTCCAGAGTGTTCTAAAAGGTTTATGCGGAGTGATCACCTATCCAAGCATGTCAAAACTCACCAGAATAAGAAAGGAGGTGGGACAGCTCTTGCCATTGTAACCTCCGGAGAACTGGACTCATCCGTTACAGAGGTGCTTGGCTCTCCACGGATTGTCACGGTTGCCGCCATTTCTCAAGATTCGAACCCAGCAACTCCCAATGTTTCAACAAACATGGAAGAATTCTGAAACGTATTTATAACAGAGACCTCTAGTGCTGCACTTAAGTTTACACACCTTTGAAAATCTGGAAATGGGCTGGTCAAGTGGATTACAGAGTAGGAAATTACGTTTGCATCCTTGGCATCTTTAAGTATTCCAGGGATTTTGTTTCAACACATGAAGTGTTGAATTTTTTAAAAAATAGAAAAAGCAAACCAATATACTGGAAACAGAAAAGTATTTCTTCCATGGTATAAGTTGCTGTAGTTTTTTGGAAATACATCACATAACCTTTAAACAGAATCTTCCCTCCTTTAACATCCTGTATTGTTGACATGTCTAAAGAGACAGACCACACTAATTTGCAGGCTGGGCCTTAATTGGATCTCTGTTTGGAAGAACTTTGTTAAAATTTTAGTCAGTAACAGCATACATACATTTCTTCTACTGTCTAGCACAGAAAACAGATTGTTATCTGACAATAGGGATAATACTGTGTTTCTTTAGCTTGGTTTTTGGAAAAAAATCTATTCAAAATAGTTTTGGCCGTCTTTTCTAAGTATCAAAAATTCTTCAAAAGTTGAATTAGGATATGTTGTTCCAAAATAGTAACCTGAGCCGTGTCTCAGATCTTTATTACACTACATTATAGTAGTGTGTGTGCAGACAATCAGTGAAACCCAATTATTTTCTCCATTTTGGAGACACAAGAGGACCTTAGAGCTAAATCTTAGGTTAAATTTTAGATTGAAACCTTAGGAAAATACTGGGGGAAAATTTGTTAGGACAGAATTGATTATAGCTTCAGAAAGGCAGGACGAACCAGTTTAACAATATTTTAAAGTTAGGCTTGGCTGTGTGCCTAACCCTGTGTTCAATAGTGAAATTTCATTTTAAATGTTCATATTGGAAATACTTGCATAGATTATAGATCTATGTAATTTCATATTCTGTAAATATGAGTTTTGTTGACAATATGCAGGATTCTTTATGCTTTGGTAGCCAAAGAAAGAATTATCATACTTTTCAAGGCCAGCAGAAAATTATTTTTAATTACATTATAATCCTTTTTTCCTTTACTAAAAATTTGGCAAATCCTATTTTATTTCTAGTACTGTGTTAGGCTAATTAGGAACATATATCACAGTGATATCTTTATGTTATATCAATAACAGAATTTTCCCTAGAGGTCTAGACAGCTTAACAAATGTATAATAGATATGATATTATGAAGCAAAAATTATTTTTGGAAAACCAGAATACTTTTCAGTCAAATACTGACTGAAAATATATTTCGTTGTTTATGCAAGGGTCTTAGAGAGCAGTGTCTTATTAGGAAAGATGGCCAAACATTTCATATGGAAAGCAATTGGATTATTCTAATAGATTAAACATTAGTAAGACACTTCATTTTTTTAGAACGTATTTACACAGAATCATAACTATTGAAGCAGATCATTTGGAAACTAAAGTTTTTACCTACTTCCTTTTTACCATCTTTGGTTTGAATATAGGTATATGTTTTCTTGTGCATTCTTTATTATTTCAGGAAAAGTACTATTCATGAGAATTCTCTTCCCAAATCGTGATGTCTCATGTATTATTGATGAAGGAGAAATACTGTAATGACCACTGTTTACACTATGTACACTTTAGGCCAGCCCTTTGTAGCGTTATATAAAACTGAAGGCCTTTTGTGCTTTCGGTTTGTATAAAAAAGCTTTGAGATTAAAGGAAAAAAAATTTTTACACTGTGGTTATAAATTTCAAGTTTCTTAAAGCTTTTGTAGACTTGTAACAAAGTCTTTAAATTTTAGTTGGATTTTGTAAATTGTTTTGTATATTTTATTTAATGTACTCTTAACAGCTGATGGATCTGGCTTTAAAACATCAGAATCAGTTTGTTGTTTTGTCTGGTACAGAGGAGCATTTCGTAATGTTAATTTCAATTTTATTATATAGGAGCTGAAACATCAAATATATTTTATCTATCATGCTACACAATCAGTGCTATCAATTTTTTTATGCAAAGAGACTTTCTTAATGTTTTAATCATGTTTTCTCCAAGTGATACTTTTTGTTATTTGCACCAAGTTTGAGCGCTCTGCATCACTGTTCCACAAGCCAGTTTTATGCAACCCATGTTCGCTCATCAGAAGTGCAAGTTGTCCTCATCAACAATGAGGTCTATTATACATGTATAAGACTGAATCTGGATAACCTTATAGCATATAAAATAACCTGTCAGCAGGCACATTTCACCACTAAAATTAGACCTATTTTGGCAGTCTGTTATGCATACCATTCTGAGTCCACTTTCCTTTCTGTCTGACAGCAGTCATAGGTTTCTCTGTCCTGTGTTTGACTCGGTGGGATGTAGCTGTGGTAGGGCACAGATACGCAGTACAGTCTTGTGAAGGGCATTTCACTGCTCACTCCCCTTGCCACCATTACAAAGCTTTTCTTTGTAAAATTATCAGTGCAAAGCTCTGTATTTACCATGGTAGAACTCCAGTGTTAGAATAGTTTTCTCTTACAGTATACTTTCTTTGGTTAGGTTTGTGTATGTGTTGCTGATTACATTAGAAGTTGGTGTTAAAAAGTCATTATTTATCACACTCATGAGAGCAGTAATAAAAATGTGTAATCTAGGAGAAAAAGTTAATTTGTCAAACTTAGATAAGCATGATGTTTAGGTCCTATTTTTCAATTTTATAACTGTTTTATTGCAACAATATTTGTACTTAAGTCTTCATTTTAATGCCTTGTGGTGTTTTTTTATGCATGTCACTAAGTTGTCATCCCACATAAATTGATGTGCAGCATAGGGTATTAAATCTACATAATGATTTTAAAACAGATATAGTTGATGGTAAAATGTAAATGTTTTGCAAAAATTCCTTATAAAAAGTTTCGTAGTAACATTTCACTTGTAAATTTTTTGTAAAAAAGAAAATGGAAAAAAAAAAGATGAATCCAGGAAAAAAAAAAAACCTGTTTTCCCATATTCTAGAATTTAGACAATTATTCTGCCAGCAAAGCCTCTGGGGCTGTAATTGACATTTTTACAGTGATGATTTGTATAAAATTTGTTTTTTGTGGATTTGGAAATAAAATCATGTACAAGTTGTTGCCTGCAGTAACAATTGCAAGTAACCTATTAAAGTCCCCTTGGGTTGAACATGCCTCATTTAATTATGTATACTATAGAGCAGCAATAAAGTGTTTAAAGTACCAACCTTCTCATCACGGTGAACACTGAAAATTTAAATACCTCTCACTAGAACAGGTATTGGCAACTCTTCTTAATCCCGGTTTTAAGATCTGATCAACAAGCCTCTGAAAATACCACCAAAGAACACCAGTTTAAATTGCATGTTAATTTGTGACCATTGCTATAGACATTTGTGCAGATTAAATTTTGATTTAGAGACACTTCATTTAAATTATTTTAATCAATAAACGTTAGGAAATAGATGCTCTAAAATATGAAAAACAAAATTAAAATAATATTTAAGTTCACAGCAATAATATATAAGTTCACTTAGAAGCAGTGTAGGCCACCTAGTTGTGGAAAAGTCTATAAGGGAGAACTTCCTTCTTTCTTCCTCTTCCTTCTGGGAGAGACTTGCATGTCTCACGGAAACTTTACTGCTAACAAGAATCCATTACAGTATGACTTGAATGGACACACTTCTGAGTGTACAGAGACAGCAGTCCTGTAGGAGAGACCTGTGGGATGTTAGGCACAGAAGGAAGTGAGCTGCCCACAAGCTTCCAACTAATATTTAAACATGGAGTAGGTAGGGTGGTATACTGTCTGGGCACATAGCTTGTATAGTACAGAGTAAGTATTACATTACTATACATACATACATAGCATAACAGTGATCAAAACAAGAAACAGCTAAATTTATGTTCCCCTTCCAAGTAACAACTTTTGTCAAAAGCTTTCATGTCAAATGTAAAGGTGCCCATCATGACCAGGATTGCTTAACTATGCCTGATTCTTATTCCCCTGAGTTCTTTACTTCAGCCCAAAGCTCATGTTGCTACCCCAAAGATAAACTCAGAACAGAACGGGGGGGGG
>NW_022196912.1:131082193-131087728 GCF_008632895.1 Mastomys coucha | reverse complement strand
AGGTGGGAGGGGGGTCCTTGACCTCTTTATCTATTCCTCTTAACAGTGAGCACCAATTAAATCCTTCCCAAATTTTTTTTTTTGTTTGTTTGTTTGTTTTTCGAGACAGGGTTTCTCCTTCCCAAATTTTTAATCCTTCCCAAAACACGAATGTGATTCAATTTCCTGAAAGATTAACATATGTACTTACCAAGATGACACTGCATGAAAAGATAATGAAATTTAAAACCTAACACTTTCACCTTAAGTCCAGCAATGGTCTGGTTTCTAAGCTAGGGAATCAACCACATGAACAAGACTGAAACGTAAAGTAAGATCAGTCACAATCAGACTGCTGACATGAAACCGTTTGGTGTGGAGGTAAAACAGTGGTTAGAGCCACTGTTGTAATAGCTGTGGTTAACAGTGTCTTGTTAAAGATGACCTTGAAGTCAGAAAACTCACATTTGACACAACTTTTCTCTATTGAAAGTTTAGGTGTAAGATATAGGTGTACTGAGACTTCAGATACCAGTAAGAGATGTGGAATTCTTTGATTCCTCCGTGATTGTTGTCTGTGTTGTGATGTGCATAATATGGTACTTGTGTTGCAGGATTTTAAAGGCATTTTCTAAGATTTGCTGGTTGGCATAGCCTTAGGTTCTGCTTCTCTTAGTTGCAGGTTGCAATGAAATTGTTTATTTTCAGATACCTGAGCAAGATCTCATGTGGAAGGAAGCAAGGAAAGAAGGGGGAGGAAGGAGCCCAAGGGCTGTTGGTAATGCAGTTCTCTTTCCACGGTGATAGCACTTGGAAGAAAGGAGCCGGTGTTCAGGTTGCCTCCTGATTTAGTTGTTGCTGAACTATTTAGTCTTACTGCATTGTGTCCTTATTTGCACAATTCTGATTGACACTGTAGTAAGTACACCCGGCACCTGGTAAGGAGTAGCACTCACAGGAGCTAACCCAGAAGGGGCTACTGTATTCGTGATACTGTGCCATAGCAGCATAAGCTGGGTGGCTTATAGACGATAGGAGTAAGCCCAAAGTCACAATTCAGTGTCCCTTGACAATTACGTGTTCCCTTCACATAGCAGAAGGATGAGGTGGCTTTCTGAGAGCCTTTTTTTTTCTTGGAGCAGTAATACCATTTCAGAAAGATGCCATTTTTATGATCCTACCACTTCTTAGAGGCTCCATCTCCTCCGCTATGTTGGTAATTGGATTTCAACATGGGGATCTGGAGAGACAAACCATCAGAGCCAGCAGGAGGCATTAAATAGTTCCCAACAAGATTAATGGAAATGCATGAAAAAGAAGCATCACATTGCAAAGCTGGCTCTCTAAATTATATCAAAGGAACTTGAGTGAGAATTTCCCATCTCAAGCATGTTTTTGTCAAGCTGAGCTAGTTTGAGGTATGGTACCTCAGAATTACACAACAGCATTCTCTCAGGAGTGGCATGACTCACTGGGAACAAGACTGAAAATACTGAAGCACATCGAGATTGTGCCTCCTGGAAAGAGCCAAAGCAGGGCCAATAAGGATGCCCAGGTTTAGAGACAGCTGAGAAAGCTCATCTGGTTGCAGTGATCAGACATCAGCAAGGGATAGGAGACAGGAAGAGATAAACCTGTACAGGTGCCTCAAGCAGCAGTTCATCTTTGCATCCTACCTTTCTAGGTAGTTGGCTTGATTTAAAGTGTTATTTATTATCCTGCTATGAAATGCAGTCTAATAAATATTTTATTTATAGTATTTTTGTGATGTAGAAGCTATAATAAAGTTATATTTTCTGCTGATAAAATTGTTTCTAGCTTGTATAATTTTATGCTGGAATTAAAGGTATGAGTAATTCATGGTGCTATGTAAATGGCATCATGATTTCTAATTATTTGATCACCTAACAAGTTCAAAAACCACTACTGAGGAAAATACCATAAAAGTAAACAAGCTAACAAAATAAATGGCAATTCAATAGCCGGGTTACACCTTTAGTTAGAGTAGCTTTGGCTTTGTGTATGTGTTTGGTGGAGTGTTATATCTCTAATGATGCTTTGTAAGAGTGAACTTTATGAGTTACTGTATGCCTTTCTAATTTCATGGACAGAAAAATACTGGTGAAAACTCAAACCAATTTTGATGATCATATATTAGTTTATCTAAAGAATCTGGGGTGGTGGTGGTGTTCGTTGTTCATGTTTATTTGGCCTTGTTTCCATAATGTAGATGGAAGTTTGTATTAAAAGTATATGTAAATTGGACCACAACTTCTGTAAGTAACTGGAACTACTTTCCTTTTACATCCCATTTGTGAACAAAACATACTTAAGAAAAAGTGAAAAAATAAGCAAACCTAGCACATTTCTTGGAGTTAATCATTTTGCAGACTTTGGCATTTTTCTGTGTTTTTAGGAAAAGAATTATCTTGCTGATAAAAGTGAATTTTAAATATTAATTTAATTAAACTTATTTGAATCTATGATCTTGGCAATTCTTGAAAGCATTAACATTATGAGTTAAGAATCCTCTCCCCTTGAAAATAAATATAAATAAATACTTCTGCTTATATACTTTATTCTAATGGAATTTTGATTAGATTTGTTAATTAAATGTTTATGTCTTTTAGGCAAATAGAAAATGCCATTATTGCAGCAATCAGAATAATCCCAAAGTATGATTTTTCAGGAAACTCCAAACAACTCTACTCTGGTAATTTTCCTCTTTTAAGCTAGAGAGTTGCCACAAACTGAAACTGAAATTCGTGCAGCTTGTTTCAGAGGTCTATGCTGTGCTTTTTATCTTACCAGTAGATGAAGTGATGATTGCTTCTTTCTTAAGAGGCAGTAACAATTCAGCTTCTACATATCTAGACTAAAAAAAACAAGTCAGCTTATATTCCAAGTTTTGTCTATTCCCTTAAAAGATATTTTTTAAAAAGTTCACTGTTTCCATATGTATGTTTTGAATATTTGAAGTACTTCTGAATTAATTTTAGAACTTAATCTTCAAGGAGATTGTGTCAAGAGTAGAAATTTTACAAGTAACTGTTACAGGGAGGCCCTTGTGAAAGGCTCCAGAGATCTAAGTTGGCCTTTTTTGCCATGTAAATATACACAAAGATGATGCCAACTGTGAACCAGAGTGTGAGTCATCATCACCTGACACAATTGAAGAGTCTTTACCTTGGGTCTCCCAGCCCCAAGAACTGAGAGATTCATGTTGTTGAGTGGCAACTCCAACAAAGGTCAGGGTGACAATCAAGAATCTCAATGAGGCCCAGAGCACAAAGTCCAGCTAGCAAAGGAGATGTACACAGTGACAACTGAAAGTTCCCAGAGGAACAGCTCTTCCTCGGCTTCACCTCCTTGCTAGATCCCGGCAAGGTTGAAGTAGGAGAGTTGGGAACTAGAAGTGTCTATTACCTCCTGGTGTGTGGAGTGCTCTCAATATTTTAATAACCAGTATGGTCCCAAGTGGCATTAAGTTATGCCTATTATGTCCTTGCTTTCGATAATTGAATGGAAAGCCCAGTTCACCAAACATCCATTTAACTGCTAAAAGAATTTATGATAAAGCCCATGCTTTTAGGTAGTATTTTGCTTAAACATGAAAATATAAGCGGAAGTCATTTCACTTCAAAACCATTAGGGTTGCTAAAGACTTCCTGTAAAACTTGTATGGGATACAAATTGACTTGATCATCATACCTTGAACAATTTAAAAAGGTAAATCAGAGAACCGGTTAATGAATGCAATATTAATAGATTAACAAGATCAATTTTTATCAAAAGTTTTTTTTGCTATTTATGAATATAGAACATCATCAATTATTTTATACACAGCCAAGAGCCTCATCATTTACCTGCAACTTGGTGTTCTATTGCCTAACAGTTTTCATTTATACTTATTGAGGAGCTTTGCTAGACATTTCATCATTTCTTGCTCTCATACACTGAAGAACAAATGAAAGTGCTCCTTCATACCAGGGATGAAATTTCCATTCATGGTTTTGGCTGGGTGTTGTATTTTTATCATTCTTTGCCTTGTTTTTGAGATTCCTGTAAGTATAGCCTGGTCTTGAACTTGATATATAGCCAAGGAAGATCTCGAATGCCTGAGCCATTTGCCCCTACTTCCCTCCCAAATGCTGGTGCTACAGACGTCACCATACCACATTTGAATGTCAACTTACTTTTCCCTCCCCCACTTCCACTCCCTCTCACCCCAGTTTTTAAGATTTTTGTGTAGCCTAAACTGTCCTCAAACTTGATACAATCTTGAACTCCTGATCAATCTGCCTATCTTTTCAAGTGTTGGGATTACAGATGTGTACCCCCATGTCTATTCTTGAGAGGTAGTTTTTAAGTTGCTGTATTAGTTTGTATCCCAGTGTTTAGTAGCTGAAGGCTAATCACCCTCTCATAAATATAGACTATACTTAATGACTTACTTCTAGTACATAGAAGAAAGTGTACAGACCAGACACTTGGAGACTCAATCATACAAAAATCACTACAGCCTCTCAGCGGTTTGATAGGATTTGTCCTTCCAGGAGTGCCTAAGGCCATCACATAGCATCAGAGGCCCTGGGGGTGAGGAAGAAGCACCTCTGGCTAGCAGCCTCCCAGGTGAGCCCAGGGAGGACTGGCCACCCCAGTCCACTGTTAGGATGACGGTCACCTCAGACACCCTGGCCAGGGATATCAGACATCGCTGCTTTGACCACTATCCAACAGCTCAGATTCTTAGTCCAGAATGAAGTGCTGGATATTGTTCAAAGCTCTGTGTTTGGGGAGGGGAGTAATCAGTTCCACCACAATAGATAACTAATATACCACTATTGCTCAATTACCAGTCAGTGTCATCTGAGCCATTGAGAACTTCCATACTTAACACATTTGTTCACAGGATTCTTCACCAGGGTCTGCAAGATTTCCTCTCACTAGCCATATCCAAGCAAGCTCTACTGCAGATGTCTAGATGGAAGATAAGAATTACAACAGACTTGCCTCCCAGAAGACCACAGATATAAGATAGCAATTTGAAAAATATACCAAAATATGGGGGTGGGGAGGGCAGGGACGGTATATGCACCCATGAACTACATTTATATTAAATTCTGTTCCTCTCCTTCCTATGCATCAACCTCATTTTTTTCTGTTAAGACTGTCATCTTGTCCATCTCAGGACAAGCCTAATGTTTACAGAGGTGACTGTTGACATTCACCATGTCCCATAGTGAAACAGTACCTTAACTTTCACATTCCCCATCCATAGCAATTCTGAATAGGCATCAAGCGGGTGTGGAGGCATTGCTCTTTGTATGGACAAATCGCTTCTGCTGGTTGCTGAGGTATTCTATGCTGGTGGAATTTGGGATATTAATAAGTGTATATTTTTCCTTGGAAAGTTGGAAATATGCCAGTGCCATATAATGTTTTGTATTCTGTATTTATCATCAGAATCTTAGAAATAGCCATACTTAAGAAGAAAAGCAACAGTACTTACTGGCTCATGAAGAAAACTTCCCATGTACATAACCAGAGTGAATT
>NW_022196912.1:131077331-131082183 GCF_008632895.1 Mastomys coucha | reverse complement strand
AAAAGAGGGGGAGATGGGTACACAGCCAAAGGAAATAAAAGAAGAAAGGTTTGCCAGACAAAATCACACAGGTGTTGTACTTCAATCCTGCTTCTCTAAACAACAAATCATATAGGATAGAATTTTATAAACTGTTCTGCTCTAGCAAAAGTAAAGATAAATGTTATCTATCTACTGCCTCCATGCCTTCGCCATGGCAAATCCTTTCTTACCCCTCACCCTTCCCAGCACCTAACTTGCAGTCCTTCCCCCCCCCCTTGGTTTTTTTTTTTTTCCAAGGCAGGGTTTCTCTGTGTAGCCCTGGCTGTCCTGGAACTCACTCTGCAGACCAGGCTGGCCTCGAACTCAGAAATCCACCTGCCTCTGCCTCCCAAGTGCTGGGATTAAAGGCGTGTGCCACCACCACCCAGCGCAGTCCTTTTTCTTAATCTGGCCTTCCAGTTGAGGTATAACTGACAGAAATAGAAAGTTGATATTTAATACCACCTTGAAGAGAACTCGGGAATAATTAAGCCAACATTCCTTGTAATTTTGCTCCTTGACATTATTTGAATGATTTAATTCTCATTCTTTTCCTGGAGTAGGTCTCCTGAAGAAAAGTGAATTTTCTGCTCTAGCCTCTGATATTTTGTTATCCATTTTTATACATTACTTTTGCCCCCTTCCCCTTTAGAGGCTCTGAGTCCCAACTGAACTTCGCTGATCTCATAAATCCTTTCCACCTGAGTATCTCTGAGGTGTCCCTTCCAGTTTAGCAGTTATGTGTTGGTTAAGGCAGGGTCTCACTGTACAACTCTGGTTTGCCACTATATAGAGCAGGCTGGCATAAAACTCACCAATATCTGCCTGTTTCTGCTTCCCAAGGCACTTGCTGGGATTAAGGCATGTACCAGGTCCATTCAGTTTAGCAAATATTTGAACAGTAATGTTACTAGAGGATGCATGCTAGATGGTGATGGTTATGAGAAAAATAAACAAAAGACATGGTCATGGTGTCTATGTGTTAGGAGAGTGGACAGGACATGTGATCAGAAGACCTAACACAAAGCTTTCAAAATTACCATATGGGGGAAACCTGGCAGAGGACGGCTGGAAACTTACTGGTGCCCATTGACATTTTACAGTATCTGAAGGTGTCTTATGGTTCATTATCATACTAAAATGTACACCCCTGGAGATTTCAGATGGTAAACTTCCTTTGATATCTAAGCTGCTAAACTCTCTCAGCTCCAGCCTCCTTTCTCCCTTGGAAGTGTATTGCTTTTCGTCTTCTCTTAACTGCTTTATTACTATATATTTTTAATTACCTTAGAAAACTGCAGGGATGTTTATGGTATGTGGTGATTTGAATACATGGTCTCCAGTTGGTGGAACTGTTTGGGAAGGATTATAAGGTGTGGCCTTGGGGGAGGTATCACTGGAGGCAAGCTTTGAGATTTCTAAATACTTTTGCCATTCTCAGAGTGTCTGCCCTCTGTTTCTGTGTTGTGAATTGGATGTGAGCTCTTGGTTGCTGCTCTAGCACCAGGTCTGTCTGCCTCCTGCAGTGTTCTCTGCAGTGATGATGATGGACTCTAGTCCCTCTGGAACTGTAATAAACCCCAAATAAACCTTTCCTTCTATAAGCTCCTTGGTCATGGTATTTTGTCACAACAATATAACAGTAACTAATATATGGATTTTCATACACAGTTTGGGGCACTCTCCCATCTCCCCATTCCTCACCCCATTTATGCCCTCTTTCTCCAAAAGCCTCCTTTCTACTTTCAAATCCTATATGTTCTGTTACACACTCTGCCTCTCTCCCTTAAGGCCTCTCCTTTTTTCTCTTGTGGGTCCCTCTCTAGGTTCCTGTGTCTATACACACTCATGGCCGCATAAGTGCAATATATAAAAAATACAATCTAGATTCCTCACAAATGAGAAGAAACATGCAGAATTTGACTTTCTGGCTTAATATATTTTCCAGGTCCACCTATTCTCCTGCAGGTTTTATTTGTCTTTACTAATCAACAAAATTCTATTATATACACGGTGTGTAAATATACTTCATATATATATGCATATATGTGTATACATATACATGTATATATATATGTATATATATATATATCACATTTCTTTATGAATTCATTAATTGACAGAGATGGACTCTGGTTCCATGTCCATGAATACATTAGCACTGAAGTTGGTTAAGCCAGTGTCTCTATATGGAGACTGTTTTAGTCAGGGTTTCTATTCCTGCACATACATCATGACCAAGAAGCAAGTTGGGGAGGAAAGGATTTATTCAGCTTACATTTCCACATTGCTGTTCATCATCAAAGGAAGTAATGACAGAAACTCACACAGGGCAGGAAGCAGGACCTGATGCAGAGGCCATGGAGTGATGTTATGTACTGGTTTGCTTCCCCTGACTTGCTCAGCCTGCTCTCTTATAGAACCCAAGACTACCAACCCAGGGATGGCACCACCCACAATGGGCCCTCCCCACTTGATCACTAATTGGGAAAATGTGTTACAGCTAGATCTCATGGAGGCATTTCCTCAGCTGAGACTCCTTTCTCTGCAATAACTACAGCTTGTGTCAAATTGACACAAAAAAATAGCCAGTACACCTTCAGCTATATATGCCCAGAAGTGGTATATCTGGGTCATATGGTAGTAATATTTTTAGTCTTTTGCAAAACCTCCGCAGTAATCCCCATATTGGCTGCACACCCTAGCAGTAAAGAAGGGCACTTCTTTTTACACACCCTTTCCAGCACCTGGCATGGATGAGAACAGAATCTCAAAGCAGTTTCAATTTACATTTCCTTATAGCTAAGGATGTTGAGCACTTTTAAAACCATGTATTAGCCATTTCTGCTTATTCTTTTGAGAACTCTCTGCTTAGTTTCCTACCTGACTTTTAGAATTTGGTTGCTTGTTTTCTTTTTCTTCAGGTTTTGTTGTTGTTTTTGAGTTCTTTGTATATTTTAGATACTAATCCTCTGTCAGGCATACAGTTAGCAACAATTTCCCCCCATCTGAAGACTGTCTCTTGACTTGATTAACTGTTTCCTTTGCTGTGCAAAACCTTTTAAATTCATGAAGTTGCTTTGTTGGGCCTTGTTTTCTGAATAACCTGTATTCTGTTCAGCAAGTTATCATCTTTAGGTTTGTACCCTACTTTTTCACCTAGCTACTGGTTTCATAGTCTTGGAACTTACAGTGAGGTCCTTGAACAATGTGGAGTTGGTATTTGTGTGGAATAAGAGATAAGAGCCTATTTTTGTTCATCTTTATGTAGACATCTAGCTTCCCCATCATGATTTGTTGAAGATGTTATCTTTTCTGTAGTGAGTATTATTGGCTTAGTAAAAAAACCAGGTGACTATAGTTATATGGTCTTATGCATGGGTCCTCTGTTCTATTCAATTGATCTCTGTATTTTTGTGCCACTACCATGCTGTTTTGTTACTGTGGCTCTGAAAAATGACTTGGAATAGGGTATGGTGATACCTCCTGCCTCATTTTACCCTCATTAGGTCTGTTTTGATTATCTAAGGTCTTCTGGTCTTCTTCCAAGTGAGTTCTAAGATTTTTTTTTCTTTTTTACTGTTCTGTGAAAAATGGAACTGCAATTTTGATGGGGTGTGTGCATTAGTCTATAAAATGTTTCTGTATGGAGGCATTTCCTCATTATTGATTTTTTTTTTTTTGACCAATACCTGGTACCTCCTCCAGTTTCTCTATAGAGTATAGTAAGGTTTTCACTGTAAGGGTATTTTACTTACTTAGTTAAGTTTATCCCAAGGAACTTTAGTTTTGTTCATTTGTTTCTTGGTGATTGTGAATGGAACTGTTTTTCTGATCTCTTCTTTGGCATGTTTTTTATTACTATGAGGAAGCTCCTGGCCTTTGTGTGTCCATTTTTATTCTACCACACTTATGTTGAGTCTCCAGGGTCTTTTTTTTTAATGGATACATTCATATTATCTTCAAACAGGGAGACCTAGACTTCTTTCTTCAATTTATATTGCTGTTATTTGCTTCTTTTATCATATTGCTCTAGACAAGGTGTCTAGATCTATGTTGAATAAGAATGGAGAAATCAGAGGGAAAACAGGGGAGAAATATGAGGTCTGTAGTGTGATGAAAGGAGACAGTCCTGCCAAGTTGCTGGATAGTTTCTTAGCCTTGTGTATAGTCTAGCACCAGTTGCTCTGGGTTTCTCCCAGTTTATAGAGTCCCAACTCAGGAGAATTCTTCCTATTCAATTTAGCGGCCACGCACACAGCCCAATTTCTGCTGCCCACTTCCTGATTTGCCATCTTGCTTTTAGAGCTCCCCTACCACCACATGGTCTGCCTTGCCAGGCCTGTGTGGCACTGCTGGATATCTGTGCTGGTCAGCCACCACATGTTCCTGGAAATGTGTCTTTGAGTGAATCATCCTTGCTTCAGCTGCAGCAATATCCCAGCTCCATGGCCTGTTCGATACACAAGAACCTGAACTCCCTGTGTATGCCCACCAAATTCTGGTATCTGCTGACATCTCTACCTTCACAGGGCTCAGTTACTACTAATGGGAAGCAAGCCATAAAAATAAGAGGAAGATCTTCTCTCCAGTGAGTTCCTAAGCCGGGAGCAGCCAGCTGGGAGGCACAGGGGAGCCTCAGGGCAGCAGGGACAGGATCCTCTCAGCTTCCAAGTGACAGAGGTGGAACAGCGACCTTAGCTGCCCCCTTCCCTGCAAGTGGAGGGTCTGCCTCCAGGGATCGCCTTGACCCGGAGTCTCCGGTGAGAGCCGCCATCTTCTCTCCTGTGAGTTCCTAAGCCGGGAGCAGCCAGCTGGGAGGCACAGGCCC
>NW_022196912.1:131076779-131077320 GCF_008632895.1 Mastomys coucha | reverse complement strand
ACACATCAAAACAATCATCCACCATGATCAAATAGGTTTCATCCCAGGGATGCAGGAATGGTTCAATATACGGAAATCCATCAATGTAATTCACCACATAAACTCAAGGACAAAAACCGTATGATCATCTCACTAGATGCTGAGAAAGCATTTGACAAAATTCAACATCCCTTCATGATAAAAGTCTTGGAAAGATCAGGAATTCAAGGCTCATTATTTGAACATAATAAAAGCAATATACAGCAAACCAGTGGCCAACATCAAACTAAATGGAGAGAAACTTGAAGCAATACCACTAAAATCAGGGACTAGACAAGGCTGCCCACTCTCTCTCTACCTATTCAATATTGTACTTGAAGTCCTAGCCAGAGCAATTAGGCAACAAAAGGAGATCAAAGGGACACAAATTGGAAAGGAAGAAGTCAAATTACCACTATTTGCTGATGATATGATAGTATACTTAGTGACCCCATAAATTCCACCAGAGAGCTCCTAAACCTGATAAACAACTTCACCAAAGTAGCTGGATATAAAATTAACT
>NW_022196912.1:131072411-131074453 GCF_008632895.1 Mastomys coucha | reverse complement strand
CCTTCTTAAAAGGGGGAACCAAATACCCATGGAAGGAGTTGCAAAGATTAACTATGGAGCAGAGACTGCAAGCCAGCCTAAATATAGCTATCTCATGAGATGCTCTGACAGACAGTACCTGACTAATACAGATGTAGAGGCTCACAGCCATCCATTGAACTGAGTACAGGGTCCCCAGTGAAGGAGTTAGAGAAAGGACCAATGGAGCTGAGGGGTCTGCAGCCCCTTAGGACGAACAACAATGTGAACTAAGTAGTACCCTCAGAGCTCCCAGGGTCTCAACCACCAACCAAAGACTGCACATGGAGGGGTCTGATTGTTCTGGCAGCATGTGTATAGTAGTGGATTGCAAATTTGATCATCAATAGGAGGAGAGGAGCTCAGCCCTGTGAAGGTTCTGTGCCCCAATGTAGGTGAATGCCAGGGCCAATAAGTGGGAGAGGGTGGGGTGGCAGGCATGGGGAAAGGGGAGGCAACAGGGATTTGTTCTTGTTGTTCTTGTTTGTTTCTTTCTTTTTTGGAGGGGAAACTGGGAAAGGAGAAATTTACATGTAAATAAAGAAAATATCTAATAAAAAAAAAAGAAGGAGCCTTTTGAATGTAATCATGAAGTTTTACCTTTTCTTTTTCACTGCTGAAAAAGAAGGTTTTCCTTGCTACTCTTTGAATATTCTCTTCAAATGAGTTAAAATTTCTTATTGGTACAGTATTAAGAGGTGGGTCCCTTGAGAGGTTATTTGGTCACAAGGGTGTGACCTCACAGATTTATTCCCTGGAATAAATAAGGGAATAGGCTCCTGCTCAGATGCATCCAGTGCTCTTCTGGGCATGCCCACCTTGCTGACATCATACTCTTGACTTCAATCCCTAGAACCTTGAGCCTAGAACCAATTTCTATTCTTTACAACTATCCAGTTTGTTGTGTTCTGTGGTATCTGCAGCAAAGGGACTGGAAGGCCTTCCATTTTCTGGCAGGGCATTGTCACCTATGTGAAATGCCGCTTAGCAACTGTGACACTGTGACTGCCAAGTCTGTGAAGACCACTAACAATAATGCCCCCTCATCTCTCAGCTTTTGACTCCGGTTGCCTATAAATCCTGAGCATTCAGAGCTCTCGTGGGATATAGACATCTTTACCGTGTGCCACCATCTGTTGGGTTTTCTGTTAGGGAGCAGCAGAAAGCAAAGCTTCCTATCTGACAGGAAGTAGATGCAATATTAGATTATTTTCCACTTCTGCTTTCTTGCCATTTGCACTTCTCCAAGTCCTCTGATCTTCTCCAGAGCTCTAGGCAGGTTCTACTTCTTTTATGATACCCTGTCAGCCTTGAAAAGAAGCCATGTCAGTTGCCATCAGATAACAGTTAGTATATCAGCATATAGCAGATACTGTATTTCATTTACCTCATTTTATTTGAGACTGGAAATAACAATGTGTGGGTTTTTCTAATTTTAGTCCAAAAGGCTTAAATCTGACCTCTTCTTCAGAGTGTTCACCAGCAATTTTACTTTTCTAAAGAAGATATCTTGTAATTACCTTACTTTAGGAAAGTATTTGATTTCTCAAAGTGTCAGCTTTCTCAGGTGTCACATAATACAGGAACCAACTCTGGAGTCACTGTGAGGATGATGTGAAACTTGTCCTCAAATTCTGTTTGCTGGCCCATTCCTTCTCAGAGCTCTTACTGGTCACTCTCTCTAGACACTAATTTTATAAGAATTGCCAGTGCTTTCAATAATATTTCCTTCAAATGCCTTAGTTTGGTAAATTTTCTTTAACACTGATCTTTAGGTGCACACCATTATTTTTTTATTTGTATCTATTTTAGTTTTTTTCATGCAATGTTCTTGATCATTTTCCCCTCCTCCATCTCCTTTCAGATCATCCCCACCTTTCTTCCTACCCAACTTCATGCTCATGCTTGCTGTATGCTCCCACAAAACCCCTGATGATCAAAACAAACAAACCAATAAGACAAAAACAAAACCAAAAATACACAAGTAACACACACACACACACACACACACGCACACACACACA
>NW_022196912.1:131028974-131069795 GCF_008632895.1 Mastomys coucha | reverse complement strand
TTTGTCAAATGCTTTCTCAGCATCTAGTGAGATGATCATATGGTTTTTGTCCTTGAGTTTATTTATATTGTGAATTACGTTGATGGATTTCCATATATTGAACCATCCCTGCATCCCTGGGATGAAACCTTCACCATGAAGGACTAATTGAAGTTCTACCCCGATGCAGTGGAAAATAAATCTCTTGCTTTTGCATTGATCTGTGTGTCTCAGTGTCTCACTCGAGGGGCATCTCAAAGTAAGTACCACTGACTAAGGGTCTTACAGTATCACTGGGAGAGGGCTTTGAGCTTTCAAAAGCCCAAGCCAATCTCAATGTCTCTCTTCCTGATGCCAATGGATTTGAACATAGAACTCTCTGCTACTTCTCTAGCACCATATCTGCCTGCATGCCACCATGTTCCATGCCATGGTCATAATGGAGTAAACCTCTGAAACTGTAAGCCCCAATTAAATACTTTCATTTATAAGAGTTGCCATGGCCATAGTCTCTTTATAGCAATACAATACTGAGTAAGACATTCTCCTTCTAGTTACTGGTGTAAAAAGCTACTTAGGACTACAAAATAGGTCTGAGCTTTCAGAGTGCCATTATTTATGCTTTGTAGAAGGCAAGTAAGACTTTAAGGGAAGGGGGTGCTCAAGGCAGGGTTTCTTTTTGTAGCCCTAACTGCCTGGAACTTGCTCTGTAGACCAGGCTGGCATGGAACTCACAGAAATCTGCCTGCCTCTTCCCCTCAAGCTCTGGGATTAAAGGTGTGTGCCACCACCATCTGGCTCTGGTCGACCTTTTTGAAGACATCAATCTGCATGCTATCCAAACCAAACACGAAACACATATGTCAAAAGATATCCAGTGAGCATGCAGCATAAATGGAGAACATATTTTCTTCTTTTTTTAAATTCATTTTTATGTGTATGCCTATTTTCCCAGCATGTATGTCTGTATATTACATGTGTGCCTTGTGCTCACTAGAGGACAGAAAAGTGTGTTGGATGCCTTGATACTGGAATTATGGTTGACTGTGAACCACCATGTAGGAGTTGGGAATTTAACCAGGGTCCTCTGCAAGAGCAACAACTGTGCCAAATGGCTGAGCCATCTCTCCAAATGGAATGAATGACATTCTTAAGAATCCACTATCTGGGAAACATTTTCATTCTCAGACAAACAAACAAACAAACATCCCCCTCATGTCATTGGAACTTCAGAATGTTAGATATTCTTTCTCATAGGGCCAAAAATATATCTAAGTATAAGATTGTGGGTAAAAAAAAAAAAAAAAGAATAGAAATAAAATATCAGCTTTTGTTTTTCATTTTCATTTGTCTGTAAATTTTAATTAAATGTGGGCTATAAACCATAAAGTTAGAATGTCTCAGTGAATAAGTTTCAAAAGTGTAACTTCACAATGGCTCTAAATACACTTGTATCTAAATGTAAATGTATCTTCAAAAAATACATTTGTGCTTGTGTATACATACACTAAGCAGATATTTGTGCTGTCTTTTTTCACTTTTCTACCAGGTAATATAACATTGAGATAATACCAATAGTTCAGTATTTTAAAATATATTTTGTAGTGAGAATCTGGAACTTTGGTTTCTTTAAAAAGCACAGAAATCTTGTGAGAATATGTTTTTGTTTTAATATGGGCTGCTTCAGATTGTCCGCAGAAGCGGACTAGATTTACCCTGTGTTCTAGCAGGAGTGAGATTCTGCCATCTGCAAATACTTTCTGTGATTGTGTGAAATTTGGAATTCAGGGAACTTTTCAGAGGATATAAAAGTGCTAGAGCCCAGAGAGGTGTGAGTTGTTGGTTTGCAGCTGGTTGTTGTTGATGCTGTTGATCACGTTTTTTGTTAAGTCATCATGTGCAAAGAAGAAAGAAGAGGAAATTGGATATACTGAAGGCAAAGATCAAACTTGCCCCAAGGAACTTGACGCCCCATTAGCAGGAAGCAGTCTAATGATAATGCCCTTTCTGACCCCTGACTTTATTCAGGAATCTCTTTCCTTTCCTCTCTATCCTTTTTTCTCTTTTATCTAGTGTTAGGGGGTTGAAAGGATGAAAGAAAGAAGATTCCACAAAGTAGCCAAAGACAAGCTACACTATTTCATTATATAAAAGTTATAGTAAATTAAAAGGTTACCCATCTATTCTAGTTTGCTTTCTGTTGTTGTGATAAACACTATAGCCAAAAGCAAGCTGAGGAGGAAAGGGGGTACTTCACATTACAGCTTATAGTCTATCAGAAAGGGAAGTCAGGGCAGGAACTCAAGGCAGGATCTGGAGCAGAGGCCATGGAGAAATACTGCTTGCTGGTTTGTTCTCCAGGCTCTCATTCACCTACCTCAGTCTTCCCTCCCAGGACCATCCCTGCCCAAGGTGGCATCAGCTGTGGTGAACTGCCCCATCTTACCTTCAGTCATTCATCAAGAAACTATCTATAGCTAACCTGGTGGAGTCAACTCCTCAGCTGATGTTCCTTCTCCCTGCTTGTGTCAAATTCACAAAAAGCTAAGCAGCCTGGCACTCCTCAGAGGACTTTATCACCAGGAAGGATCATGCAGTTTGGTTATATGGGAAACAGTTATACCATGTTAAGCAGATTCAGGACTTTGCTGTTGTCATTGCTATCTTCATATGGAATTAAAAATGACGTAGAGAGATGTGGCTGAGGTCAGGTTGACAGGTATGACGTGATGATTAATCTTTATTGTCAACTCAATTGAATCAAGAGCCACATTTTTAAAAATGTACCTCCACATGGGAAGGCAAGGGCATTTCCAGAAAAAGTTAACTGAAGGGGAGGAAGGCTCCCTCATGGTGGACTTCTGAAGATTCAGATTTAGAGAGGTCTGAGGAAAGAGCAGTGCTGTCTGTTGGCCTTTATTTACTGCCAGTATAAGAAGCTTCAGTTGTTCATTTCAGTAGGAGGTGTGTTTAGAGCTTCTTTTTTTTTGTTGATTGTTTGTTTGTTTTGTTTTTTTGAGACAGGGTTTCTCTGTGTAGCCCTGGCTGTCCTGGAACTCACTCTGTAGACCAGGTTGGCCTCAAACTCAGAAATCCACCTACCTCTGCCTCCCAAGTGCTGGGATTAAAGTTGTGCGCCACCAACGCCCGGCCTGTTTGGAGCTTCTTAATGAGTCACAAGTAAGCAGCAGCACTAAGCTTGTCTTCCCCAGCTAGCAGTTGACACTTAACTTTCCTGGGCAATTTTTAGTTTATTTTAGGTCCCAAAAGTTATAGGCAATATCAGGAAAGAGAAGAGGCTCTTGAGCCCAAGGAGAATGCAGGAATTGGAGTGGTGCTATGCTAGATGCGTGGGGAAGATTGTAACTCTCTGGAATCCCAGCCTACTGAGGAGAAGGCGGGAACAGAGACTGTAAGCACCACCTCATAGAGCCAGCTCAGCACACTAGCCATTCTGCCCTTTCTCCAGGCTGACTGGAAAGGTTGTAGATGAGCTGCTAACTTTCACTACTTTGAATCTCCAGTCCCCTCTTGTGAAGTGAGGGTCATTGCTTCTCACATTGGTGGGTGTGTCTATTTTTATCACTGTTGCCACTGCCACTGTCCTTTGCAGACAGCTCCCTAGCTTCCTTCCGTGGCTTTCCAATGTGGACTGAAGACAAGCACCTCTCCAGGAAGTAGCTACCAGGCTTTCCACCTTTCTAGTACATAGTTGTTGTTGGATAACCCAGCCTGGCCTTGCATAAGTCAATCTAATGAGTCTCCTTGTAAATATATATTCATTCAATTGGTTCTGTTCTTCTGGAGAACCCTAAATGTGACACAAGAAATCTCCCATTGTTTATTTGTTCTTCAGTCTTTAACCATGTGCTCTGTTCTTCTCTGGCATAGAGATGTCTGTTGTAACTCTTTCCTTTCCATTTTGACCTCCCTCACTGGTGGTTCCCAAAGTGTTCTGTCTGTTTTCTGCAGTTTGATGGGATTTTATCACTTTGTCATGATTTTCTTGGTGTTGTCAGAGAGTTTTTAATCTGTGGTTTGATATTTGTTAATTTCAAAAGAATGTCTCAGTGTTATTTTAAAAACATTTCTTCTCATTAATTCTCTATTCTTTATCCATTTTCCAAATTCTCTATTAGGGTTTTACTGTTGTGAACAGACACCATGACCAAGACAACTCTTATAAGGACACCATTTAATTGGGACTGGCTTACAGGTTCAGAGTTTCAGTCCATTACCATTAAGGTGGGAGCATGGCAGCATCCAGGCAGGCATGGTGCAGGAAGAGCTGAGAGTTTTACATCTTCTTATGAAGGCTGCTAGAAGACTGGCTTCCAGGCAGCTAGGAGAAGTGTCTTAAAGTGTGTCCACAGTGACACACTTCCTCCAACAAGGCCTCACTTCATAATACTGCCTCTGCTGGCTTCTGTCTTCCTTTCACTCTTCTCACTCCCTTCCTATATGTGAGAAGAAACCAAGCAGCTCATCCAGTGTTTCCTTTGGAAGCACAGCATTTAGCTGAGTTACCCACTTACTAGCTTTCTGTATCCCTCAGAACGCAGGTGATAGGACTACCAGATAACCTTACAAGGATCTCCATTCTGAGTTTCATCATTTTATCTTGTGTGTAGGCATGGACACAGGTATGTGTGTGCTGGGGTGCCTGTGTGTGTGTGTGTGTGTGGGTGGGTGCATGTGTGTGTGTGCGTGTGTGTGCATTCTCGCGCATGCAGCATGAGTATACAGTATTCATAGAGGCCCAAAGTGGGTGTTCTATCCCCTGGATCTAGAGTTACGGATGGTAGTAAGCCATCCTGATGTAGGTACTGGGAATATCTGAACTGCTGCTATCTCTCTAGGCCATGCCCTGAGATCGTAATAAGATTTCCCTCACTTTCCTGACTTCCTCACCACTACTTTCTCAAAAGCACCTCAGACCATTTGCACAACAAGCCATATTAGGGCAGAGACACTTCCTGAAAGTGTTGCAGCTTCCTCCCACTCTCATATTTTCAGTAATTATCATGTCAACACCACACTTGTTTCTAATTTTGAACCCTTTGCAGAAAGCAAAACTAAGCAATAGTTTTTAAAAGATAAAATGCAATATGAGTTTATATTAAAACTTTAATTTTAACTTTAAAACCAGGTATAAAGAGTGTTTTATTTAGCCTCATTTATCATGTCTGATTATATTTCTTTTCTCTCTGTGTATGTGGTATATGTATGTGTGCGCGTATGAGATTTCCACATGTCAGTATGTGTGATTGTGGGTATGTGGGTGTGCTCATGTATAGTAATGATGGAGTTTGGTTTGTGAGTCAGAGTTTCCTGTAGGCTAAACCAGCCTCAGTCTTGTTATGTAGATGAGGCTAGACTTGAATCCCCATCCTCATATCTCCACCTCTTTAGTGCTGAGATCACAGTAATGTATGACCATTCCTGACAGATTTAGTTTAGATTTTTGTTTAAACATCCATAGTGGCTACACCTGTATACATTCCCACCAATAGTGTATGAGGTCTCCTTCCCCACCCTAGTACTATCCTTGCAAACATTTAAAGAAATTGTATTTATGTATGTGTGCCTGCTCATTTGTATGTACAGTCTGTGCATGCAAGTGTCCACAGAGGCTACAATTGAAGCTAGAGTTTAAGGCAGTTGTGAGCCACTGGATGTGGGTTCTGGGTACCAAACTCAGGTCCACTGCAATCTCTCTACCTTTGTCTTCTTGATTCTGGGTATTCTGACTGAAATGAGGTGGAATCTCAATACAGTTACAATTTTCAATTCATTTGCTTTTGTGTAGAAGTTGATCCCCCCATAACCAGGCAATATTAAGGTATTCCCACCAGTTAAAAATGTTGCTGGCTTGTGTGCCACAGCTGAAGCCTGCCCTAGGCCATGATACTACACAAAAGGGGTTTTCTAGGCCAGTATGCACCTTCCTGTCCAGGTGAGCTCACATTAGTTGAAGCTATGAATCACTGGTCTCTGTTGAAAGAGCTCCTTGTGGGCTAGAGTAGGGCTCCTCTTGTAACTGCCTGACTGTCCAACTTCTGCCTCTACCTGGTCCTCAGTCCCTGAAGAGCACACCCTTACAAATGACTATGAGTGCCAGAGAATCCAGCCTGTGACAGCTTTGTGTTCATGACAACACAGGCAGTCTTCCAACAAGATCAACAATGACAGAATGATGGAAAACCCCTTTAAAATAATATGTAACTTGTGTTTTGTGCAGTTCTGTTTGCTGTTAGGTTAGGTTTATATCTGGGACATATTATCTAATTACTACTTTAAAGTTACCTGAAATCATTCTGATTTCCCACTGACAATACACAGTTAATGCACTGATTTCACTCACTTTTGATTTTTACAGATTTTATTCAAGTTTAAATTTTTGTATACTTATGTGCTTCCAAGTCATGTATAGAAAGTATGTCTTCCTCTTTACTCTCCCATGTGTAAACACTTTTGTATTCTAGTTTGGGGGTTATTCTATTGTGTTTGTTAAAACATAGGCAAATGTTATATTACAATCTTCTGCTTTCATAGATGGTAGCTACTGTACTCATTTGCCTCTTTCATTTTTTGCTGTCAAAAAGGTATCTTAGAAAGCACTCCAGGAAGCAACACAGTCCTTGTTCTTTCCTACAATTGTATGTTACTCCACTGTTAAACACCTTACATACGTCATCTCACACTTTAACTAACCAATCTCCATTGTTGCACATTTAGCTACTTCAGTTTTACAGCATGTGATGTAGAGACTGGCCATGTATACAGTTTTCTAGAAGAAAGCTCACTGTTTCAAAGTAACACATGATTAATTTTTCTAGAAATTCCTAGTGCTCTGGGGTTGGATCATCTTGAGTATACAGTAGTGGTGCGTGAAAGGGCTTGTTTTCTCAACAGTGTGAACACTTTCTTCCTCCACAGTGAAACCACATGCACAGATAGAGTTACACAGGCCATGGAGCTAGAAGAGGGGTGGTTCTCTTGCCCTAATGTGAAGAGTAAATTATAAAGCTAAGAGTTTCTCTTGGTCCTTATCTGAGATGCTACTTTCTTTTAGCAGATGGTGTTTAACACAGACACACAACTGTCCATGGTGTAGACAACAAGAGACTGCAGAATGCTCAGCCCTAAATGAAACCTATGAACTGTACCCTCTCATCCCAAGAGGCAGGGAGGGAACATTCCAGAAGAGGAGGTGGAAAGAGTATAAGAGCCAAAGGTGCTGCTGCATGACGAGAGGGAGTAGAATCTCCTGGACACAGCAGGGCAACTGCACAGGTAAACTCAGAGAGGCTTCAGCAGCATATTCAAGACCCATGCAAGCCCAAGTCCAATCAAATCCAGCACAAGAGGGAGGCTTGGGGATAAGTGCTACCCCTACCCATGGAATGACTGTCAAATGTCACTTTTCGGTAGGAATGCTGCCCTAGTTAATTCAGTCATAAGTAAGTGCAAGACCACACACCCATGAATATTACAAAGGCAATGGGGGCACAAAACTGCCCTGTGAGGTAAAGAAAAGGGAAGTGGATATTGGAAGTGTTAGGGGAGGAGATGAATATGAGAAGAACTTATTGGGTGAAACTCAAAGAACTATTAAGAAATTTAAGAAAAATAAAACCATAGTATTGAACTATAGTTTGAATTTGTCTTTTTCTTTCATAAGGAAGTCACAACATCTTTTCATATGCTTAATGTATCTTGCATGATTGAACATGGCTCAGCATTCCATATTTGTATTCTTGCCAGCAGACTGGAAAGAGAACTGGAAAAGGGGGCCAAAGCTAAGGAGTCAGGCACAAATGTTGTACATCTCAATGACTTCCACTTCCCATTAGTTCGAAGAGAAACTTGGAAATGAATTGTGCAGTTTGGAAGACCATGAGTTCTATTAAAATATGGAGTGGAAATCAAGAAACAGTGAGTAGAACTGCTGGGTGAGACGGCAGATTACCTGTCAAAGAAAACAGTCAAGATAATGTGCACTGTGCTCATTTCCTTCAAGAGACACAGTCTACAGATGAACTCATTAATCATGGAGATCTCTGCAGGGGGAGCAGGTGGGAGCACTGAGAATTGGGGTCCAGCTGCCAGTCATCTCAAATCATCTCCAAACTGGTTGAATCAAGATGGCTGGGTAAGAACAGTGTAACATGACTAGAGAAATGATGGTCCTTACATATACTGGACCTGAGGGATAAAGACTCAAGGTGAAGTGCAGGGGTTTAAGTGAACCAGCAGGAAAAGACTTGAAACTACACAAAAAATGGGAGCTGTGTAGACCGAGGACTCCTACTCTCCTCCACCACCCCCAGCAGCAGTGCGATCTGAGAACTTCACTTCGGAACTCAGTGAAGTTCTGCCATTAATTCATTCCATAAGTATCTTTTTAGTTTCGTACTCTTCGTTAATCTCTCTCTGGTGTATATGTACATATGCACCACAGCAGTTTGCACTTGCTTCTGCCTTGCTCAGGTTCTAGGATGGCTGCTTATGCTTTTCTAGCCATTCTGCTCTTAGGCCTCCTACTCAGAGAATACTGTTCTCTATATACCTTCTATATATCTTCTACTATACTATATGAGGTGTTCACTCACACCTCATATATTTCCATCTGTTGTTATGTCTTTTTCTTTCTCTCATTCTTCTCCCTTCTCCTTTTACTTCTTAATCACATCCTTCTACAGCTTCATATATTTTTTTAAATTTGTGGGTTCTACTTGTTTCCTAGCTTTCTCTTCCCAGCTAACTTTCTGCTTTGATTTTTTTTCAGAGTCAATCTATGTCCTTATCCTCCCCCACCAAACACAATCTTAGTTACTAAAATCCAAGTAGGCACCACATTGTCCTTTATTGTTTATCTTTAGCAGTTATTGAAGACAAAGAGGCCACTGGTTAATTGGAGTTAGTTGGTTAAGACAATTACTGTGCTTGTTCTTGCAGTAAATATTCCAGTCAGAGAATAATATAGATTCCACAATAGGCATTTTTGATCTTCTGAACTGAGGAGGCAAGAGAACCACACCTTCCTAGCTCTATAGCATGTGTAACTCAATCTGTACATGTGGTTTCACTGTGGAGAAGGAAACTTCACAGCCCCAAGAAAACAGTCACTGTCACCCATCACTATTATGTATTCAAGATGATACAACCCCAGAACACTCAGAAATTTTGAGAAAAATTACCCATGTGTTACTTAGATGCAGCATTTTATGAACTATGCACCTCAATTCCACCATATCCAAGTCCAATTTGAGTATTGCAGCTGTTTCAACTGAAAGGATACAGCTGACTGCAGAAAAGACCACACAACAACAACAAACTCTAATGAAGAAACATGAAAAACCAAGGGCAATGTAACTCCTGCAGAACTTAACTGATCCTACAGCAATGGCGTCCAGTTATGTGAGCTAGATGAAAGTCCAGATGGACAACTCAAGAGAAATCAAAGAAGAAAATAAGCTCCTGAACAGGAACACACAGAGTTGAAAGAAATGATTATGGTAATGCAATTTATGAAAGGGAAGGAAATACTGAAGAAAAACAAACTGAAATACTAGAAGTGACAAACACAGTAGGTCAAATAAAAAGCATCATGGAAGCTCTAAGCAACAGGATTATCAAGGAGAGGATAAAACACCTGAACTCGACAAGGTGGAGGAGCTAGAATGATCCAGCAAACATATGGATAAAATAATAAGAGGGCATAAGTAGAAATTCTAAGACATATATGACACTGAAGATACAAAGTACAGATAGATATCAGGCATGCAGATGGAAGAGATCCTCACTCTACAGGCATAGAAATCATTTTCTAAAGAATCATAATAGTGTATTTCTTAAGAGCTCGTAAAGATGCCAAACCAGATAGAGGAAGCTTTTAGAACAGCAAACAGACAAGACCAGAAAAGAACCTCCTTCATCCTATTAGAACCAAATCACTAAAACAAAAAACAAAGGCAAAAACAAACAAAAAACAGAACAAAAAGTATATTGAAAGTGGCAATGAAGAAAGTCCAAGTCTCATACAAAGGCAGGCACATTAGATTGACAGTAGACTTGTAAACTGAAATTTAAAGTTCAGAAAGACCATAGAAGGATGTGTTTCATGTTCAGGAAGATAACAATGGCCAACCCAGACTAGGACCCAGACTACTAATCAGTAAAGCTATGTGTCATACTTGAAGGAGAAACAAAATCCTCCTGTGAAAAAATAGGCTAAAGGAATTTATGGCCAGCTCTATAGAAAAATACTTGTATTTGAAGGGATTATCTGTATTAATGAGAAAGGCAAATCCATCTGTAAGGCCAGAGGAAAAAAACTGACCATGTTAGAATGATTCTTAACCAAGAGAACAAGAGGGAAGAGCCAACTACAAACTACAAAATGGCAAGAATCAATCCATACCTTTCAGTAATTTCTCTGAATATCAAAGGTCTTAATTCCTCAAAGCAAAGCACATAGGCTAGTAGGCTGGATGAAACAGCAGGAACCATTTACTTGTAGCCTCCAAGAAATACACCTTACTACAAAAGACAGGTACTACCTCATGGGGAAAGGACAGAAAAGAGTTGTTTCAGCAAATGAATTCAGGAAATAAGGAGTTGTTGCTCCTCTAATTTTTGACAAGACAGACTTCAAACATAGTAAGAAAAGATACTTCTTCACATTGACTACGGGGAACTGTACCAGGAGGACATTACAATTATAAACATAAAGGCCTGATCATGGATGCACCCAATGTTAAAAAAACAATATTACTAGATACAATGTCATGTATTAAACCCAACATAACAGTAGTATGTGAA
Organism: Mastomys coucha; assembly: GCF_008632895.1. Classification (NCBI taxonomy): domain Eukaryota; kingdom Metazoa; phylum Chordata; class Mammalia; order Rodentia; family Muridae; genus Mastomys; species Mastomys coucha. The sequence continues at coordinate 131,058,989 of NW_022196912.1, read as the reverse complement.
TTTAATACACCATTCACCAATTGACAGGACATCCCAACCAAATAAAACAACAACAACAACAAAATCATTAAAGTCATGAAAGGGAGAAATACCTGCACTAAATGGCCTCATAGACCGAATGAACTTAACAGAGATCTACAAAACATCCAATTTAGACGCTACCGAAACACCTCCTTCTCACTGTAACATGGAACTTTCTCTAAAGTAAATAATATGTTAGGATATGAGCAAGTCTGAGAAATAGGAAAAATTGAGGTAATTCTTCATATTCTATCTACTCACAGCATAAGAAGTCGAGAAGTCAACAAGAGAAAGCCTAGGTCACACACATTCACAGAGATTACTCAACATATATTGACCAATGAGTAGATCCTAACCTTGAAATTTTAGATCTGTGTATTTAATTTGGACTGTCATAGGGCCAGTGATGGTGGTGAGGAGTGGGGATAAGAGGCCTTAAGAGAAGGAGAAAGTAGAACACAGGTGATATAAAAGTAGAGGTGGGTAAGATACTGGTGGGTAGATATGGGTGGCTCATTGAAACTAGCTGGCAAGACATTATTGAAGAAGACATCAAGTATTTTGGCTGCAGGACACAAATAAATCAAGCTGTAATTGAGCAAAACAGTTCCTCCCTGGTTCTGGGAGGTGTTTATGAAAGCCACTAGGGGAGAAAAGTGATTGATGGTCTTAGCTATCTATGAACTCTGTGAACTCCATTACTAACCCTCCAGGCCAGATGTGCCTACTGGTACAACGGCATCATGACTGTTATAAGGATAACCCACTGCTTTCTGATTGGCTCCAAGGCCACCAGAGAGATTTCATGCCTAATACTGTAAACAAGACATCTATGCCAACTCCCCACCTCCGACCCTAGGCTCAGGGAAACATTATAAGATAGGTCTGAAAGAATGTTAAAAGAGATAGGAAGGGAAGCAATGCTATAAAACACTGTCTTCTGGACACGAAATGGCTGTTGTTTCCAACATTCATAGCAGTAGCAGTGGTTACTGCCCAAGCCTCGGCTCACCAACAGCCATTATTGATACGGGAGGGACTTAAACAGAGCACCATCCCTCCTTGAGGACTGATAGGCAGCTAATAGTTGCTGCAGAGAGCTGGGAGAGTCATGCGTTTTAGTGGACTATCTCTGCTAAATTGTCCTTGCTGGATTAAGTAGCCTTTGCTCATGCCCAAGCAAACAACCTAACTAAGGGCAGTAGGGCAGTGTGCGAAGATGTGAAAGTTGGAGGGAACTTATTGGGAAGACAGGAGCTTTGATAGGAGTGGGAAAGGGAATAAGAGATTGGTTCCCTGTACAAGCAGGCTACTTGAGTCCTCCTCGTAACAGTGTCAGAAGCACAAGAGACAAGCTCCACCGTACAAAGCCATCTGGAGCCTGTGTTATATCTGCTTACATCCAGTTACTGAAGCAACTCCATGAATATTAAAGTGAATCCTTCTCAAGGGAAGACCAGTAAAGAAATGTTGCTGAAAAGCTGATGATTTCCTACTTCAGGTGAAGAAACTGAGGCACCCAGAGGGCAAATGGCTTGCTCTGATCACATACTTAGCACCTTATGGGTTACCTTCCAGGCTTCATGGGGTTTCCCAGGGAAGGCAGAGATGGGGGCATTGGTGGTGGTGGTGGCAGAAATTGTGATTGCTAGGGCAAAAGTAGCTTGCTTTTGATAATGTTTACCTTTTTAAAACTCTTTGCTGTCCGAAGGTTTCAGGAAATTAACTCCTGCTGAGTAGCATCAGGGAATTAAGTAAAGGATAAATTGTTAGCATTCCTTTCTCTCTTGCCCAGGAGCCTCTTGCTGGCCAGGTGAGAAGCTTGGAGCTTATTAATTCTTTGTGAACCAGAGATAAAAGAAAAGGATAAACGGGGAGAATTCAAGCACACACATAGACACTTGCATAGACACACATTCTAGATGTAGCAGAAATGATTACACCTCCTTTTTTTTATTGCTATCAGCAGTTTTTATGGCTTTTTAGACAAAAAAAAAAAAAAAAAAAAAAAGAATTACCTCAGAGATAGAATATTGCACAAAAGGGGAGTTACAGAGAAGTATCCATGTGGAGAGCGGTCGAGCGGGAGAGGCATTCGCCATGGCAGGATGGCGCCTACTTCCGTTGTCAACTCCTGGTAAACAACTGTTTGCGCATGTGCATAGAGTGAAAAAGACACCATGTCACGGCCCATCCCGGGGCGTCACGTGGGGTGATGAGCAAACAGCCAATCATGGGCGGACACGCCACGCTGTGGTGTATATAAACTGTGCGATTATCGGCTCGGTCCTTTTTCCCTCTGGATGAGGGCAATAAACGGTTGCTGCAGAAGGATCCTAGTGTCCGCGTGTCATCTTCGTCCCAGAGAGAAGACTGCGCGGGCTACATATCCATATCAAGTTCAAAGCACTGTGTCATTCTATAAGCTCATAAATTCAAAGCAGCAGCTTTTCATGGCCTTGCCTTATCATAGTGCACACCTGTGGCTTCATCCTTGGACCTGAATGTTTTTCCTTGGACACAAATTTGTCCCAAGCCTATATTTCTTTTTAGTGTAATTATGAAAGCTCATTGTATTGCTTATTATGCATCCTTGACTATGAGGAGGGGGCGAATTCTATTCTTGATTCTAACTTTATTACATCTTCTGGTCAAAACAACTAAAACCATGTAAAAAAAACTTTCTTCCTAAAATTATTTGGATCAAATTGGGAATTCTATAAAATCATTAATTCATCTAAGCAGCATTAATTCATGAAGGCTTATCTTTATGTCCATCTGCAGGAAATCTGCTCAATAAGGTAGGCTAATGTCCAGAAGTCAGTGTACTATGTAACAGTGATAGGGAAAGGCATATTAGCTGCAAGAAACAATCCTGAGAGGAAATTTCTGAATCCCTGCTATTCAGAGTTTACCCATCACAGCCATACAAAAATAGTGGGCCATCTCTAGAAAAGTCACCTGCATGCCTTTATCCTATCCTAGATGCCTCTGATAGCACCTGATAGAAATGGAAGGCAAACCCAGGCAGAATAGCCTCAGTCCAGTCAGTGTGGAGTTAGCTTAGGTAAGTGATGTGAGGAGAGAAGCTTAGTGTGCCCACACCCTGCTGCACTCAGCACCAAGGCAGTGATTGCCACTCAGTAGGTGTTTAATAAAGATTTTCGTGAGAAGCCAAGTGAACTCAGCATGGTCCCTGCTTGGTACTTTTAAATCACATTTGATACAATATTGAGAAAAAGTATGCCTTTCTAAGTGATGAATGTATTACTGAGATACAGATTTTCGAGGGAAATATCTGCTACATTGGAAGACCCAAACTCTGGGTTTATAGAAGTTATATTTTTATTTGTAGATATTTGCTAATTATAGATGTAAATTATTTCTGAAAAAAAAAATAAGCTATTCTGTTGGAGAAAACCCAATGGCAGTTAGGATTGCATTAGGTTTGGTGAATATGTACCTAGCCTGGCAGGCTCCATCCAGTGCGACTTCACTGTTCTGATGCCGGCTGGTGAGCTACACTCTTTGCTATATATTCATTTGCTATTTTGTTACATTTAAGTCCTTGAAAAATCTTACTTTAATATTAGAATTTTTGTTCAAAATGTTCCTTCCCCAATTGAAAGTAGTTTATTGACTTACAATTTAATTTTTTAAAACTTTTATTGCATTATGATGAGAAAAGTTACATGATTTCAATTTGTCTGAATTTGTTAACATTTAAAAAACATATTTTAAGTAAATAGAATTAAATCACATTCTTGTTTCCCTTTTGTACCCCAACTCCTCCCAGAGACCCCCTCTTCAATACCTACAATATCTTTTTTTGTCATATTCCTTAAAATTTATAAAATATTATAACAATAAAAATGAGTACTATAAAAGTTGTTTGATATAAAACAACAATCAATTTAACAGTGTTATGTAGGTGCTTGTCTACAGCAATACTGAAAATACATGTTTTTCTCTGAAAATACATATGTTTTTCTCAATGTAAATTTCAAATAACTCCAAACATATTAACTGTATTTCAAAATGATATATCACTACTAGTATTTTCTTAAATGAACATAAATATTTAAAGTTTTTTTGTTTGTTTGTTTTGTATTTAGTACAGTTTAAAGTCTAGGCTCTTTCTGTGGTACAAACTTCCTCTGGGTGTTATGGGACTGGCTGCAGAGCTTTCCCCCAAGGTCCACTCAGGACACCAGCCCAGAGAGACCGAAAGGAACCCGAGCCACTCTGCTGGAGGAGTTCCTGTGTGCCTGGTCCCGCAGGTCCCAGTTACTCCCGGTGTTGGGACAGATGTTGGGGCCTCCCAGAGAGACCGGAAGGACTACAATTTAATTTTTGGTTTTTTGTTTTGTTTTGTTTTGTTTGTTTGTTTGTTTGTTTGTTTGTTTTAGTGAGCGTATTGAATAAGCAATCCTGTGTGTATGATGTATGTGGCAGCATTTCTTGATACCTAACTACTTTGGAGCATACTTTATCCACAGCTAAATATTAAGCACTTAGTCCCGGCTTTCTAGGGATTAGATGAACTAACCAGGGTGGCGAATTTTGCAGGAATATCTGCTCAAGGCAGTACTACTGAATCCAGAGCCGCTAACTAGTCCTGGAACTTTTCTGGGAGCCCCAAGATGCCCAAGGGAAGAAAGCAGAGAAAGGCTTGATTTCACTGCCCTTGCCTGGGAGCTGCGCGGCAGCCCAAGACTTTTGCTCCTCCTTCACTCCCGGATTGGGGCGGGGCGGCCATCTCCCTGGCAACGGGACGCGCTGCAGTCCGGGCCACCTTGCCTCCAGTGCACCTAACTCTGCGGACCGAGCTCCTGGCGCTGGCTCGGGGATAGCCTCCTTGGCGCACGACTCCAACAATCCTCACTAGGTACGAGATGGCAGCACAGGAGGAAGGGACTGTGCTACCCCTCAGCCCCTCAGAGGAAGACGAGGAGGACGAGGAGGCGGCGGCTGCACGGAGAGCGCAGCGCTTTGCGGAAGACCTGCGGGTGCGCTTCCTGGGAGGCCGTCTGCGCTATGCGCTGGGATTCTCGGAGAATACGTGGGGCCAGTATCTGGAGAGCGAGGACCACCGGCAGGCCCTAGGAGACTTTCTGGAGAGCACTGGTCCTGCCAGCCTCGTGTTTAGTGTCGCGGCTGCCGGAAGGCTCTCTGCTTTCCCCGAGGTAAGGCGCGACCTGAGAGGGATGCCCGCTGCCAGACTTAAACAGAACTTGAAATCTGCCTCCGGGACTGAGCAGAAGTACTGTATGCACCAGCTCTGCAGAAAACGCTGTACTTTAGTTTTCGGCAAGGGATGCCTGCCGGAAGGGATGGTTGTATAAAATGATGTAAGAAAACTAGTGCAGCCTGTGATGCCTGGGTTTATGGTGCCAAGAGAGCTTTTTGGGCCAAATTACTTCTGTTTCAGTCCCCGGTGGAACTCCAGAGTCATATCCTTTTAAATGTTAGGCAAAACCCTTATAGCTTGAGTTGTTTCAGTATCTACCAACTACATTTTGTCCAGGAAAGAAATAATCGAGTTCTAACAAAAAGCGGGGGCGGGGGCAGGCTGGATTATGGTGGTGCTTACTGTATTACTCCAGGCACTTGGGAGGCAGGGGCAGAGGAGGCAGGAGGATCTCTGTGAGTTCCTGGCCAGCCTGGTCTACACAATGAGTTCCAGGACATCCAGGGCTACACCATGAGACCCTGTCAAAAATCACAAACAAACAAACACAAATATAAACAAAGAACAACAACAATAACAACCTTTAGATTGGCTGGTGTCACTTAAAACACAGAATAAACATATTTGTTTCATAACTTAGATTATTATTAATTTCAAGGAGCATTACCTTAGCAATTAAATTGTAAATTCTTTTTAGAAAATATATTCATTTTTTATGTGTATGTATACTTGCCTGCATGTATGTCTGTGCACCTTGTGGGTACCTGGTGCCCATGGAGGTAAAAGGAGGGGTTGGGATTCCTTGGAACTGGAGTTACAGATTATTGTGAATTACCACCATCTGAGTGCTGGGAAAGGAACCAGCTCCCCTTCTCCCATACCCCCCCCCACACACACCCCATGTAAATTCCAAGTAAAGTAACCTGCATACTTGTTTGTAGCAGAGGTGTACCCTGGAAAGTTACTTATCAATAGAATTCTGGAAACTTGTGTTCAATTGTCTTATTCTCTGATGTGTTTTTCTTTAAAACTGATGGTAGTTGCATGGTGTGAGTGTGTGTGTGTGTGTGTATGTGTGTGTGTGTGTATGTGTGTGTGCGTGTGTGTGCATGTGTGTATGTGTGTATGTGTGTGTGTATGTGTGTGTGTGTATGTGTGTATGTGTGTGTGTGTGTGTGTGTGTAACCTGTAATTTGCACAGGCTCCAAGCTTAATCGGCATTGCCTTTCTTTCTTTTGATTTCTTTTCTTTCCTTCCTTTCTGAATTTGGAGCCCTGGCCCAATGGGTTATCTTTCAGCAGTGTTGGACCTAGGGTTCATGTTATAAAGTGGTAACATCATCCCAGATGTGGTCATTTAGGATAGGTGTGAGGCAAGCCCTCAGAATATTAGCAAGTAACAGGAAGGTTGCATTACAGCTGAGTGAGTTTTTAATATCTTTGTTTTGGTATTCTAATTATAACTTCAAAAAAAAAATAAGTTTGTATGTCAGACAAGTCAAGAAACCTTAAGCTTTCAGAGCATAGAAGCTAAATAGTGTAGTATTTACCAAAGCAAACCAAAAAACCCTCAACAGTTATAAGAATGTTAAACTATCTTGTCTAAACACTTCTGTTCTTTGCCTTGCCGGCAGGAATGAAAATTAACCCCTTTTATTTCAGTTTGGCTTATTTTCAAACATGAGAAAAATTACCAAAAGGGGGAAAAAAACCCTCACTAGGATTGAAATGTTCTTATGTTTGGTTTTGTTTATGAGGTTCTTATAGTATATGCTGTTGAGGTGTAATGGGCATGTCTTTGAGGGTGATATTGTCAAAAAAGGAAAAAAGAGAATCCTACCTTTTCTAGGACACAGAAGAGCAACAGAGCAACCTTGTTTGTAAACATGGGCAAGATGCCAGGGTTTTACTTCTTCTCTTGGCAATCTGTCTGCAAGTGGGATACAGCAAATCCTGCTTGTTAACAAAGAGACTCTGTAGTGAACTTGAACTAATTATCTTGCTCTTGTTCCAGATTCCAAGGAATGTGAAACACAAGCAGGTTTATTTTGCCAAGAAGATGACTGAAAACGTGGGAGAAAGTGATTTCTCCCAAACCATTTTATTTGGAGAAATACCCAGGTCACTGCTCGCACATGTAACCGCATTCCTAGATGAGGTATTGATCTGTCTCTAATATCTGAGTGTTTTCTTGACTTCCAGACACCTGGCATTGGTTGAGCCATTCGGTCTACTCAAATAGAAGCATCAGAAGCCAGCATTTTCTTTGGCCAGGAGTACAAAGTGATCATGTTCAGTTCGTTTACTGAACTCACTCCCTATTCACTAATTCTGTCTAGCCTGCTCCCTGTCAGATCACCCTGCCTTTGTCACTCTTCCCTTACTCCCCTTACAATGCTGAAGCATTTACTTGCCAAAGCAAACTGATGAGGTTCTGTCAGTTAGCTGTAGGTTTTAGGTATTACAGTCAGGGTAGAAATGAGCTCACACTTTTATCCATTTTTCAAATTCCTGTTACAGGGTAATAACTAAATGGAGTTTCACCTATGTCAGAGAATGGAACGCAGTAATAAAGTCACCAATTGTTCACAAATTCTCTTTTCCTGTGCTGAGTCTGGAGGGTGTATTAAAGGATTGATTGTAGTCATTGGGAAGTATGGTGCTTTTATGACCTGGGGCCCTCCTCATAGGTGGGAATTAGGTTGCTGAGGACTGTCCCTTGAGGGCTTAGGTACTGCTTCTTCATTGCTGTGGGATGAATGTCTTACTTTGCCATCTGCTCTTGCTGTGATGTGATGTGTGAGCCGGGCAGGGCCAATGTCTCATGGACAGAACTTGGAAATGAAAGTCAAAGGAAACTTTTCCTCCTCTATCTTCAGGATTTTGTAACAGCAACAAAAACAAACTAACCCACTCCTTGAAAGTACCAGTGGCATTTTAACATGCATAGGAGCTACCTCCTCCATGTCTTGGCAGTACAGACAGACTCAGTTGGCCTGGGTCAAATCCAAGATGTGTGGTTTCTCACCTGATGCTGTCTGTCTGTATAGACATTTTGGATGAAAATACCAAAAATGACTGTAGAATGAGAGTGGTAATTTTAAGACTTTACTGGGTATTAGACTCACCTGGTCAGGAGCACTGGTGAGCTTTGGAGTGAACCAGCCCTGAGGGAGGGTCCTCTTACTTCAGAACTCCCGTGGTGGGAACAAAGCTAGAGTAGTTCATGACCCAGGAGCTCCCTGTGTGAGGGGAGTACTGGGAGCTGTGGAGTTAGGTATTTGTCTGCAAGGTCTATACCTTGGTCTGATTGTTCAGAGAGACCCTGTGGTCTTGCTGAGCCTGTGTTTATGGTAGGAAAATGTGCTACTGGATATGTGAACCACAGCAAACCACTAACACTCTTCTTGGGTCTCTTGCCGTCTTCCTGGAAGGATGTCCTCTCTTGCTGTGTTCAGGCTACCCAAGTCTCTGCCCCTGGCTCCAATGCTGTACTTAGGTCACCTGCACTCCACCTACTTTGTTTTCGCTGCTTGTAGGGAGGGGTTTTCTATGCTTGGTACTTGGAGCAGCTTTTTGGCATGAAACAAGCACTTAAGAGATTTTTTACTACACTGAGTCTTCTGTAAGACTCAGAAGAGTTTGAAACAACTTATGATTTGAGTTTCCCTGTCTTTAGGTGGGAGTTAACAGGGCCATGTGGAACTTGGTGGGTTCCCATCCTATGAGCTGTGGTTTGCAAAAGGCAATAGAAAACTTTGAAACTCTTCCAGTATTTCTCTGAGATGGTCCCATACCAGAATTCCCATAACTTTTACTGTATGGTTTGAATGAAAATGTGTATATCCAAGAAGGTGTAATCCACCAGGGATTTGGGGTTAATTTTTATTAAAATATATTAATTATAGTTAGCTGGGTTATATTGGGGTGTTTCTATAGAGTATAGAATATGCTCAGATCATGGTCACTCTTTGTTAGCTCTCTCCTTCTTCTTCTGTCACACTTCTCAAATAATCTCCCTTCTTTATGAGTTTTATTGTTGTTGTTTAGTTTTTAATCTAAACACAGTTTGAGTTTAATGTTGGGAAGAGTCTGAGATGAGCATTGGGCAGAGAAAAAAGCAAGAAAATCACAATTGTGGTGTAGCTGGCATTCTCTTACAGATGAAGATTTGAGCAAGAGAGTATAGGTCTGGAGGACAAATGTCCCAAGCACTGGCATGGCTAAGGGCACACATGCAGCTTGCATTGGTGGCTGCTGGATAGTTGCTCACAGTGCTGTGCTAGGTACCCCTCAGCTCTCTCCAGCCAGTTCCTCTATTCTGTGCTCCAAACAGAGAGCCACATGCCTTCCTAGAATTTCCACCAGCTGTGTAGTTAACATTTCAAGGTAAAGTTGAACTTCTGACATCTCGAACCTTCCCCTTCTGGCCTTACTTACAGTTATCCTCATATTAGTAGCTGAGTATTCTGGAGTGTGAGCAGGCTAGTTTTATGACAACTTGACACAACCCAGAATTATTTGAAAGGAAGGAACCTCAATTAGAAAAATGCCTCTATAAGATCCATCTGGCTCTAGGACATTTTCTTGATTAGTAATTGATGAGAGGGAGTTGAACCTAGTGTGGGTGGAGCCATCCCTGGGCTGGGAGCTGAACCTAGTATGTGTGGAGCCATCCCTGGGCTGGCGGTCCTGGGTTCTATAAGAAAGCAGGCTGAGCAAGCCATGATGAGCAAGCCAGTAAGGAACACCCTCCATGGCTTCTGCATCAGCTCCTATCTCCAGGATCTTGCCCTGTTTGAGTTCCTGTTCTGAGTTACTTCAGTGATGAACAGTGACAAGGAAGTGTGAGCCAGATAAGCCCTTCCCTCTCCAAGTTGCTTTGGCCATGGTGTTTCATCATAGCAATGATAAGCCTAACTTTGACAGAACTTGGTGACTCAGGTAGAGCTGCTGTAACAAAATGCGGTAGACTGAGTTTCCTGTACAAAATAGAATTTAATTCTTGAAGGCCTGAGGGTTAGAAATTGGGGTCAGATTGTTGGCAGGTTTGAATTTGCCTGTAGGACTCATTTTTCCTGGTTCCAGGTGGGTCTATTTTAGCCATGTACCCACATGATGAAAGGTGGCAAATGAGCTCCCTTTTAAGCATCAATCCCATTTGCTAAGTGAGCTAGCCATATGACAATGGCAGTGATTTAAAGGGTAGGATTCTGATATGGTACTGGGAGAAGGCATCAATATACAGATCATGGTATCTGTTGTACTTTGACCCTTTAAAGACACAAGCCAAGTGTCTTTCCTGGAAAGGGTTTTCTAACACCCTATTGCTTTAAATGCAGAAATGTACTCCGTGTTTATGTTCACCAGAATGGCTTTCTAGTTGTGGCAGTTATTATGGGGAAAAGCAGAGCTTCTAGGGTCTTCCCCACCCACTAAGATCATTGAGTACAGAGACCGTAAATAAACATTCTGAAGCTTAACACCTAGGGGCACTGTGCATGAAACGGTGATGATAATGGCATTTGGAGGAATTCCTATCTCACTTCCCACTTCTCTGCCACATCCAACTGTACATCAGTTTGGGGATTCAAACTCAGGTCTTCATGCTTGCACAGCAAAAGCTTTATTCGTGGAGCCATACTCTTAGTATGGCTGCAAATATTTAAGTGTTTCCACACATCTCATTTTGCTGATGTTCCTCATGTTGTGGAAAAAAGAGTTCTACACAGGTCACTGTGGTTGAATCCCTCTCTATTATACAAACTTTGATCCACTGGGAAGCCTCAGAGACAGAGAATACCTGCTCTCTACCAGCCACAATGTGATTCAGAAACACTATTTCTTTCAGTATACCTGCCAACACACTCAACTTTAATTAGGAAACTTTACTTGATATAAATCTACTTGTTTCCTGTAGAATTTTGGCTATAGAATTATACTTTGAATTGAAATATATGGTGCATGCTTGGCAAATGGGTAAATGAAAGGGAAAGTAGCAATTCCTTTCTATTTTACAAAAGCCTATTATTGCTCAGAGACTCGGTGTAAATTGACAGCTGACTTGGTCCACTCCTTGTAGTTTTGTAGTCATCAAGATTATTTGTGAAATGTGGTGGTTTTATGGACAAGAAAATTTTGCACAACAACAAATTTAAAGGTACTTACTGTCTGCTAATTAACTGCCTTTAAAATGTTGCTCTTTGTCTAGATACTAGTCCCAATTCTGTCTAATAAGAACAATCATAAGTCCTGGTCATGCTTTATTTCACAAGATGTGGAACATCACACAGAAGTCATAAAAAATAAGATCCATATTCTTAGGGGCAAAATGTCAAGAAGAACTCATCTGCCAGTTCCTACTATTGCAGAAAATATTGACCTGGATCAGCATTACCTGGTGGCCAGGTAAGCAACAGTGTGCTCCAGACAGTATGAGATGGATGGTTACCATCCCCACAGAGTAGCACACCTCTCAAACTATTAGCAAGACAGTTACTTTAAAATGTCATTTAAAAATGCATCTTTTAAAGTATCTATATTTTTGCAATAGGGTTTTATACAACCCCAGTGGGCCTCAAACTTACTATGGAACCAAGGATGACTTTTGACTCACAGTTCCCCTGCATCCACATCTACTTTGCTGGGATTATAGTTGTGGACCACCACAGCTGGATTTTGTGGTGCTGGGTATCAAATCCAGGGCTTTGTGCATTCTGGGACATCACTTTTCCACCTGGGTACACTCTCAGTCTACAAGTGTACAAGGAAACTAGCGATCAGCATAGAACTCAGCAACAGTCCTTAGTGGAAAAAATAGGCTTTAAGATTATGGTAATTCTATGTTAATTTTATTAATAATTATCTGTTTTAAATTATGTATATTTGTTTGTATAGTTGTGTTAATGTATAGTGCCTGAAGTTACACAGGGTTATGAACCATGAGACATGGGTGCTGGGAACCAAACTCAGATTTTCTGGAAGAGCAGCAAGCATTCTTAACCACTGAACAATCTCTCCAGCTTTCATTTATTAGCTTTTTGTTTTGTTTTTTTAAAGATAGTTTCTTTTTTTTAAATATTTTTATTTATTTGTTATATGTAAGTACACTGTAGCTGTCTTCAGACTCTCCTGAAGAGGGTGTCAGTTCTCATTATGGATGGTTGTGATCCACCATGTGGTTGCTGGGATTTGAACTCTGGACTTTACTCTCAATAGTACCTCACTTAGGGGAAAGAGCTTGTGAGCTCCCCTCTGCTTCATGCTACAGTGTTGGCTGATATGAAACGTGTGCTGGGCTTGTATGGGCAAGCACAGCCGCTGTGAGCTCACACGTTTCTCTGCTCCTCCCCAGCCTCTGGCATGTACAGTCTTTCTGCCTTCCCTCCTGTAGCTGTCCCTGAACCTTAGGAAAGGGATGATAAAGAAGCCTCATTGGCCACTGAGCACTCCATTGATAACTGTTCTCTGTATGGTATCATTTTTCTTAATGTTAAGAGATATACTAAATGCAGAATATGGTGATGCTGAACTCAAACCAGGAGCATGAAAACAATGGATTTTGAAGGATTCATATTGAGAAAACTAGCTTATAGATGTATAAAAAACTATTAGTACCAGATCCTGTTTTTATTTGGATAAAGTTACTGTTGTATGCTTTTATTAACATAATATTTATAGGCCACAATCAGATGAGAGGAGAATACTCCATTCCATTGAATCTGTAGTCATTAAGTGGTCATATCAGATCCAAGAAATCATAGAAAAAGATTCAGCAGAGTCTCTATTGAGTGGTCTCCACCCAACCCCTGAGACAGAGCTGGACTTCTGGACCATGAGGCATGGTAACCTGAAATGCATATACTGTCAAGTAAGTAGAAGGCACTGGGATTGTTTCTAAACCAAATAAGCAGCATTATTTTGTATGACTAAGGAGTCTGCACTTTTCCTACTCTGAAATGCATATTTAAGTTAAGGACTACAGAGACTGATTGCCTTTATGGGGTATTTTGGTAGCATCTGAGATCATTAGAAATACTATTTAACAGGAGAAAGGGCGGTTCCGTGTGGGAAGGCTGGAAATGGCAAGGTTTAATTACTGCCTCAGTTTGAATTTCTATTGTAATAAAACCATCACCAAAAACAACTTGGGAGGAGAAGGGGGTTCTTTTTATCTTAAGAGTTTATAGTCCATCATCCAGGGATGTCATGGCAGGTACTCAAGGCACAGACCTGGAGGCAGGAGCTAAGGCAGAGGCCATGGAAGGGTGCTGCTTACTGGCTTGCTTTCCATGGCATGCACAGTCTCCCTTTTCATAGAACCTGGTACCACCACCAACACCTAGAGTGAGCTAGGCTCTGCACAGCAGTCACTAATTAAGAAAAGGCATTACAGACTTTCCTATAGGCAAATCTTATGGAGGCATTTTTCTCCATTGAGAGTCCCCCCTCTTAAGTGACTTAGATTGTGTCAAATTGACTTCCAGTGTGATTTGGGGAGGAGCAGGATGCTGCTTGGCTACAGAAGAACTAACCTTGGTCTCTTTGGTGGGTGCTCCCTGCTCACTGACTTAGTACGAGATTCTAAAATCTATGCTATTCATTCATGTGACTCTTGGTTGGAGATATTCTGAATCTGATCAATAATAATTATGATGTATAATATGAAAACTCATCTTTTGGAAAAACAAAATGCAAAATAAAATGCAGACTTTTGAAAACATGCACTTAGACTTATTTTCATCTTGGAACAAACATGCCATTGAGTCTCAAACACTGTTCATAGCACCTTTAAGGTGGCTCAGCAGGGAAAGGCACTTGGTGCCCAGCCTGATGTCCTGAGTTAGACCCCAGTGCCCACATTGTAAAAGGAGAGCAGTGATACAGCAAGTTGACCTCTGACCTCCATCTACCTGCATGCATATCTAAAAAGGAAAAATAAAATGATGTGTATGTTATGTGAGTGGAATGCAGTGTGAATTTTTCATTAGAGAGTGAACGACTTATTTAGCAATCTAGTTTGTATGTTTATTAAAGTATTTCCCCCACTTTAGCTTCAGGCTCCTATTGTCCTCAAGATGGTTAAGATACTGAGAACAAAACAAAGCAGCTATCTTCCTGCTCTGAAGGCTATCTTCACCTCGGTAGAAAATGGTAAGACCCCCAGACCACATCCCTGGGCATCAGCGTGGCATCCACTCATGGCTATCACTCTTACTCCAGCCTATTTGCTTACTCAGCCTTGAAGTCTGCCTGCCATTCAGGGTGTGCACATGGAGCAAGAGCACTCCGGTCTTCTAAAGGCAGCTCTGTCTCCGTTTCTCTACTTTCCAGTGATCACAATCACAAACCTCTTAAGTTCATGTGCTGTTTACACAGCCAATAACCCCAGAGTGAAGTTTAGCTGGAAGGTGTGTAAGGGAGGGGTAAGCCTTCCATTCTTAGCTGGGGCCCAGGAGTGCCTTTTGCAGATGTTTCCAGACAGCACCTGGGCTGTGAGTAGTCTCGGGATAGACTCAGAATCCACCATGGGCTCGATTTCTGACTCCTTGGTTGACAAATGTTTATTCACCATGATGTTTTGGTGAAGATTAGACCTATACAACAGAGAAAGTGTGAGAAGTGTCCAGCTAAAACTCTCTCATCATGCTTATCCTTTGAAAGATGATAGCTTGCCCTGTTTTTGTCTGTGTTTAAGCAAATACATGCATTTGGTATATATGGTATCGAAGGATACATCTTACAGTTAAAGCTAAGCAAACAACTGGTTTTGTTTTTCCATTTTGCTTGTTTCCAACATTAGAACACTTTTATTCTCCTGTGTGCCATTTAGAAGTAATTAAAATTCACTTTGAAGTGTCTATTTTTACATTTGCCTCCAAGAATTGTATCTGAAGAGTTGGGGAGGGGTGGTTAAAAGTGGCTTGTTGCTAGATGTGAATTCCAGTTCTATCTCAGCTTGTGAACCATTTATAAGTTGCTAGGATTCTGCTTTCCCAACAGCCAACTGCCCTCTCCACACCTCTATTGTAGACTTGCTGTGAGAGGTACAGTAATGTTTCTTCTCATGACTTAGGCTATGTGAGTCTTTGTTCTGACAGGTGGTCCAGGTATTAGCCTGTTGGCAGCACCCTTCACTACTGCCCACTGTACCCACCCCAACTGTGATAAACAAAAGTGCCTCTAACACATCACCCAGTGTCTCCTGGAGGCAAACCCTCCTCTCTGACAGCCACTGGATGGAGGTTTTGTCCTGCATGAAGCCTTGAGCACATTGTATTTTTGTCCTCAGTAAATAAAAGCAAATGATATTTTCCTTCTGTTAATGTAAGATAAGATAGGAACAGAGCTATAGGAATGAGTCCTAGGGATCTGTACCGAACCTAGAGATTCAGAGAAAAACGCTTCCCAGTGGCTCAAACCCATGGGTACCTAGAGGTAGAAGACCCATGTCAAAGACATACTTCAGACAGAAATCAGCAGATATGCTTAGCACATGTGAAGGATGCTTAACTGTAGTGAGATTATTTAATTGACATCAATAAATATACAGCACTCTCAACGCACTCATACATATGGAAGAGAAAACAGCTCGGAACCCTCCCTCTTCTAGCGGCCTTATCACTGGGTGGGAGGCCGAGCTACTACTTTATCAAGGCCAGCAGTGGGTCTGAGGGACAAAGCTCAGGAGGATCTCATCTGCCTTTGACAGGAGTCCTTGGGAATAAAATCCAAAAGCAAAGCCTAGCTTTGTTTTTTACCTTTACATACAACTTGTAACCTGCTTTGGATTGGAGACAGTTTTAGTATCAAAGTGAGAATCTTTCTTCAACTCTTACCTGCTTAGCATGGTTTTTATTCTAATAAAAGTTCCTATAAAATTAGCCTTCATATAGTGTGGGTTGTGACATTTAGATTGGCCATGACATTGTATTATCATGCCTCCTGCCTGCTTCTGAACCGCTTTCATCAGCAAGCCTAATAACTTTAGCTAGGTCTTGGTGAATAACATTGTAGAAGGTTCCCTATTTGTCTCACCAGTTACTCACAGGAACCTAGGATGAGACTGCATTGTGCCTTTGTGCCTGGTCCTGAGCATTCTAGAGAAGTTTGGCATCCAGCTGTGAGGTGATGACTAGGCAGGAGATAACTAGGCAGGTGCTTTATTCCTACAAGGTTTCTAAGGGGTTAAACAGCTCTCTTTAGACTCAGAGGTTTCCTTCCCCCTGGATCTTTAGCTACAATTACTTATGGTCTGTGAGTAAGTAGTCCAGTGCTCTCCAGGGAAGCTGAGTTATGAGTGGGCAGTCTGTAGCCCCCAGACGGCTCATGCATGTGTAACTTGTAGGATAAATCACAGAATGGGAAAGTATAGCTGTCTTGGATTTGTAAAAAGATTCTGTGTGACTCTAGTGGTTCTTTCTTTTTGCAGCTCTTCTTGAAGCCCAGGATGTGGAACTTCACCTAAGACCTCTGAGGAGACACATTCACAGTCTCCAGGAGGTGGAATTCCCACAGACCGGAATACTGATTGCCCCATTGCTTCACACCATCTGTCTTATCTGGAGTCATTCCAAGTTTTATAACACCCCCGCTCGGGTTATAGTTTTACTACAAGAGTTTTGTAACCTCTTCATTGACCAGGTATGAAGCATTGATAGTTAAGTATAATAAGAATCATTGGCATGAAGTAGTAGGCGTCATTAACCTAATAATAATGAACAGACCTAACAATGAACAACCTAATAATAGACAAATCCAAGTGTCAGCCAGAACACTGTTTTCTATTCCGCTTTCAGACAGGACTTATGTGAGCAATAGCCAGGTGACTTTACACTGCATTAGCCCTCTGCAGTGCTCAAAGGAAAAACAAAAAGAGTCAAAGAACAAGCCATTTCTGGGTTTTGTTTATTTAAGCAAGCAGATTTTAGAGGCCAAGAGGTTAAACAAATTTAATGCAGCTTCCAGCAACAGGCTCACAGGCATGCTTTGTATTTTGTAGCTTCCCTCAGTTTCTATAGGAGTGTTGGCTGCTGGGAGACCTTTGGAGAATAAAGTAAGAAAATTACTTAGACTCAATTGTCCTTGAAAAACCAGTAATGGGATTATATGGAAATAATTTTGATTCACTGTTTTTAAATTTGCTTGTGTTTTTGTACTCCTTCCTTAGCTTGGGAACTGTCTTTTTAAAACATGATTGAAGTACCCTCCTCCCTCTCCCCAATATCCTTGTATCCACAAAGGATATTGTTGCCTGTGGGCTGAACAGTTCTCTGCATGACCCTCTCTGCCCTTGCGGGTTGGGGGTTAGTTGGCGCAGAGTCAGCGACACAGACTCTGGGAGCTGGAGCAGGTAAGAAAAAGCTCATCTGAGCCTTGCTGCAAGCTCCTTTAATACTCTCCACCCATCCCCCCCCATTGGCCCCAAGAAAGCATCTCTTCTGAATAGCAGTTCCTGATTGGCTGGCATTGATTGCACCAGCAATCCTTGCTCTCTTCTCAGGCAGTCCTCAATTAGGTCCTCCTGCAGGAGCTGCTTTTGCAGCTGCACGGTCCCAGCATTTATACAGAGATGGCCCTGCTGTTCCGGCTACAGGATATGATGAGAGATCAGGCGACACCACCACCCAAGGAAAGCTGAGAGATGGTTGGACACCATGTGGTCCAGTGTGGTCGTTTGTAGTTGTCTGGGGATGCCACACCTAAATCACCCAGGGTAACAAATAACCTAGATGGCTCTACACACAATATGTGCTCTGCAGTCAGGGGGAGGTTGGGGTCAAGTTCTGGTGAGGAAGCCAGCCTGTTTCTCCTCCTCATAACCCATAGTCCTGTTGAGTTAGAAGCCTGGCATCTGGAAAACAACAAGGCAGAAAAAGCAGCAATAGCCCAGGCTGGCCTTGAACTCACTGTGTAGATGAGGATGGACCTAAACTCCGGAGCCGCCTGCTTCACTCTCCTGAGGGTTGATGTTATACCCAGCTGTGGCCCACTCTTTCAACATCATTTAACCTTAATTATATGCTAAGAGCCCTAAGTCCATGCAGAATCTTCTAGGTTAGTGAGGTGCAAGACTCTCCAGATGTGTGAACGTTAGAGCTTCTAGACCAGCAGTTCTCAACCTTCCTAACACAGTCACCTTTTAATACAGCTCCTCATGTTGTGGTGACCCCCAACCATAAGATTATTTCATTGCTACTTCATAACTAATTACTACTGTTATGAATTGTGATAAAAATATCTGATATGCAGGATATATGATACACAGACCACAGGTTGAGAACTGCTGTTCTAGCATGTGTGGTTGACTTATTAAATTTCTCCTCCTATGTGCTTCTGGTACAGCAATGTATGGGAGGGTTTTAGACACGTACCAGCTGGAATCTGACCTACAATGTGGTGCCTGGTGTTTAACAGAAGTTCAACACAAGCAAATCTTTGTTCTCTCACCTGTTTACTGACTGGCTGTGGCTGTTGATGGGGGATAGACAGCAGCAAGCCAGTTCCTTGTTACATTTTATCAGCATCTCCTTTGGTTTCTGTTCATTGAGGGTCAACTCTGTATTGCCTGTGCGTAAGCAGGCACCTGCTGCCAACAGCTTTCATCTCCAAGTGGACTGAAGTAGCTTGTTGCACGTTAGCTAGTACTTCTCCCTGACCCCTTTTGAAGGAGCCTTCTCAGTTTGAAAACTACCAAAACCATTTCACCACAAAGCCCTGTTGTCTATGGCTCATGAGATAGCCTTAGTTACCTTTAAGCCTGTCAAGCTATTATCTTGGTTCCTAGTCTGCATTAATAGCCAGAGCTGTCAAGCTCCCAGGGAAATACTGTGGCTTCTCTTGTTCCTTAGTTCTGGCTTCTGCCCAAAGGTTCCCTTGACCCGGTTTCCATGATTCTTAAAGTAGCAGATCACTAACTTTGTAGTAAGCTTGTCCCAACATGTTAGGAATCTAAGATCACCAGTGAGCCAACTCTGGTACTGGAATTTCCAAAGATGTAATTATCCCTCCTTTCCCCCTTTCCCCATTTTTTTATATGTCTAACAAACCCCATATATACTCTATTTTATCAAGATCTTTTTTAAGTGTATGTGTTTTAATGTGTAAGTTTCATGTGCATGGGCACACATATGTGAGTGTACATGTACATGTGTGATATCTGCAGTCCTCCTGAATCATTCACCATTGTATCCTTTGAGACAGGACCATTCACTGAACCTGGTGGCCACTGATTGCTCGGTGAGATAGTCTGAAACTCTGGGGACCCTTTCCCTGTCCATCCTGTGCTATGGCTATACACTTGCAATCTCTGTGGGCGCCAGGGGGTCAAACTTAGGTGTTTATGCCTCTGTGATCAGTGTTTTCCTGAGCAACTACCACCCCAGTCCCAGAAACTAACTTTTTAACTAACAACTAACAAACTAAGTTTCTAACTGACTTATTTCCTAACTAACTTTCTAACTTTCTATCTGACTTTCTAACTGACTTACTTACTTACTTTCTTTCTTTCTTTTTTTACTTACTTTAAAAAAAATATCTATTTTTGCCTTGATGTTTTGATTGTGTGTATGTCTGTATGAGGGTATCTGCCTGATCCCCCAAACACACACACACACACACACATATATGTATATATGTATGTATACATATATATGTATATATATGGAGGAAGGAGAGAGAGAGATAGAGAGAGAGAGAGAGAGAGAGAGAGAGAGAGAGAGAGAGAGAGAGAGGCTTGCTACATACAGGCTTGTGTAGAACACTTAAGTAGCCCAGGATAGATTTGAACTTGTGATCACCTTGTTTCTGCTTCTTGAGTGCTGGGATCACAGGGCATACAATATATCATGCCAGGACTTTAAACAAACAAACAAACAACCCCAAACACAGGATCTAACTGTGTACCCCTGGCTAGCCTGGAACTCATAGAGGTCCATTCACCTCTGTCTCCTGAGTGCTGGAATTAAAGGCATCCACTATTATGCCCAGACATAATACTTTTTTTAGAATTCCATTTCACTTATTTCATTAATTCATGTCCATGTGGAAGTCAGAGAAAATGAGTTGCAGGAGCTAGTTCTTTTCTGCCATCATGTGGGTGTGGGGGATTGAACTCAGATCATCAGGTTTAATAGCAGGTGTCTTTATCTGCTGAGCCATTTCCTGCATATTTTTAGTTTAAAAAATTCAGTACTGATACTTAAGTTGTATAGGTTTTAATTGCACCCACCAGCCTACACTGAAAAGTCAAGGATATTGTTCCATTGTCTTTGCTGTCCCTACTGGCACAATTGGATTCTAGGAGCTCAGGTCCCTCATAGGTGGGTTAGGAGTTGTCCATTGCTTGCCGTTCCTGTGTGCTGTACTCATTATCAGTTGGTGCTACTTTAGTAGCAAATATGTATTTTTTTTACTTGCTTTACAATGGCATTAGCATCATTCTTTAGGCCAGTCCATGATAGACATCACCTGCTTGCTGGCATGATAATGCACACACACACACACACACACACACACACACACACTACACATTTTGGTAACAGGGTCTTCTCTCACTATGTTAACCCAACACTACTATGATGTTATTGTGAATTAGCACTAATTTGGTCTCACCACCATACCTAGTCCATGGTGTGTTCTCTCTTGTAGATATTGCCATCCACATATTCTTAAGAAGGCTAAGTTTGCTTGGACAAAGGGTGTATTAATAGTTAACCAAAAGTATGAGTCTATAAAAGTTTATAAGAGGAATAGAAAGAGAGCAGCGGGGAGATAGAAGCAAGCTGGCATGTTGATAAATTGGCCAATTGATAATTAACTGGCTTATGGATAATAAACATATTAGTTTATCATCAGCCTTAGCAGCAAGCGCCTCTACCTGCTGAGCCATCTTACTAGCTCTTTATAGTGCCTTTTGCTACTGCTACTACTGCTCCTCCTCCTCTTCCTCCTCCTACCAATAATTCCCAAACATTATGGGTACTGATATTATATGTAGGACCTACCATAGCTACCAAACTAAACTCAATATAAAAGTGATCTAGTATTTGGTTGTGATCTATGTACGTTATACCATGTACAATAAATGATCTCCAAATTGCTCACAGTACCCCATAATACAATGTAAATGAAATATTAAATAGATGTTCTAATGTCTTGCTCAGAGAATGGTGATAATGAAGAGCCCCTGGATGCCCAGGTGGGTTCTTAAAAACTGCATTTGATTCATGGTTTTGAATAAGGAACCCATTGATGTGCAAGTCTGACAGTTTGACTTAAAACAGTTCTGATGTGGGGTTAGGTACTCATGAGGGTCCCCTAAGCCACACTCTTCATTTTGCAGATAAGGGAATCAACGCCAATGAGACAGCTTAGCTGATGACACAAAGGTAATTAGCAGCTCCTAGCTTGATCATGAGCATGTGTGCTGACTCCTGCCATGCTCTGTCCCTGACATTTGCTGCTGTGCAGTGCAAGGAGATAGCCTGGGTTTGTTGTCTGGGACGTGAAGTGAAGTGCCAGTGACTTGCCTTAGGAGGTACTACTGCACAGATGGGAAGTTAATTGGCTGTGATGGACTCCACACCCTGAGAACCAGCCAAGATGGATAGGAATGGAAACAGGGATAGTTTGTCCCAGTGATTTGTCATTGTATCTATAGGTAATTAGGCGACAAGAAGCTGCTGCAATGGGAAGGCAACTCAATTACCACCATAGACTTTTCAGCTTCTCAAAATGTTATAGAGAAGGCATGTAGAAGTTGCCGGGAGTGTACAGTATACAATAGCAAAAAGCAACCATCTGGAAACTCACGCCATGAAACAAACTCAGCTACCTACCCTGTTCTCTGCGAAGTGTCAGCAGCTTTCATGCAGCATCAATTAGCTGTCTAGCCTGAATGGGACAAGAGAGTATAACAGGAAGCAGCAAGACTTAGAACTTGTGGGATTATGATCAATGGCATTTATAGATAATGTACCAATGGTTTTCTGGCTGTTTTGCAAATGACAGAGTCTATGCGTAGCCATGCTTCTCCTAGCCAACACCTATCCCACATATGCTGCCCCTGCTTCTCCAGAGCTCCTAGAATCTGGGCCTGTTCCTTCCTCCCATGTCCCCTCTTCTTATCTCAGACTGGAAAAACCACCTCCTTCTCTTCACCCACTGATTGGCTTCTTGTCATCTTTATTAGCCAATCAATCAATTGGGGAAAATTCCCCCACATCTATGTTGCATGTAGAGTGGTTGCATTAGTGGGAGATGGGGCAAGTCAAGCAACTGTATTAGAGAACCAAAAAGACCTCCCAAGTATTGTGGGGAGCACCATGGCTCTCATTTCAGTCCCCAGTGAGATGTGGGGCAATTTTCTAAGCAGCCACAAACTGACAAACACTTATTTTTTTCTTTTATTATGACATACATGGCCATGCCTCACTCTCCCATTCCAACTTCTCCCAGGCCCCTCCTTCCACATCCCACATGGGCCTCACACCATTGCGTCATACATATGAGAAATCCACTGAGTCCCATTAGTGCTGTCTGCATGAACATGTATAGAGGACTGTCCACTGTAATATGGGCAGCCAACCAGTAGCCCCACCCCCAAATAAAGCTGACTTTCACTTCCTGGAGACCATCCCCTGACTGGGGCTTCTTAATTAGGAGTGGGGCACTGTGAGCCTCCTCCTCTTTACTGAAATATTGATTAGATTGATCATGAGCAGGTGTTTTGTAGTATCTGCAGTTGTTGAGAGTTCATGAGTGCAGACACTGTTCTTCAACTGTCCTCCACAACCTCTGCTTTTAGAATCTGTCCCTTCTCATGATGCTTCATGAGCTTTGTGGGGAGCTATGTGTATATGTGTATATGTCCCACTTGAGGATGAGCACACCACAGGCACCTCTTCTCTGACATAGCTGTTTGATGCTATTTCACTTCAACAGAATGGTAGTGATTTCCCCCAGGTTCTGTGGCCTCCCTAGCCACAGGCTCTTGGTCAAGTTTACAGTACCAAGCCTGAGTTCCCTCCTGCTAAGCAGGACTTACATCTGATCAGACGGCTGATGGTTACTCCAGAGATGTTTGTGTCCCTGTTGCACAGTGGGTGTGTCTTGCTGTGTAAGTCCTTAATGCAGTTCACAGCGTCCACAGCTGGTTATGACTTTTGGACCTTTCTCTCCCAGCAGTTCATTACTGGGTTCGATTTTTCCAAAGTTTGGACTCAAAGTATGTGGTATTTTCTGTACTAGGGTTCTTACCACCAAGCTCTGGTGGACAACCAAGTCCAAGGGCAATAGCTTTATTGTTTTGAGGAACTGTTGTTTTATTTTTGTTTGTTTGTTTGTTTGTTTTGATCTCTTGACCAGCAACTCCCAGAGAGCCATCCCATACTCAGGACTATCCTTTTTTGTTTCATAGCCTACGTTTTCTGAGGATATTCCTCTATGCATGTATTGACTGATGCCATTCTTGCCTTCGTGCTTCATCCTGCTTTGTACACCAGCTATCATTAAGGCCTTTGTACACCAGTTATCATGTCATTGTATACCAGTTATCATGTCATTTGTATACTAGTTATGATGTCATTATACACCGGTTAAGATGTCATTTGTATACCAGTTATCATGATGTCATTATATACTGGTTATCATGATGTCATTTGTACATTAGTTGTCATGATGTCATTGTACACTAGTTATCATGATGTCTTTTTGTACACCAGTTATAATGATGTCATTGTATACCAGTTATCATGATGTCACTGTATACCAGTTATCATGATGTCATGTGCACCAGTTATGATGTCATTGTACATCAGTTATCATGATGTTATTGTTTTCTTCTCAGTCTCTTGGCTATGCTTATTCTTTTTTCAGTGTCAAGTGTTCCTTCTGGTATTTTCTGTAGGACTGGTTTGGCCTATAGAATTGGTTTGGACACAATTTCTTTTGACCCATTTTTGTCATGGAAAATTTGTGTTGTCTCAGACTTTGGAGTTTATTGCTGTTCTCTGTGTTCATTCAGGGGTTTGTCCATTTTCTCTTTAAGCCCCGCAGACTCACCAATCTTATCCATTGCTTTTGCCCCTCCCCACTCCCATCTCCATTTATACAACAAGTTCATGTGGGCCTAGCTCAGTTTGATCACTTGTCCTGTGTGGTGCCACTTATGCTTCCCAGCAAAAAAAAAAAAAAAAAAAAGTCCATGAATGGGAAAGAGCTTTGAGAGAGAGACCACACATAACTAACCTTCACAAATGATCCCGTAACACTGGTAGAGTGACCAACCTCTGAAAACCTGTGTTCTGATGGATAGCCTTGCTGGCTTGTGTATTTCTTTGTGTAAAACTCTGATTGTCTAGAATATGGGAGGTAGGAATATCTGTGCAAAGTCCTTATTGTCATTCACATGAAACTCAGTAAAAATGTAGTTTTCATTAAAATATATAAATCGGCTGGGCGGTGGTGGCGCACGCCTTTAATCCCAGCACTTGGAAGGCAGAGGCAGGTGGATTTCTGAGTTCGAGGCCAGCCTGGTCTACAGAGTGAGTTCCAGGACAGCCAGGGCTACACAGAGAAACCCTGTCTCGAAAAACCAAAAAAAAAAGTATATATATATATATATATATATATATATATATATATATATATCTGGAAACCGTAGCCTCTCACATGCGCTTTAGTCCCCCTGAAAGGATGCCATCAAAACCCAAATGTTTACATTTCTAGACTTTGTGCTTTCTCTCCTCAACACCATTTTTGGCTCAGTTCTAGAAATTATAATTTAAAATGTTTAATTTAAACGGATGATTGCAATTAAAAATGCATTTTTGATCATAGTTCCTTTTAATTAAATCCTAGGCAAGAGCATACCTGTCACCTGAAGATCTTCTGAAGGGAGAAATTGAAGACTCTCTGGAAAAGGTGCAGGTGGCCATCAAAGTCTTAAAAATGTTCCAGAATTCTTTTTTCAAATATAGAAAGGGATTGACAAACTATTTCACAGAAAACACAGAGCAGAGACCCTGGGATTTCCAGTCTCACCTGGTGTTTGGCAGATTTAACAAATTTCTTGACCGGCTGGTAAAAATAGAGGTATTCATTTACTACCTTTGTCTAATCATGTTTGGGTGGGGTCATGAGGCTCCTGTGATGGGGTAGCTTTTCTATGAGGGGGAGGAGGCTTGGCCTTATCCTTCCCTCCCTCCCTCTATTCCTCTCTCCTTTCTCCTTTCTTTTTTTTTCTTTTTTTGTGCTGCTGGAGATCACACCCAGGTTTGTACATTCTTGGAACACCTGCACTGACATACACCCCAGACATTTTTTTTTGAGAATGGGCCCCACTATGTGGCTCACACTTGTCTTGAACACTCTATCCTTCTGTCTCTGTCTCCAAAGTGCTAAAATGACAGAGTGTACCACCACACCCTGCTGGGTTTTTTTTTATAATAAATAAATCTTTTATTTATTTATTTTATTTATGTATGCTGTAGCTATCTTCAGACACCCCAGAAGAGGGCATCAGATCTTATTACAGATGGTTGTAAGCTACTATGTGGTTGCCGGGAATTGAACTTCCAGGACCTCTTGAAGAACAGTCAGTGCTTTTAACCACTAAGCCATCTCTAGCTGCCCCTGCTGCCTTTTCAGGGTTTGTTTGTTTTTTAACATAAGAGCAAATAAATATCTTTACCTGTTAGTGGCTAGACATAATTTCCCAAGTGCTTGTAGAAAATTGTGAAATGGGAAACTTTAAAGGATCCACTCTTCCTGGAAAAAGGCTGAAAAAGAAATTTATAAACCTCAAAAGAAAATTTCATACCTAAAACCCACTTGGTAATTTAAGTATCACACTGTCTTTTTCTGTTTAAAAAATTGTTATTTTTGAGGCTGGTCTCACTATATGCACAGACTGGCTTTAAACTTGCTGTATAACTCAAGCTGCTTCTGGGTCAGGATCCTTCTGCAATGCCCTCTCATGCCTGCCACTCACACTACCATATAAATAGCTATATGTATGCCACTTACAAGTATGTAATAAAATGCTATAAAATTAGTAAACTCATTCATAAAAGTAAAAGGATGTGAAAAGTTTGCTTTGTATAAGTATTCTGAAATTATTTTCTGTTATGGGTGTTCTGTCTGCTTTTATAGCTGTGTATTACATGCAGGCAATTCCAGGAGAAGGCAGGAGAGGGCAGGAGAGGGCAGGAGGGGCAAGAGAGGGCAGGAGGGGCAAGAGAGGGCAGGAGATCCCTTGGAACTGAAGTTACTCCCCCCTTTTCAGACAACATGTGGGTGCTGGGAATCTAACCTGGATCCTTTAGAAGAGCAGCCAGAATGCTGAACCAATGAACCCAAGTCCTGTGTATAAGTGCTTTTAAAAAATCTAAGATGTAAAAATTGAATGCACTAACTTTTATGATGAGGCATCCTTAAAATGTTTGAACTGATGGTGCTGCCTTCTTTCCCTTGTTAGAGGTTTCTACAGATTTTACATTTTATTGTTCATGTAATATATTCACATAAGCCAGAGATTTATGTGAAGATTCTTATTGCTGGTCAGTCTGAGAGCCACTAAAGTCTGTCAAACACTTACAGGTGATTTCTTCTCCTCTGTAGATAGTCTCCTAGGTTCCCCTCCAGTCAGAGAGCTGGACCACTGCAGAGTGTAGGTGGCTGAGCATAGGGAGCGCCACCCAGAGAGCTATGTGCTTTACCATTAGGATGGTACTCAGAGGGTTCATGTATATGTGCTACTCCAGGAGCTGTCTCCACTGTGAGGTAGCTTTTGTAGTTTGAAAATGGTTTGGAATGGAGCGCGGTTTTTAAAAATCCGCATTTGTTCTGTTCAGTGAAATGAGCAGCATTAACCTTCTGTGATATAAGTGCCCATTGATTCGGAAAGTTTGAAAATGTTTTTATTGGAGTCTTTAAAATCTCCTTTTCTTGCAGAAGATGATAGAAAGGTCATTATTGTTTTGTGTTTTTTTAAGGATATGTTTGTTACCATACTGGAATTTGAGAAACTGGAAAGACTGGAATTTGGTGGCAGCAAGGGAGAAGTCCTAAATGCACAAATCCACTTGATGAGTGAGGAATTTATCGAATGCTGCAATGTTTTCCAACAGAGCATTTATGATCCATCTGACTGTGATGACATGGTAATATTATGTATTTTCCTTTTAACACATAGGATCTTTTCCTTTCAAAGCTAAAAGGGAGGAAGATCACAGGGACAGGCTGGACTCTCCAGACTGACCCTTGTAGGACCTGAAGCTGTTAGGGACTCTCTTCAGTTCTAGCTCCTTGTTGATGATCAGGGACCAGATTTGACCTTTCAGTTCAGAGCTTGTAGACAACCACATGCCTCAGTCTAGGTCATCTTCTTGTGAATATCAAAATGGAATTTCCTGCATTTACACTTACTGATCTGCTTGCCCAATGTCCATGTAGCTTACAAGCTTCATCTTAAACTTTTCTGTGTTATTTTGGGTCTTTTGAAACAATTAGTTTTCCCACCATCATTATGTCATTCACTAACATGCATATTGTCTCATAATTTCTATTTTTATAACTGTTAATAATTTCATATTTTGAACTTCAGGGGATTGGAGAGGGTCAGATTCAAACTGCTTTTAGTCTCTGTCACTGAGCATACTGGTGGACAGGGAGTTTCTTGTGAGCCTTTCTCCAGCTCTAGGATAAAGAACTTTTTATGTGGTTTGCCAAATCCCAGAAACCTGACTATAACAAAGAAGAAAAGTTTAGTTTACCTTAAAAAAAAAACTGGGATGTATATATTGTTCAAATCAATCTTTGAAACATAGGAGCACAATAGCTCAACTTCATAAGGATGTAGTTAGCAAACCCCCTGAATTCTAGTAACTTGTGGGCAGTGCAGTTAACGTGAGCAAGACACTGCCTGTGGTCAGTGGCTCTCTAGAATGTTCTGCATAATTTATGGAAGGAGGAGAAGCATAGTAACACATACCCAGGCTAATCCCTAGAGCCATGGGATAGGAGCACTGGGAAGGCATCCAATATGTGGGGCTGTCCTGGGAGCCAACAGCTCAACCTAGGTGATGACCTCGTAGAGCACTGTGAGCCTCTGGAAGAGCAGTAAGTGTTCTTAACCACTGAGACGACTCCCCAGATCCTCTTTTCTTTCTTAAAGTTGTGTCTTGATTAATTTTATTTTCTCAGCATATTGCCACTATCGTACATTTTTTTCTTAAAGGATCCTTTAGGAAGCTGGAGAGTTGTTTCAACTGGCTAAGAGCACTGGTCACCCTTCCAGAGAACCAGGGTTTCATTTCCACCATCCACTTACCAACTCACAGACAATCTGTAGCTCTAGTTCCAAGGGGTCTGACTCTGTTTTCTGGCTTCCATAGGTACTACATGCATATGGTACACAGGCACATGTGCAGGCATGTCTTTTTCAGCATATGGTGATTCAGTTTAAATTCCTTTCATATATGTGTATACTTTAGGAAGCTTCTATGGTAGTAGATTTCTATATGGCTTTTCAAAAGGCCTTCAGTGTTAGTTGGTCCTCCTGTATGACCTTCTTTAGCCATGGAGGAATACTGCTTACAGTCTTGCTCCTTAGGGATTGCCCAGCCTGCTTTCTTATAGAGCCCAGGACCACCAGCCCAGGTGTGGCCCTACCTTAGTGAACTGAGCCCTCTGACATCAATCACCAATCAAGAAAATGCCACACAGGCTTGTCAGTCTGGTGGGGACATTTTCTCAGTAGTGTATCTCTCATCCAAAATTATTCTAGCTGCATCAAGTTGAGATAAAATTAACCAGTATACTAAGCAATTCTTTTGCCATTATTACTCTGTCATATCTTCTAATTTACACAGGTTTTAGCCTGACACATCTGTATTCATCCTGACACATATCTGTATTTATCCTGACACACATCTGTATTCATCCTGACACAGTCTGTGTTCATCCTGACACAGTCTGTGTTCATTCAGACATACCTATGTTCATGCAGACACACATCTGTATTCATCATTTTGTTCCTGTTTTTACACAAAGACCCTTCAACACAGTATAACCATCTCTCCTAACTGTATTTTGGCCTTCTTTGTGTATTGTCATAATTATCTTTCTGCTTTTATTTTTTCCCACCATTGCACACTATTCAACAAGGTGTGGGACTTATTGACTAGCTTGTGTTATTTTAAACTGTTAAAGTAGTAGGTAGAGTTATTCAACAATTTAGTTAGAAATTTCTGCTTGTAGATAGGCTTGGGTGAGCTTTTTAGTCATTCTAATGTTAAAAGCAACTAAGATCCTAGTCATTATACACACACGCACACAAACGCACACACACATGCACATACATACAAGAAATCAGACTGGATAAGAACCTCAGAACCCAAGAAATAAATAATATGGAAGTAATTCCTTGGGATTTCATATTATGAAAATAGTCCAGAATTGGAAACAAATATATCACTAACTTGAAATGCCAGTAGCACATACCATGAACCTCTATAAAAACTTGACTGTATTTTAGCCACGGGACCAAAAGGATCCCCCAGCAAGGCAGAAAACTTAGAATCATCTATATCCTGCCAAAGACCAAAGCAGCTGTGCCACACTGTGACTGTGCCAAGAAGGCTGTGGAGGAACTTTAAATTTCTACCCACTTGGAAACCTAGTGTTCCATTCCTCACCCCTGCTGGGTGGGTAAGAAGGAGCCATGGTCTTCATGCTTGCTAGGCAGGAGAAAAGAACTTTTCTCTCTATAGTGGTTGTGGAGGTCATATGAAAATCTGATTT
>NW_022196912.1:131022353-131028964 GCF_008632895.1 Mastomys coucha | reverse complement strand
CAGGGGTAGTATTAGAGGAAACCTTCTTGAGACTGAAGACTTTCACAATGGCTGAGTGGTAACAAAGCCATCAACATGTGACATCCTCAGAGCCTACACAGGGAGTTGGACCTCATGGTGTGGCTGTGTATTAGGAGGGTACCGGTGGAGGATCCAGACCTGTGTCTGTTGGACAGAAATAGTCCAGAATCTCAACAACTGGCAGTATCTGATATCGCTTGGTGGGCACCTACTGCACTGTGAGCCAGGAAGGTCCCTGATATCGGTTGGTGGGCACATACTGCACTGTGAGCCAGGAAGGTCTTGACTGAGGAAGTGAGCATCACTGATCCGATGGGGGATATTGGAACCATCTGACAATGACAAAGTCTGAGTTGCTGGGCTGTTCCATCAAAGGACACTTTGGTAGCAAGGTCTCGAGCCCTAGTGCCTCTCTGATCACAAGTTTCCAAGTGATGAGCTTACAGGAGTGCATCACTGTGTCCATATTTCAGATTAAATTAAAAAATTGAAAGTGAGGGTGAAATGACTTCTTACCTATAGGGAAAATATAATTTGATTGGTAAATTTCTTCTTCCTCTTCTTCTTCTCCTCCTCCTCCTCCTCTTCCTCCTCCTCTTCCTCCTCCTCCTCCTCCTCCTCCTCCTCCTCCTCCTTCTTTTTCTTCTTCTTCTCCTTCTTCTTCTTCTTCTTCTTCTTCTTTGAGACAGAGTTTCTCTGAATAGTCCTGGCTGTCCTGAATAGTCCTGGAACCTATTCTGTAGACCAGGCTGGCTTCCAATTCAGAAATCCACCTTCCTCTGCCTCCCAAGTGCTAGGATTAAAGACATGCACCACCACTGCCTGGCGATTGGAGGATTTCTTATCAGAAACCACTGATTTTTTTTTTAATGAATTTAATGGGTGAAATAGGTTGTGAGAAAACCGTAAATCTAAAATTTTTTACCCTCAGGGACAAAGGAGAAACAAGAGATAATCAGATGCACAAAAACTAAAAGAATACATTTATAGGCTGATCTTAAGAAAATGATTAAAGAAGAGATTTTGACATAAAGGAAGGGGCCTTGCATACCAGAGAGGATGTAGCAGATAGGCATGCACAGTGTGTAGTATAACAGGAACTCCTCCTCGGCCTTCTACGTTATGTTTGAGAGTGGAAGCAAAATGTGATCACTGCTTTGGTTTCACATGTATGTTTGTGTGTGGGGGGGGGTGAGGGGATTAGAGATTGAACCAGGGCCTTGTGGGTACTAGGCAATTGTTTCACTGCTGAGCTGTACTGAACCCAACTCTGATTCTAAATCTATGTACAGAAATATTTAAGACAGTTATACTATAAATGGAAGAGTTAGGATTAAGAAACATTGCCCAGTCCAACGTCATGACCAATTCTCCAGTGTTTTTTCCTGTATACTGTATGGTTTTCGTGGATATAACTAGAGCTTTAATCTACTTGTTTTAAATACAGGAAGGGTCCAAGTTGACCCTTTTGCAAATAGTGAATCTTTCTAACAGCATTTATTGAAGAGACTGTTCTTACCTTGCTGAATGATTCTGCACCCTTATTGACAATGACTTGATTGTATGTATCCTCATACATACAATGTCTGGGATTTCTATGCTATTTCCTTGATCTGTATGTCACCACTACACTGTTACCAATATTATAGACTTGCAAATTTTATCACTAGAAAGTATGAGCCTACTAACTTTGGGAAGATTTGGTCAGGTGTTTAGGATGATGTTTTTAATTACTTCAAAGGCATCAGTGAGAGATTTTGACAGGGATTAGACTGGACAGGCAGACTGCTTTGGATAGCATTGTCTCTGTAACAATATTAAATCTGTTGGCTCATGTAAGTGGGCTAGCTTCCTACCTACCCCTTCTTTAATTGCTTACAGAAACTATTTTTATAACTTCTGGTATACAGGTCTTTGACTTTCAAAGTCAATTTTTTAAAATTAATTAATTAATTAATTTACTTATTCACTTTACATCCTACTCACTGCCTCCCTCCCAGTCCTCCCCTCCCACAGTCCTTCCCCCATGACCCCATCCCCTTCTCCTCTGAGCCAGTGGGGGCCTCCTTGGGTATCCTTCCAACTTGGCATTCCAAGTCTCTGTTGAGGCTAGGTGCTTCCTCTCCCACTGAGGCCAGACAAGGCATCTCAGCTAGAAGAGTATATCCTACATACAGGCAACAGTTTTTTGGATAGCCCCTGCTCCAGCAGTTCTGGAACCACATGAAGAACAAGCTATATATCTGGTATATATGTTCAGGGAGGCCTAGGTTGAGCCTGTGTATGTTCTTTGGTTGGAGGTTCAGACTCTGAGAGTCCCAAGTGTCCAGGTTAGTTGACTCTGTTGGTCTTCTTGTAGAGTTCCTATCCCTGTAGGGCCTGCAATCCTTCCTTTTATTCTTCCATAAGAATCCCCAAGCTCCATCCACTGTTTGGCGTGTGTGTCTGCATCTGAGTCAGCTGCTGGGTAGAGCCTCTCAGGTGACATCCATGCTGGACTCCTGTCTGCAAGCATTACAAAATATCATTAATCGTGTCAGAGACTGGTGCTTGCTCTAGGGATGGGTCTCAAGTTGGGCTGGTTATTGGTTGGCTGTTCCCTCAGTCTCTACTCCATCCCAAATCCCTGTACTTCTTACAGACAGAATAGGTTTGGGGACAAAAGTTTTATTTGTGGGTTGGTGTCCCTATCACTCTACTGGGGTTCCTGCCTGGCTATAGGAGGTAGCCTCTTCAGGTTCCATGTCCCCACTGATGTGAGTCACAGATAAGGACACTTCCATTGATTTTTGGGAGCCTCTCTTATCCCAAGTCTCTGTTTCTTCCTGGAGATACTCCCTACCTTCCAGATTTCCATTCATTCTCATGGCCATCTGGTGATCCCTCCTGCCCCTCTTATGACTATTTTATTACCCCTTCTAAGTGAGATTCAAGCATCCTCACTTGTGCCTTCCTTTGTTTAGCTTCTTTGAGTCTGTGGAGTGTAGCATGGGTATCCTGTATTTTGGCCAATATTTATTTATAATTGAGTACATACCGTACTGGATTATCTCACTCAGGACGATATTCTCAAGATCCATCCATTTGCCAGCAAAATTCAGGATGCCTTTGTTTTTAATAGCTGAATGGTATTTTACTGTGTAGATGTACCATATTTTCTTTATCCAGTCTTCAGTTGAGGGATATCTAGGTTGTTTCCAGCTTCTGGCTATTACAAATAAAGCTGCTATGAACATAGTTGAGCAAGAGTCTTTGTGGTATGGTGGAGCATCTTTTGGGTACATGCCCAGGAGTAGTATAGCTGGGTCTTGAGGTATAACAATTCCCAGTTTTCTGAGAAATAGCCAAATTGATTTCCAAAGTGGTTTTGCAAGTTTTCACTCCTACCTGCAATGGAGGGGTGTTCTCCTTGTTCCACATCCTTGCCAGCATGTGCTGTCCCTTGAGTTTTTGATCTTAGCCATTCTGACCAGTGTAAGGTGGAATCTCAGAGTTGTTTTGATTTGCATATCCCTGATAACCAAGGACTTTAAACATTTGTTTAAGTGCTTCTCATCCATTTAGACAACAATTCCTCTGTTGATAATTCTTTGTTTTGCTCTGTGCCCCATTTTAATTGGATTATTTGGGTTCTTGGTATTTAACTTCTTGAGTTCTTTATAATTTTTGAATATTGTCCCTCTGTCAGATGTAGGGTTGGTGAAGATCCTTTCCCAATCTGAAGGCTGCCATTTTGTCCTATTGACAGTTGTTCCTTGCCTTATAGAAGTTTTTCAGTTTCATGATGTCTCATTTATCATTGTTGAACTTAGAGCCTTTGCCATTGGAGCTCTGTTAGGCAAGTTGTCTCCTGTACTAATGTGTTCAAGGATATTTCCTACTTTCTCTTCTATGAGATTTAGTGTATCTGGATTTATATTGAGGTCTTTGATCTACTTGGACCTTGAGTTGTGTGCAGGGTGATGAACATGGATATATTTTTATTCTTCTACATGTAGACCTCCAGTTAGACCAGCATCATTTGTTGAAGATGCTTTCTTTTTAGCATTGTATGGTTTTGGCTTCTTTATCAAAACTCAAGTGTCTATAGGTGTGTGGATTTATTTTTGGGTCTTATATTTGGTTCTATTATTCAACCTGTCTGTTTCTGTACCAACACCATGCAGTTTTTATAGCTATTGGTCTGTAGTACAGCTTGAGGTCAAGGATGGTGACTTCTCCCTAAGTTCTTTTATTGTTCAGATTGTTTGGCTATCCTGTTTTGTTTTTTCCTTCCATTGAAGCTGAGAATTGCTCCTTCAAGGTCAATAAAGAATTGTGTTGTAATTTTGATGGGAATTGCATTGAATCTGTAGATTGCTTTTGGTAAGATTTTTCACTGTGTTAATCCTGCTTATCCATGAGCATGGGAGATCTTTCCATCTTCTGATATCTTCTTCAGTTTCTTTCTTCAGGGACTTAAAGTTCTTATCATATATATCTTTCACTTGCTTGGTTAGAGTTACACCAAGATATTTTATATTATTTGTGGCTATTGTAAAGGTTATTGTTTCCCTAATTTCTTTCTTGGCCAGTTTATCATTTGCAAAAAGGAGGGCTACTGATTTCTTTGAGTTAATTTTGTATCCAACCACTTTGCTGAAACTGTTTATGAGATGTAGTTTTCTGGTAGAATTTTGGGGGTCACTAATGTATGCTATCATATCATCCACAAATAGCAATACTTTGACTTCTTCCTTCCTGATTTGTATCCCTTGGTCTCCTTTAGTTGTCTAACTGCTCTGGCTAGAACTTCAAGTACTAAATTGCATAGATAGGGAGAAATCGGGCAGCCTTGTCTTGTATCTGATTTTAGTTGAATTGTTTTAAGTTTCCATTTAGCTTGATTTTGGTTATTTGCTTGCTGTAATTTGCTTTGATTGTGTTTGATTATGTGCCTTGTATACCTGATCTCTCTAAGATTTTTAACATGAAAAGATATTAGATTTTCTCAAAGGCTTTTTCAGCATCTAATGAGATGATCATGTGATTTTTTACTTTCACTTTGTTTCTATGGTGGATTACGTTGATGAATTTTTTGTATATTGAACCATCCCTAGGATGAAGCCTATTTGGTCATGATGAATGATGTTTTTGATGTGTTCCCAGATTTGGTTTGTGAGTATTTTATTGAATATTTTTGCATCAATGTTCATAAGAGAAATTGGTCTAACATTCTCTTTCTTTGTTGAGTTTTTGGGTACCTCAGGTATCAAGGTGATTGTGGTCCTGTGATTGAGTTTGGCTGTATTCCTTTTGATTCTATTTCATGGAATAGTTTGAGGAGTATTGATATTAGCTCTTCTTTGAAAAGTATGGTAGATATCTGCATTAAAACCACCTGGCCCTGAGCGTTTTTTGGGTGGGAGACTTTTAATGACTGCTTCTATTTCTTTAGGGGTTATAGGGCTATTTAAATAGTTTACTTGATCTTGAGCGGTATCTGTATAGAAAATCATCCATTTTATTAAGATTTTCCAATTTTGTGGAGTACAGGAATTTGAAATAAGACCTAAAGGTTCTTTGGATTTCCTCAGTGGCTGTTTGCTTTATCCCTCTTTTCATTTCTGATTTTGTTTATTTGGATACTATCTTTCTTTCTTTTAGTTAGTTTGCCTATGAGTTTATCTATCTTGTTGATTTTCCCAAAGAACCTTCTCTTGGTTTCATTGATTCTTTGTATTATTTTCTTTGTTTCTAACTGATTGAGTTCAGCCTTGATTTTATTTCCTGACTTATACTTCTCTTTGGTGTGATTGATTCTTTTTTTTCTAGAGCTTTCAGTTGTACTTTTAAATTGCTGGTATGAGGACTTTGTAATTTTGTTATGGAGGCACTTAGTGCTATGAACTTTCCTCTTAGCACTGCT
Source organism: Mastomys coucha (assembly GCF_008632895.1). Lineage (NCBI taxonomy): Eukaryota > Metazoa > Chordata > Mammalia > Rodentia > Muridae > Mastomys > Mastomys coucha. The sequence continues at coordinate 131,023,035 of NW_022196912.1, read as the reverse complement.
TTCATTGTGTCCCATACATTTCCTCTTAGCACTGCTTTCATTGTGTCCATACATTTCCTCCTAGCACTGCTTTCATTGTGTCCCATACATTTGGGTATGTTGCGCCTCATTTTCATTGAACTCTAGAAAGTCTTTCATTTCTTTCTTCATTTCTTCTCTGACACAGTGATCATTGAGTAGAGAGTTGTTCAATTTCCATGCGTGTGTAGGTTTAGAGGGTGTTTCTGTTGTTGAAGTCTAGCTTTAATTTATGGTGGTCTGAAAATATACAAGACATTTTCAGTTTTTTTTTTTTTTTTGTATCTGTCAAGGCTTGGTTTGTGACTGTCTATATGATCAATTTTGCAGAAGGGTCCATGAAGTGTTGAGAAGAAGGTATATTCTTTTGTATTTGGGTGAAATATTCTAAAGATGTCTGTTAAGTCCATTTGTTTTATGTTTGTTAGTTTCATTATTTCTGTTTAGTTTTTGTCTAGATTACCTGTCAAATGGTGAGAGCAGGGTGTTGAAGTCTCCCACTATATATGTGCTAGGTTGAATATGAGATTTAAGCTTTAGCAATATTTTCTACAAATGTGGGTACCCTTCTGTTTGAGGCATAGATGTTCAGAATTGAGACATCATCTTGGTAGATTTTTCCTTTGGTGAGTATGAAGTGCCCTTTCCTTTTTTTTTTTTTTTT
>NW_022196912.1:130978782-131022322 GCF_008632895.1 Mastomys coucha | reverse complement strand
TTTTTATTAATTTTGGCTGAAAGTTTATTTTATTGGATATTAGAATGGCTACTTCAGCTTGTTTCTTGGGTCCATTTGCTTGTAAAATTTTTTCAGCCCTTTTCTCTGAGGTAATGTCTATCTTTATTGCTGAGGTGTGTTTCATGTGTGCAGAAGAATAATGGATCCTGTTTTCATATCCATTCTGTGAGCCTGTGGCTTTTTATTGAGGAATAGAGTCCATTGGTGGTGAGAGATATTAGTGACCAGTGATTGTTATTTCCTCTTATTTTGATATTGATGGTATTAATGTGTGTGTATGTGTGTGTGTTTCCCTTGTTTGGTTGGTATGGAATTACTTATTTCTTCTGTTTTCTTGGATGTAGTTATCCTCCTCAGGTTGGATAACTTCTAGTATTTTCTGTAGGGCTGGATTTATGGATAGATAGTGTTCTACTTTGAATTTGTATTGAAATATCTTGTTTTCTTCATAAATTGTGGTTGAGAGTTTTGCTGGGTACAATAGTCTAGGTTGGTATCTGTGGTTTTATAGAAGTTGCTGGATATCTGTCCAGACCCTTCTAGCTTTAGAGTCTCTGTTGAGAAGTCAGGTGTAATTCTGATAGGTCTGCCTTTGTTTGTTACCTGACCTTTCTTCTTTGCTGCTTTTAATATTCTTTATTTGTTCTGTAGATTTTGTGTTTTTATTATAATGTGGCAGGAGAACTTTCTTTTCTGGTCCTGTCTAACTGGTATTCTATAAGCTTCTTGTATGTTTATAGGCATCTCTTTCTTTAGGTTGGAAAAGTTTTCTTCTATGATTTTGTTGAGAATATTTTCTAGGATCTTCACTATTTTCTATTCCTATCATTCTTAGATTAGGTCTTTTCATGCATTACATCCCAGATTTCCTGGATATTTTGTGTCAAGAATATTTTTACATTTAACATTTTATTTGACTGATATATCAGTTTCTTCTATTGTATCTTCTGTGCCTGAGATTCTCTCTTTCATCTTCTGCACTTTGTTGGCGATGCTTGTATCTGTTGTTCCTGTTCTTTTCCCTAGGTTTGCCATCTCTAGGATTCCCTTAGTTTGTGTTTTATTTTTTTATTGCTTCTGTTTCCATTTTCAGGTCTTGTAGTTTTATTTCTTTCCTTGTTTATTAGACTCATTTCTTAGGTGTGTAATCTTTAGATAAAATCATGTCACTTGTGAATAGACATGATTACTTTGTAATTTGGATGCTTCTTGGTTTACTTGCCTAATTGCCCTGTGAGAGACGGAAGCACTTACCCCCTTCATCTTTGGAGATGATGCTAACTACTCAGTGCCCACAGGGGGCCCTGTCATGAGTTCCTTCCATTCTTAGTTCAGTGAATGTTTTTCTCATGAAAGATTGTTGAATACTGTTAAACTCCTTCTGCATCAGTTGGGATCATGGGAGGTCCATTCCCCACTGACATTCTGTTAATGTGGTATATTGTGGGGTTTTTCTTTGTGTGTGAAACCACCCAGATATTATGGAATATTTCCCTTGACCACTGTTTATAATAATTCTAATAAACTATTCAATTTCATTTGCATATTGTCTCAGCATTCTTAAGGAACATTGGTCTGAAATATTCTCTTCTTGAACTATCTTTATCAGACCTTGTTATCAGAGCAATGTTTACCTCATAGAACAAGTTAGCAAGTACTTCTTCCTCAAGATTTTAGAAAAGTTTGAGAAGGATTGATCTTAATTCTCCTTTAAATACTTACAGAATCCCTAGTAAAACCACCTGGTCCTGAGCTTTTGTATGTTGGGAAGTTGTTGATTGCTGATTTAATCTTCTTACTGGTTTTGGCTTTTGAATTGATTTTGTTAGATGTCATATCTCTCAGAGTCCATTTCATCTATTACCCTTCCTTCTCCCACCCTCCATGAAAGTCATGTCATGGGGATCAGGCTGGTCTGCTCCTCACCATCCTTCCTCTGCTGCCATCTTCTGGGACCACAGACATGTACCACCATGTCTACATATGTTTTCTAATTTTGTGCATGGTTAGGTGTTCATGGTACTGCATTGTAATTCTTTTTATTTCTAGAAAAATGTAGCAATTTCATAGTATTGAGTATTCAGAGAAAACTGACTATAAGAGACTGTCAATCTAGCAAAATATTGTCAATCTTTTGAATTAGTATATTTAGATAATTTTTATTTAATATAACTAAATTACTGTATTTCTAAGAATCATCATTTTATTTTCTTGATTAATCTCTCTTGATTTATTTTTTAGTGCATGTGTCTTTGCCTTTGATCTCTATTATTCTGAGATGTGGAACTAGAATAACCATTTAATTTTTTTAAACATCTTATATCTGTAGCTTTAAATGTCAATTGTAGCACATCTATTGCATGTTCTGAGTTAGAGCATATTGAAAATTTATATCTTCTTTGCTACTAGTCAGTCTGTGTTCCTCTTCCCTCTTCCCCCCATCCCCATACCCCTTCTCTCCCCTCCCCTTCATCTTCCTCTTCATCCTTTTTCTCCTCCTCTTCCTTTTCAACACAGGGTTATGCTGTATAGCTCTGGCTGTTCTGGGACTTGGTCTGCAGATCAGGCTGGCCCCAAACTCACAAGAAATGCCTGGCTCTATCTCCTAAGTGCTGGGATTAAAGGCACATGGCACCATCAACCAGCTTGCCGCTAGGCATTCTTAATTTCTCTTGTGAGTTTTCCCCGATAGTTTGTTGCTTTTCTATTTCTCTGGACTTGTGAAATGGTATTACACAGTGAAAATGCTTTATGTGTATATGGTAGAGCACCAGGAGAGTGGCAAAGCAATACACTTGAAAGTCAATAAATATATCCAATGTAATTTTTAAATGCACAAATAATTATAAAGAGGCAGGAAAATATAGAGAGCAAACTGGAAAAAATAGCAGTATACAAATAATCATATTAGATGCAAGTGTTTTAAATACACCAATTCAAAGACAAATTGATGGGTGAATTAAAACATGTGACAAAGTGCATGCTTTTTGCTTTGTTGGTGTTGTTCGAATACAACCATGCAAGTATATTATAAGTCACTGAGTATATGATGCAAACATTAATCAAAGGAAATTAATAAGGACTACAACAGTGTCTAGTAAAGTGGACTTCACAGAGAGGAACATTGCTGAAGACAGATTCCTCAGTGATAAGGGGTCAACCCACAAAGGAAACAGCAATGCTAAATACACAAAGCCACAGAGAAGCAAAACAGTGAAACAAAGTTGCAGAGCTGGAAAGTTTACCAATCCTAGCGCCACTCCCCACCCCCACCTGGCTCCCTCCATAGCTGAGAAACAGAAAATCAAGGGTGTGAAGGACTAGATCAGCACCAAGCAAGGACATCTACTGAGCTACAGTGGTAACAGCTGTTCCAGGGCCCATGGAACAGGAATTGCCCACCTGTCCTAAAGGAATCAGAGAGGCAGATCTTTGACAGTGGGCTCAAACAGTAAAGCAGTAAGAGGGAAATGCCTGGAAGAGAGTCCCCTGAATTCAATAAGGAAGCTATGCAGAACTCTGTCACAGAGCAACAGGGTTATGTGGCCACTCCTCAGAGAAGGATCAGAATGAGAAGGGGTGGTGGTCTCAAGAAAAAGAACCTGTTTGTTTGCTTGTTTATTTTTGAGACAGAGGTTTCTGTGTCACTCTAGCAGTCTTGCAACTCATCTGTAGATCAGGCTGGACCTGAACTCACAGAAATCAGCCTGTCCCTGCCTCTTGAGTGTTGGGATTAAAGGTATGGACCACCACTGCCTAGCTCCTTTTTTTTTTTTTCTTTTTTAGTAGAAAAAAATAGAATAGGAACAGAGTAGCCACCAAAAACCTTGATATGTTTCAACTTTGTGTGTGTGTGCTATGTATGGATGTAAGGTATGATATGGGTATGTATGGTTTAGGGAGGTGTGGGGGTATGGTATGATATTATGGTGTGTGTGTGTGTGTATGTGTTATGTATGTCATATATGATGTGGGGAGGTTTGAGGAATGTGGTATGGTATATAGTTTTGTATGTATGGCATATTTGTGTATATTTGTGTGTGTTATATATGATGTGTGTATAGTGTGAGTATATGTGTATATTTTAGTGTGTATGTGTGTTATGGTATATATACTGTGTGTGTGTGGTATATGTATAGTGTATGTGTATGTGGTGTATATATTTATATTTTGTGTGTGTGTTTCTGTGTGTCTGTGTGGTATGATATGTATGGTATGTGTGTGTTATATGGTGTCTGTGTGTATTATGTATGGTGTGTATTATTTATGGTGTGTGAATGGTATGTGTGTGGTACAGTATGTAGTGTGTGTGTGTGTGTGTGTGTGTGAGAGAGAGAGAGAGAGAGAGAGAGAGAGAGGTGAGAGAGGTGGCATGTATGAGATGTGTATATGTAAGATAGGGTTTCTTGTAGATGTGAATGTTGGTATAACAGTTGTATGTCCCACCACCACCCAGCTTGTCTCAATTATTAAGCTTCTGATATGGAGAAATCTAAAGGCATTCAGTAGACATGCTTCACATTTTGAACTTCGGCCTTCTCCCAGGCTAGCTGTGTATCTCAGATTTCACTCTCATGTTTCTGAGCAGTACATTGGCCATGGTCAGCAAGGGCAAGTGACCAGCACATGGTGCCCCAGGGGTATGTTAAAACAGTTTGACTTCAGCTTTTAAATGTATGGTCAGTTTATCAGGGTACAACTTCACTGAAAACCCAAGGAGCAGCTAGAGTAAGAACACCAAAGCAAGGAGAAGTGGGTGACACCAAAATGTGGTTTATTGAAAAGGCAAAGTTCTCTAAAAGATCTGCATGACAAGAGCATCTAAGGTCTGGTTTAAAAATCCCGACTATGATTTTGCTATGTATCTCACATTGTGAGTACTCTGGGCTTGTTTATCCTGTATGTCTGTGATTTTGTATCCCCTGACTGACCTCTCAAAATTTCCTTCCATCTTCCCAAATTCAGTACAGCAAGACCACACAGTAGTTTTCTTTTGAGTTTGACTGATTTCACTTGCAGAGTGTCCCCCAAGGGTGTCTATGTCATGACAAATGACAAATTTCCTTTCCCTGGTCAGTGTTAACATTCATTTTCCTATAAACATACTCTCTCTCTTCCTCCCTCTCCCTCCCTCCTCCTTCCTTCCCTCCTCCCCTGTGATATTGATTAATCCATTCACTTACTAACCACCTCTTATATTGTTGTATATCCTAGAGTGTGAGTTATTTACCCTCAACTCCCTACAGCTATCTTACTGAGGTGATTTCATTTCGGTTGAAGGTGGAGCACTGGGTTCTGTAGTTGTTCTAGTTTCACATTCAGGAATCTGGCACTTGTCCACAATGGCTATATCAATCTACATCCAAACTACTACGCAGACCATACCAAAGGGGATTTGACCTAGGAGTGTAAAGCAGGTTCAGTATTTGGTGTGAATTTGAAACTGATACTGTAGCTTACAATTTAACCCTCTTAATCAAAGAATATAAAATAGCAGATATGTGGAATAAATAGTCCAAGATCTAACTGTACAACACCTGAGTTATAAGATGTCAATTGTATAGGAGCAGGGATTTAAAAATAACTGAAGGAGAGGTCATGCTAATCACTCTAAAACCCCAAACTGAACAAGTTTAATATCCATTCATGGCTCTCCCCCATTCAAGCCTCACTGGAAGGGCAGGGTCAGAGAGGATAAAGAACTCCTTAAAAACCTTAAGCACAGGCAGGACACTTCACAATGAGCAATTTCTTCAAGTCTTGAACACACAGCATATTCTACCGCCTGATCAACATCTCCACTGGGAATTCAATGGGTGGCTTAAAGTTAACCTGTTCAGAACTATGTTTTCACCCATCCCGCACCCCACTCTTGACTATCTTCAGCTCTTCAAATGTCACAATTGACCTCATAGGGGAAGTGCTCAGCATCCTCGATAACTTCATTCATTTTCTCACGGTTTGCCTGGGAAGTACATTCATGGCTCATTTCTCGCCCTCACTGCTGCATTTGCCTCTAAGCTGCTCCCTCTGGCCTGTTGTGGCTCCATTAGTTTCTCTGTGGAGCAACTTGAGAGCCTTTCACATGCTTAGTCAAACCATGGCTTTTTTCTAATTAAAACCTTTTGATAGCATCTCAGGATGCTAATACAGGCAATTTTGTACTTTCCATAATATAGAGACATTTTTATTAACGATTCTTGAGTCATACTAACTCATCATTTTCTCTCCACTAAGTACGTACTGAGAAATAGCAATGAGCTGGGAACTCTGGGAACAATAGGGACTATCACTGGAAAAATAAGTCCAGCCACTAGGCTTTCTTGACTCAGAATCCAAAGGAGAGTATAGGTAGGCGACTGTACAGCATGCTGAGTATTGGACAATGAAAATAGAGTTCTATTCCAGAGGTGAAAATACATAGAGATCTGTACCATGAACAGAAAGGAGGCAAGAGAGAAGTTGGTAATAAAGATTAAAGCTCCTGGAGGTTCTATCATAGACTGAAAATACCAGGGTTACCAAGTCCTAACCACGCAGGGCCTTGAGAACCATGTTGCTATTACTTTAATAAACAGATTGTGAATTGAGATGATAACTTACAGGAGCTTGACTTGGAGTGATATAGATCATCCAGGCTGTACCTTGGAGGATGTTTAGAGCTGGTAACTGCAGCCTAGGTGTACAGCAATGGAGGCTGGGAGGGTTATGCTAGAAAAGATAGAGACAAAGATGGCAGGAGATAGTTAAGAGAGAACATGGTTAGCATTTGTCAGAAGAGTCAAAGGAGCTTCCCAAGTTTCTCTTAGGGTTTATAAAAAGAGCAACTTGACAGGGAAGTCAGTGGGTTCTCTGTAGTAGTGTCTTTTTATCAAGTGTGTGTGTGTGTGTGTGTGTGTGTGTGTGTGTGTGTGTACATGAGTGACAGAGACTGTTGTTCATCCTTTAGTAGGTTCTGGGAATCTATCTTAGGTCCTCAAGTCAGAAAATGACCCACTGAAATATCTTCCCCAGCCCCTCCTTGCTGGATTTTTAAAGGGATAGGTCCCTGGGGACATTTCTAAATTTGGTTTTAGGAATGTAATATAGAGGAGAGAGAGAGCAAGAACACGTATGTGTGTGTACATACACATGAATGTGTGTTTTTCATGTGTGTATGTGTACATGTGCATGCATATGTGTACATGTGCATGTATGTGTGGTTTACATGTGTGCATGTGTATATGTACATGTGTGTGTGTGTGCCTGCCCTTGCATGTGTGTACTCATGTGCATGTTCATGTGTTTACATGAGTCTGGGGTGGAGATTCTGTGACATCCCCTTCTGATATTACTCATTCTTTCCAAGGGTTAAATAGTTAAGAATTACAAACAGCATACTGTCAGCTTCTATCCTGAGAAGTAGAATGTGTGAGACTTGTTAAAACTTGCTGGGAAGTTATGTCTTTTTTCTAAGTCAGTGATTCTTGACTAGAGAGGCTGCTTGGGTAGAATTCAGGAGACCTAGCTCCATCCTCTTGATGCTAAATGTTGTCGTTTGTGACACAGACTTCAGAAGCCTGACCTGGAGCAATTCCTACTCCAGGTTAAACTTGTTGTAAGAGACCTGCTCAGTATTTTCAGGCTGCTTTAACAACAGTGTATGTGAGGTGCCGTGTGAAGAGGAGATGTTTATTTCTCACCTGATAAGGGCTAGGAAGTCCAAAATCAAGGCATCCACTGATTCAGAGTTGGGTAAGGGCTGCTCTCAACTCTCAGAACCCAGAGTGTCTTCCCTCCTGTGCTGGGGTAGATGTGAGTCTCTCTCAGGCCTTAAGATGGCACAAGTTCCATTCAGTCAGGAGGGCTTGTCCTTTCTTCACTGCCACAAATCCCTACCTGTTTGGTTTTCATCAGGAATCTGAGGGCCTAGAAATGCTGTGAGTATTGTGGGTGCATTTCCTCCCAGAGGCCAGAGGATGGGTTCTATGCATAGCTGTATGATATATTCTAATGTATATTATATACTACTACAATTGAATGATTAGATACAGTCTTAAACAGAAGACAGAAATTAATGATATCAAGTTACAAATTCCTCCCCCCATAACTAATTCTTTTCCTAAATGGGTCAATGTAACAAATATATTCAGTGACTAATCATGCCTTCCTAATTTCCTTTTGCACTAATGGTCAATGGCAATAGGAAGCAAATTCTCAATGACTGCCTTAAAGGAATAACATACAGTGAGTTTGTTTAGAATGTAAGAAAAAAGTACTTGCTACCTGGGTCTGTTTTGCCATTTACAAAATGGAAAAACAATATCAACTTGTGCCATATGTTATAAAGATTGGGTTAATGTAAAGCCTTGAGCCAAACAGATGTGGATGTGGTTACAACGGATTGTTATTGCTAATTTTGTAAGTGGACAGAGGAAGGCCTTCACTGTGCAAGCGTAGAGTGGGCACTTCAGGCATCCTGTGTGTGTCTCCAGGGAAAGCTTTACTGAAGGCACTGTGAAGACAAAGCTGTACTCATTCCCTCCCAGTTTCCTTCCTTCAAATTACGAGAGTGGGTGGTTATGCATGAAGAGGAAGCTGCCAGCTGCATATTAATGAGAACCTGGAAAAAAATATCTGAGTATTTCCAGTTCCTCTGTCACTCATAAGGCATCTCATGGATGTGCAGTTTCAGTTCTTAGCCCACGAGACAGCATTTTCATGTACAGGTTTTCTATCCTACAAATAAACAAAAGCTTTCTGTGGAACTAATTTGATGACCTGATTTTCTATTGGGGATGTTTTGAGACATTGTTCTTTCTAGTTAAGATAGGTGGAGGAAGGCAGGCACATTGATGTCCACATGCAAGTGTGGGAGCCATAATACTGGGAAGGCTGAGCCTCCTGAAAACATGGGTAGCCTGCAACACAGGCAGTACTGTGTGTAGGAGGTGACCACCTGTGCAATCAGTCAGATGTGGCTGTTTGTTGGTCCTTTCTGGAATCCCCTTAAGAAAAAAATAAGCTGAGCTGCTGGGGGAAGACAAGGTCAAGCTCATATGGATGCTGCTTTCATGTCGGAGTCTCCTCTGTAACTAATACTTTGCTTTGTATGGTACAGGAGTTTGAAAGTGACTATTTCAAATTTAAGTCCAAAACCCTGGATTTTGACAGAAGGCTTGGGACGCTGCTTTGTGAAGGTCTTAGCAATTGCAGTGGTTTGGAGTCTGCATATAAGGTTAGTTAAAGGAAACTCCCAAAAAAGTGAATAATTTAGACTGTTAGATGAAAAGGCCAAGCACATTTTTTTCTGATTCAGGTAAAGTATTATCCGGTTGGTCACATTCCCTTCATCTTCAGCCCACGGAGTAATGAGGTTTGGATAACATACTAGAGAATAATGAAGTTTACTCTGGGAAGGTCATGTTTAGGACATTTAACTTTTGATCTTCTCTGGCATTCACTATGTTTTAGCTCTTATTTCCTGTAGAGCAAATTGAATGTGGTCATTGAAATATTGACTCAACAGTATGCCACATTGAAAAGTTAAAAAAAAAAAAATCCATAACTTCAATAATTCTTTTCTTTATATTGTTTGCCCATGCTGGGATTATCTGCCTACTTTATTACTCTGACTGAAACAAATAATGACTTATTTTCCCTATTTCATTGGGTGTAAGATACCATTGATTGCCAGGTATGATTTATGTGTCAATAAGGAGAAAGTGTTGCTAAAGTAATTATAATTTCATTGACTATCTAATGCATTCTGACATCAGAGATACTGAAGCATGAAAGAATGTTTAGTGAATGAACTTTATAATGTAAATGTGTGTTAAGAATCATGCAAAAGGCTGGGGATGAGTGGGATGTGGGTGTAGAGAGCTGACCAGCTTGTGTGGAAGGGGTGGGGAGAGAAAGGGAAGTTGAATTGTTCTGGGAAAAAATGCATTTTGATAGCTCTTGAAGATGGAAAGTTTGAAATATGGAAATAGGAACAACATGTTAAAAAAGTGAATTGCAAATCAAGTATAAGTTAATATTAGGTTGTATCCCAAAGAGGATTTGAGTATTTGTCATCCAAGCAAGCATAATTGGGAACCACAGGCATGCTTTGTCAAGACTGACAGTGCAAAGTAACAGAGCAGGCCAATTTCAGAGGAAGATGTTATGCGATGTTGAGTTTTCAGACAGATTGACCAACACTGGTGAAACTGCTTTATCTGTGTTTTCTAAGTGCGTGGAGCATTGTGATTGGAGGATTGAGAGCAAATGGTGTGGGGTGTGTTTGTTTGCTTGTTTGTTTTTTAACAAAACAAAAGTTTTCAGGTAAAACTGAGATGCCCATTGGAGAAAATATACAGAGTGTTTCGGTAATTTCCTGTCCTGGCTACAATTAGTTTATATTTAATATGCTACATTTTTCCTTTGGCTAGATACGGATAAGTGTTCTTTGACAAAATGATGGCATTCTGATCCTTTTTGTGGCCTTTCCAATTTGGCAGAGTTAGGGTTTGTCCGTCCGTCTGTCTGTCTCTCTGTCTGTCTGTCTGTCTCTCTCTCTCTCTCTCTTTCTTTCCTTCTGCCTAACAGAATTGGATAGTGTTTTTTTCCTAATGTCTTTGTAGTGACTTCTCATATTTATGTTACAGAAAATGCTCTCTTTTAAGCTTTTGTGGGTAACCAGAAGAACAGAGTAAGCTCTCAATATAGAGAGATTCATAATTCCATTTAATTAACAATCTAATTCAAAGCATTCTTCTTGCCCACTCATGACCATTAACATGGGTTATTTAAGTACATTTTCATTTATTTTTTCTAAGCAGTTTTGTTTTGTTGTCAAGTATTTTTTTAAAAGCATTTCACATATTTTTATCTTGACTAATAAGTTAAAATCCTACCTTAAACCTAGGATGATGGGGCATCATCTTATAGCTTTTGTGAGGGATAAGTTACCTTGTAGGTACTTACTGTTGTCCTAAGGGTAATAGGGTTAACGGGAACTAGACGTGGCACATGTTGGGAGGGTAATGGCAGAAGAACAATGTACCGGGTCATATACTCCAGGGAACCATGACTTCAACCATAGGTACAGGCTGATGAACTCATACCACTGATTGCTTTAGAAGAGGAATATTTTTGTAGGCTGTTCTGAAAGGTGACAGTTTGGTGTCTGTTCCTGGTAAAGGAAGGAAAATGAACACAGCAGTGATAAGTGGCTCTAAGATTTGTATTAAGGAAAGTTGAAATGTGTTTGGGAAAAGAGTCCAGAAGAGATTTTAGACAACATGCAGGTTGAATGTGATTCAGTAAAAAATCTGAAGTCCAAAGTGCCCCCAAGTCCCAAACACCTTGAGGTGAGCATACTGCCACAGGTAGCACGATCTCCATTGTTAAAGTCTGCTTTCCCCAAAGCCTGAACCCTGAAGTCCAAGATCCTTCCTGTTCCAAGCATTGCTGATAAATTATGTTCAACCTGTATTAAAATTTTACTATGTTGCAGACACACACACACATACATACACATACACGCAAACACACACACACACATACACTTTTCAGATAACCACAGGATTAAAAAGTCTTTGAACAGCCAAGCAGTAGTGGCACATGCCTTTAATCCCAGCACTAGGGAGGCAGAGGCAGGCTAATTTCTGAGTTCAAAGCCAGTCTGGTCTACAGAGTGAGTTCCAGGACAGCCACACAGGCTACACAGAGAAACTCTGTCTCGAAAAACAAAACAAAACAAAACAAAAGTCTTTGAACAAGGCAAACCCAAGAAAAAATTAATATTAATACTACTTTGGACAGTATAGCAGTTATGCAAAGCTGTATCACATTAGGAAGCCAAGAGGGAGATGGGATAAAAGGGTCTGAAGCAGAATCTTTAGGAAAAGGAAATGTGAGATTCAGACTTCACCTTGCAGAACCAGTGTGAAGGGAAGCATCTGTCTGTCCTGCCTCAAAATACCAGGATGCTGTGCGACTGTAGCTCTCACCCTGGAGGCTGTGCGACTGTAGCTCTCACCCTGGAGGCTGTGCGACTGTAGCTCTCACCCAGGAGGCTGTGCGTCTGTAGCTCTCACCCTGGAGGCTGTGCGTCTGTAGCTCTCACCCTGGAGGCTGTGCGACTGTAGCTCTCACCCTGGAGGCTGTGAGACTGTAGCTCTCACCCTGGAGGCTGTGAGACTGTAGCTCTCACCCTGGAGGCTGTGCGACTATAGCTCTCACCCTGGAGGCAAAGGGTTATTTATATATTGGCAGTGAGGAGCTCCCAGGATAGCATGAGTGCCCAACGGATCAAAAAGCATCACTTTCAGCTCCTGCCTTCTCTTTGTAGTATCTCTCTATTTTTCCTTTTATGTACATAGGGCTTAGGTACCACCAGGCAAGTAAGCAAGCTGAGCTGTAACTAGATAGTAAGCAAGTAAGCAAGTAGCTAGAAGACTTCTAGAGAATGTAAGGCAAATGTAATGAAAGAAATATATTTCCAGTTGATGCTTGGGTTCCCTTTGTTAACCTAGGAGGGTAGTATTTACTTGTGAAAATGCTGGAAGTCCCAACCAACAAAAAAGTGGACTGGAAAAGAAAGTTAATAATTAACATTTTGCTAGATAGTTGACCCACTGGGTTTAAAATTATCTGGAAGTTTCTGTTACCATTGTAACCATTATCAGAAAAAGCCAGAATGTGTTTGTCTTTGGTGGCTTGTGAGATAGATGTATTTATATGATAATTTACATATCTTTTCCATTGTATTATTTTCATTGAGTGAAGTTGATGGGAAGGTGTGTAAAACTTCCATAATGAAACTTTTTTTTCAATAAAAGTTTTGAGGGATATCCATTACTTCCTAAGGGGGATAAACCAAAATTCTCTTCATTTTCATGTTGCTTTACTTGGTTATTTTGAGATATCTCTTGTAGAAAATTCCAATATAAAATGCATGATAATGGGCATATTGTGAAGTCTGCATGATGGTTGTGGTCATGTCAGCCTTGTTTAGAATTGAACTTGTCCATATTTTCTAATACTTATGTGCTCACGATCAGTTTAGTTTAGAAAGTAGGCATTGCCGGGCGGTGGTGGCGCACGCCTTTAATCCCAGCACTTGGGAGGCAGAGGCAGGCGGATTTCTGAGTTCGAGGCCAGCCTGGTCTACAGAGTGAGTTCCAGGACAGCCATGGCTATATGGAGAAACCCTGTCTCGAAAAAACCACAAAAAAAAAAAAAAAAAAAAAAAAAAAAAAAAAAAAAAGAAAGTAGGCACACTAAGAGACTAATAACATTGACAATGAACAGAATGACTTATCAGTGTAATACAAAATTATAGAATTGAACAAAACTTAAGAAATTATTCCATCTAGAATTTTTCTTATTTGATACTGTAGTTAGCCATTAGTTATGTAAGTAGTAGAAATAAGACCTTAGGATGGGGAGATCAAGAAGGCACCAGTGAAGAATGAGACCTGTGTTCTTATCTTGCCACTGGTCTATGAATTTTGGCAAGTGACTTCCTCTCTGCAATTCAGTTCCTCCCAGGGAAGTATCTGATTGACTATTTTTAGTATCTGATCACCTGTTTTTAATGCCTTCCGTTAGTCATGTCTGGCATCCAGTGCTGTGTCAACTCTTGTTGTGAAAAAAAATATTATATTCATGTGTGATTTAGTTTACCAAGAAAGCCACATCATGAGAACACACAAGCTAGTTCACTCCAGAAAGTAAACTTAGTGCATCACTGCTGACATCTGTGAGGAGCTGGGAACCTGGGAGTCTTTAGTGAGCAGTAGAGTATGGGTCTTCATGAAGCTGGTGCTATTACCAGATTGATATCTGTAGTATCTGTGTCCTGCCTGCTTCCTCTCATGTGCTTCCTCTGCTTGCTACTAGTTTCTGCCCACTTACTTAAGTTGCATTAATTCAGCCAGCCACGTGCTCTTTCTGAGACACAGACAACTTGATGAGCTGATGGATTTGGCTTGAGCCAGAACTTTCATGTCAAAGAAGGTGCCTAACTGTAGTGTTTTCAGGCCAGGACTCATTGCTGCCCCAGGCCACTGTTAGGGGTGAGTAGAACTCAGAGGTGAACTAAGAGTACAACAGTCATTTTTATTGGTATATTTTGGTGTAATTGTCAATGAGGAGAATCATATAATACACACATAAGTCTTCCTTCTCTTCTTATACACACTAGCAAGGTTGAAAATATCCCTGATACCAGCAGGGGGTATCTTGAGCTCACAGCATTTGGTAGCTGTGAGCCAGCTAGTAATCATTGGCTCTAGACATTGGTCATTTCTGATCCTCTTGATTTTCCATGGAGGCAAATAATTTCATCTAGAATTTGGTTTATTGCTTATATAGACTTTCAGGAGGACCACAAAATAAACATTTTTGTCTTTTGTGACATTGTATGTATCTAGAGCCTAGACTTTGCCTCTAGTAGTATAAAAAGTTCAACTGGGAAAATTCTTGCACTAAAAGCTCAATGTTCTTAACCTTTCATTAACTTGGATTTTTTTTTTGTAGCTTTTGACCATATTTGGGAATTTTCTAGAGAAACCAGTTGTCATGGAAATTTTCAGCCAACATTACAGCACATTATTGAACATGTTTAATGCAGAGTTGGATATGTGTAAGCAACTCTATGATGAACACATGAAACAGGTAAGTAGTGGAAGGGTTGAGCAATGCCACCCTATTATGGTAATGACCATCAAATATAACCATTTTCATTGTGGGTAAAGATTAAATTTATTAGATAAATTATACATCAGGATTAATCAGTGTTGTTATATATAGACATTAGGCACTTCTACTGCTTGAGATTGAACCAGAGACCTTCTCCCGGCTGGGAAAAACTCTACCACTAAGCTACTCTACCAACTGAGTGCCTTTATTACAGAGATGGGAAACTTACTTTGGACCTTACCACTTCACTAGTGAAGTTATTAATCACCATGTTTAACGCCACTATTAAAGTAATGCTAAGAGCTGTTTCTAAGGTTGGAAGGCACCCTGACTATGTGTCCCCTTTCTTCCTCTTCATGAAAATGCCAACATGCAGATTGAACACGGGCATGAAATTCTGAACAAGAATATGCCATTTACCTCTGGAAATATCAAGTGGGCCAGAATGCTCCTTGAACGCCTTCAAATGTTCTGGTCAAACTTTACATCTTTCCATTATCTGTGAGTAGTTAGCCTTACTCTATGATGAATTGTGCTGATGTTATAGGTGTTTATGTATCGGGGCAGGATCTCTGCAGCCCAGATGGTTCTCAAATGCATTCATTAGGTAGCCAAGGATGAACTCAAAGTCCTGCTTCTACTGCCTCCAGCTCTCAGATGCTAGGATCATAGGCAAGTGTCATCATGCCTGGGTTAGGGCTGGCTTTCACACAGGAGGTGGCTGTCAATAACACTTGAGGACTCATTGGCCTGCTCTGGTTTGGTTGGGTTTGATCTGGTAAGAAGGCTTTAACATATGACTTTGTAATATTTTATGGGACTCATAACTTCATATTGTTTATGTATTTTCTGGTTCTTTGTCTTTTAATGTCTCCTTTTCATTCATTGTCTGGAAAGTTTAATTATTTTATTTCTTTTCATCAAGCTCTCCTACTTTGTCACACAGTCCTCTGTGCTCTTATTTAACTTTCTGCTAGAAACTGGTAACTTGTTGACTCTTTGGGGTCTTTGGATCCCATTTATCCATTTGTAACTACTTTTTGTCTTTTTTTCCTTTAATTCATTTATTCAATTTACATCCTGATCCCAGCCTCCCTTCTCCCAGTACCCACCTCATAACTCCCTTTCCCAACTCTTTTTCCTTTCACCTCAAAGAAGGGAAGCCCCCCCCATCGGTGCCAACCCATCCTGGTACAAAAAGTTGCAGCAGGACTAGGCACATCCTTTCCCATTGAGGCCAGACAAGGCAGTCTAGCTAGGGGAAATGGATCCAAAGGGAGGCAGCACAGTCAGAGACAGCCCTACTCCAATTGTTAGGGGATCCACATGAAGACCAAGCTGCATATCTGCTACATATGTGTAGGGGCCTAGGTCCAGTCCATGCATGCTTTTTGGTTGGGAGTTTAGTCTCTGTGAGCCCCAAAGGGCCCACCTTAGTTGACTTTGTAGGTTTTCTTGTAGTATCCTTGATCCCTTTGGCTTATTCAACCCCTCTTCCACAAGACTCCCCATGCTTAGCCTAATGTTTGGCTATGGGTGCCTGCATCTGTTTCCATCAACTGGCAGATGAAGCTGCTCAGAAGGCAGTTATGCTAGGTTCCTATCTACAAGCATAGCATTGTAGTACATGTACAAGCATATCATTACTAGTGTCAGAAGTTGCCACTATATCTCACAACCATGGGATAGAACTCAAATTGGGCCAGTTATTGGTTAGCCATCCCCTCAATCTCTGCTTCATCTTTATTCCTGTGCATCATGTAGGCAGGGCAGATTTTGGGTTGATATCCCCTTTCCTTCACTAAAGTCCTCCCGTCTACAGGAGGTGGCCACAAATTGCCTTTAAGTAGATACAATTTTAAAGCACTGTGTGGATTTCATTGCTCTCCCTCTGATCTTTATAATGCACACTCCTGTTCTCTATTGTTAAATATTCTATACCCTGAGACATATGTAGAAAAGTAGAAAAACCTCGTTCCTGCAGATTTCCAGACAGTCCTGATGAGGCTGCAGTCTGTCAGAAGTATGCTGAAATGACCACTTTGCTGGATCAATTTGAAAGTCACATCTATAGCGAATGGAGAAGAAATGTGGATGAAACCTGTGATTTTAATCTGAATCAGCCCTTGATTAAATTCAGTCCTATAAATGGCCTTCTTAGTGTCAACTTTGACCCAAAGGTAGGACTTTGCCTTTCTAAGTGCATTAAAGATGCAGCTACTCTATCCCTGAAGCCTCCCCTGATGATGGAGAAATTCATTTCAGTTATTTAAACTCTATTTTGGGAAAATGGCAGCTCTGGGAGTGGTATCAATTTAAGCTCAAGAAAGAGTTTCTTACAGAGTTTTTTTTGTGTGTGTATGCATGCATGTATGCGGGTTTAGTTGAACACTCTTCTCTCTATCTCTCTCTGTGTATGTATGTGTATAATTTCATATGTGCATAATTAGTAAATATGTGTGTATATGTGTGTGGTATACACACTCTCACATGTACATACATATACAGAAATTGATTGATTTGTTGATTGATTGACTGATGGATTGACTTTGATTGACTGATGGATTGACTTTTTTTTTTTTTGACACAGAGTCTCATTACATAGACCAGGCTGACCTCAAACTCAAAGAGATTTACCAGTCTTTGCCTCTCAAGTGTTGGCTGAGGTTAGACATGTGACCAAACATGCCTAACCACATGTTCCATGTATAACATATATTTTGAACAACCTATCTCGTGGTCTTTTCGCTTTGGAGATAAGAGGCACAAAATTGTTCTTTTTCCGTTTACCTACCATGAATACCATGGTAGTAAAGGCAAGCTTCTTTGTAAATTTCTGGGTCAAAAAAAAAAAAGAATTTGGTGAATTTCAAATAATGAAGACTATTCAGTATTGTGGAGGTGATTGTCCAGAGCCTTCCTGGGAAATCCCAATGAGTACCTAGGAAGTGGGAAGTTGGCTTACTGAATTAGAGGGTCATGCTGAACACCCAACTCCAGTCTATTTTCCTAAAACAAATACAAATACCATTATCACCTTATTTTGCTAATGAAAATTCGGTACATCAACATAAATAGTCTATGCAGAAAGCTGAGTACTGATTTCTGATTTCATAAAACTAGTCTCCCTCCTGGGGGGATTTAGTGGGTGGTGTTTCAGTGACTTAGTCAGCTTTCATAGTTGGGTGGGAAAGATGTCTCTTGGACATATTATAGGCATTACATGTTCTGAGTTTAATTTTTTTCTGAAAAATTGCAATAAATTAAAAATAAATAAATAGTAAAATTTTAATACAAATATGAGAACAAGTATAAAAATAATCCTTGAAGTGTTTTTAGGGGTAATTGAGAGTCTTTTGGGTTTAAGTACCATTAAAGCCTTGTTTTCTCTTAGAGAACAACTGTTAGCATTACAGGCATTCTCCATGCACAAAGAACCATTAGAAACATCAAAGAGCCATTAGCTCTCATTGCATGGAGTCTGTGAATTCTGCAATGCTCAAATTTTAATATAAAACTTTAATTAACCAAAAATGGCATATGCTGTAAATATAGCAGAGTACACATACACACACACACACACACGAAGACATACATTTCTTGGGATGTAACAAAGTGTATGTAGCAAAAGTCTGTTTACTTTGAACCAGAAACACAATAATTTCTAGATCACATTTAACTATTTCAAGTCAAAATCAGCTTAACATTGAAAG
The DNA here is from genome assembly GCF_008632895.1 of Mastomys coucha. Lineage (NCBI taxonomy): Eukaryota > Metazoa > Chordata > Mammalia > Rodentia > Muridae > Mastomys > Mastomys coucha. The sequence continues at coordinate 131,003,915 of NW_022196912.1, read as the reverse complement.
GTATTCTTATTTTTCAAGATTTATTTTTATTTATTTGAGGGGGGGGAGAGAAGGCAAATACACGGAGCACATGGGGTTAAAAGACAGCTTTGCAGGAGTAGTTCTCCTCCTTGTTACTGACATTGTCTCTTATTTCTACTGCTGCACCAACTCCGTGAGCTTCCAGCCAGCCCTCCTGTCTCCATACCATGTGACTGGAGGAGTTCTTAAAACTGCATATGTGAGCACATCTGAGGTTTTTTCCCCCCATGGGATCCAGGGACTGTGTTGAGGTTGTCAGGCCTGCATAGCAAATGATTCTACTCACTATCTACCTTGTTGGCCCAGAAATGTTCTTAGAGTATGAAATAATCCTTACTATTCTTGAAATAGCTTGTGGCAGTGCTGAGAGAAGTCAAATACCTTTTGATGCTGAAGAAGTCCGACATACCAGATTCAGCTTTACGCATTTTCCAGAAAAGGAACATTATTTTAAAGGTTTGTGGCTTTTGATAGTTGGTATCTTTGAGATAAAAATATTTTGCATTTTATTTCTTGGTTTGGAGACCTGTGGTATTTGATCCCTCTCAGATAGAGGTGTTAACATATCTTTTTGTTTTGTGTCTTCTTGCTTGGTTGGCTGGTCTTTCTCAGTACATAGAGAATCTTGAGCTCCTTGTACAAGGCTACAATAAGCTGAAACAAACCCTTCTGGAAGTGGAATACCCTCTCATTGAGGATGAGCTTGGAGCCATTGATGAGCAGCTCAGGGTGGCTGCAACTTGGCTGACATGGCAAGATGACTTCTGGGTCTACATGGAGAGGGTGCAGGTGGCCACCGCTGATCTGGAGTGCAGAGTGTCACAGACTCAAAGCAACTTGCAAACAATCCAGCAAACTATGCAGGTCTGGGCTGAGTGGCCACTGCTGCCCCGGAGGGAGACTAGAAGAGAGGCTGCCTTGACATTGGATGACAAGGGGGATCTGTTTGCTAAAAAATATAAGCTAATCCAAGAAGATAGTTGCAAGATACACAACCTGGTTGAGGTAATGACTTCTAACATTTAGATGTTTATAGGGATTTTTAATTAGTAAAGAGCAACAAATGCTGAACTTAATGTTGTGGATCAAGCCTGAAGGAGCTGATAGATGGTTTGGGTCAAATTTAAAGTGGAAGGATTTGTGTTATTTCCCTGTAGTTTGTGTAGCCACCCACTCCTCATTCCCAAGGGAGAGATATGAATATGAGGCACATGACCAAAGTGAAAAGATAGCGATGGGATCTTGTTTGTCCCAGCTGATCCCATTGGTTGTTATTTAAGTCTACCATTTGATTGACTGGTGTTAGCCACCATGTTTTCATGATCTCCTAAGGATGGCAGCAGTCATTACTCTGCTTTTAAAACATACATTTGGGTTTCTTGGAGCTAGAGAGATAGCTCAGTGGTTAAGAATACTTTCTGCTCTTGTAGAGGACCTGGGTTCCATTCTCAATATCACATAACAGTTCACAACCATCTGTAACTTCAGTTCCAGGGGATCCAATACACCCTTTTAACCTTTGTGGGCACAAAGCACATGTAACATAATATAAATAATTCTGTGTGTGTGTGTGTGTGTGTGTGTGTGTGTGTGTGTGTGCGTGTGTGTGTGTGTGTATTGGGACCTTTCAAACAAGCAGTCTTCTAAGATAAACAATTGAAGAAACAAAATAAAACAAAACCAAAGGGGAGAAGCAAGAACTAAAAGCAAGCACGTTGAGAGAAGACCCATCAGACAGTGTATCATGGAGCTGATGCTCTGGTCAGGGAAAAAGGCAAGAGAAAATAAGTAGCTATTATGTCAGTTACAACTAAAGCAGCCATGTAAAACAGCAGTGATTATGAGCTAGGGGCAGAGTCAGGGACAAGAAAGCTAAACTTTAAATGGAGACATTATAGCCCTCTTCACTAAAGGACAAGTCCTGCAGAAGGCTGAGGGGAGTAAATAGCAAAAAAAGCCTAAGATCTGAGGTGAAGCAACCTGGCCCACCAAAGGATCATTGTGAAGGTCAGCATCATGATAAGGAATGTATGTGAGGAATGGTGCTAGGGATAGTGTTTAGAGGGGACCATGTGCACATATCACAGGCTTTGGTAGCTACGGTGAAGGCTTTGACCTAATGGGAAGGTAGCATCCAGAGACTCTGCTCAAAGCTGCTTCTGTTGAGGGTAAGCTGCAAGAAGGAGAGAAGCAGGAGACAGAGTTAGTCAGGAGCATCATGATCCAGTGAGAAATGGTTTAGCCTAGGTGATGGGGGATTGATTGATCACGACTGGAGTAAAATAAAAGAGGAAACTGACCTCAACAGAAGCAATGGAGACCACTTTGCATGGGAGAGGAGGCTATGTAGCATGGCACACAGGGCTCAGTGTTTTGTAGAATTTGAATGGGGGAATGCCTGTTGGGGAGGGGGTCCACTGAAAAATGTGTTGTCCTTAGTTCTGCCTCTGCAGTGTTACATAGGAACTGTCTGTGCTAACAAATATCCTTGAGTGTGGAGGTCTCCATGTCTGGATTTGCCAGAGATATTTTTACAGTTTAGTAATGATGGGGCTTGGATATATTTTGAAGGAAGAGCCTATGAGACATGCTATAGGGAGTCAAAGAAATCAAGGTTTCAAGTCTGAGCAGATTGACAAATGAGGTCTCTCATAAAGGGGAGAAGGCATTGAAACAGGTTTTGTAGGGGAAGAAACTAGATCTGGACTGGAGAGTGTCAGTCAAAAATGGTTCTCAATGATTTTGATACAGGTGGCATTAGAAGTATCTTGTGTTTAAGGCACAAAATCCAGGAGACTAACACAGAATAGATAACCAAAAATACGTTTCTTTGTGTATATGTATGCATGTATGTATTTATGTATGTATACACATATGTAATATATTATATATAATATATTATCTATAATATGTATAATATATGTAATATATACATATATAATATATATGCATATATATTAGACAATATATATTAATTAATATATAATAGATAATATATATATTAGACAAGAATAAGTAGGAATTAATTGTAGATGGGGAAGAGGTCCTTGTAGTACTCGATGAGGTTAGGAAAGGAGGAGCATTCCTTTTGAAAGGAGACAGTGATACCCTGAAAGGAACAGAGTGGGAAGAGCTCACCTTTGTTCCATTCCACACTTAAGACCTAGAAATGAAGGCCAGAGTTGAACATGAACTGGGCAAAGTAGAAACCATTGGCAACCTTGCCAAAGAGAATTGATAGTGTAAGCCTCGTTAGGAGTGGACTGGGTAGAGAATGGTAGAAATGGACATCACCATGCAGATGGTTCGAGAAAGAAACTGCTTTCCCCTAAATGTGTAAAAGTTCATCTCTTCTGCAAATCTCAGCAGTGAAGCAAAGTGTTTCTGGTATGACTGATGTATCAGAGAAGCCCTGCAGTGGGAATAGGAGAGGATGGAGATTTCCAGTCCTGCATAGCTGCTGACTTCCACCAGTATGACCCTAAATACGTCACGAGCCTTTGCTTTTCATATCTTCCATAGGAGGCTGAGCATGATGGTCTTTAGGATTTTCCCCTCTTGCCCTTGTATTTATCCTTTTGCCTTCTAGTGACCACAAAAGAAAAGGCTGCCATGTCAGGTTCTCAGGATGTGTGCTACATGCATACAGGTTACAAATATGGATATTGCAGATATAGGGCAGAAAAAACAGCATCTCCAAGAGAAGTAACCCTTACATTTGAGGGAAGCAAACCCATAGGATTCCCATCCTCACCTTGATAATATTTCAGTGTCCCAGAATAATGTCCTCAGAAATCAGAAGGAAATCTCTTTATTTACATAACATCCTTAGATAGCAACATTTGAGACAGAGCCTGGAGCATAATATTTTGGGAACTAGTTTATTTCTTGCCTGTATTTGAAGATAGCAATCTTCATGTTAATATTTCTTCTGAAAGATACTTTTTGAACACACGTGGTATGTGAGCTTAGTGCTATACTATTATAAAATCCTGCAACAGTACTTGCCTTCTGCCTCCAGGTTCTATAGCCTTAGGTTTGAATATTTCAGTACCATGCACAAAAATGCAACCCTTTCTTCAATGTGGTGAGCTTCCCTTTTATGTTGGTCATCATTAACCACAACCCTCTAATGCTTTGTTTTTAGGAGAACCGGGAGCTCTTCAGAGCTGATCCTTCTCTGGATTCCTGGAAAATTTATGTGGAATTCATTGATGACATTGTGGTGGAAGGCCTTTTTCAGGCCATCATGCATGACCTCGACTTCTTCCTGAGGAGCACAGAGAAACAGTTAAAATCTGCACCATTTTTTCAAGCACAAATGCTCTTAATGCCCCCAGAGATTGTGTTCAAGCCCCCTTTAGAAAGAGAGGCTGGGGATGGCTTCTACGATCTGGTGGAGGAAATGTTGTGTGGCAGCTTCAGAGTGTCTGCCCAGATGAGGCGTGTGGCAGCACATCTGGACATCACAGACTACCAGGTAATCTCTCAGGAACCAAACTGGGATAGTGAGGAGCCCCAGAAAGATACCAGTAAAAACAACACAGGTGTTTTAAAATTTTTATTTTAAGTTTCTTTTGTGGGGTATTCTCCCTTGAAAAATTACTTGGGATAATGTTATGGTAAGAATTCTTTCATTAAAAACACACTTGGCTTCCTCTCATTTAGAGCGATATGGATAACATGTTAGGCCTGGCAGAGGTCCGGCAGGAGATAATGAATAGAGTTGCTGATGTCATCAACAAAGTCTTGGAGTTCAGAAGTTCTCTGGAGACCTACTCTTACCTCTGGGTGGATGACCGGGTAGAGATTCTAAGGCAGTTCCTCCTGTATGGCCATGTTGTGCCATCTGAGGAAATGGATACTCCTGCAAGTGAAGACACCCTACAACCGCCAACATTAGAACAATTCAAAGAACAGGCAAGGCAACACCTTAGGATTGGGTTCTGTTAACTGGCTTTCCATGCTGTTGCTATATAGATATTTATTTCCTAATCTTACAGATTGACATTTATGAGGCTTTGTATGTTCAAATGAGCAAGTTTGATGACTTCCGAGTGTTTAACAGTTGGTTCAAGGTAGACATGAGACCTTTCAAGTTGAGCTTACTCAATGTGATCAAGAAGTGGAGCTGGATGTTTCAAGAACATCTGCTAAGATTTGTCGTGGACAGGTAACATTGAACTCTGTGTCTGAAATGGTACTAGCCCTTGACAAAAGTTAGTTGGTGGGTTGTGAAGATGGCTCAGTCAGTGACCTTCTTGTCCTTTAAGAGTGAGGACAATCTCCTGTGTTCAATCTTCTGTACCTATGTATATACTGAGTGTGGTGGAATATGCTTGTAATCCCAGAGGCGGGAAAGTGGAGACAGATTCCCTGGGGTTTGCCAGCCAGCCAGTCTAAACCAGCATGCTCCAGATCCAGTGAGAGACCCTGACTCACAAACTAAGTTGCATGGAACCCAAAGAATGATGCCTGAAGCTGGCCTCTACCTTTGTATGTATACCAGCAGCTGACTCATTTGTAGTTGACAGATTAATTCCAAGAGTATTTTTCTGCTAATTTTAGAGTAGGTTTAACAAATAGTATTTGTACATAATGAAAATAATATCCCATCAAGCCTTGGAATACTTATCTATGAATGAACTTAAAACCCTTCTGTCTGGTGAAAGACAGAAAACACAGTAGGTCATATACAGTATGACTCCATTTATATAAAGTGTCATTACAAATAACCACAGAGGCAGAGATTGGTAAGCAGTTACCAGAGTTGAAGAATAGGTCTTGGCATGATGTGGAGGAGGAATGTGGGAAATGACATGAATGGATGCTTACATCTGGTGATGGACACTTGCTTGCTCATTATATCTTCCTGCTATGATGAATAGTCTTGCTTTGAAATGTGTGATTAAGACATTTTCATTAACCTAGCTTATGTCCATACACATGTACATGTTCACTACAGTCTGAGTGAGCTGCAAGGATTCATCAAGCAGACAAATGCAGGACTTCAGAGACAGCTGCATGAGGGCGATCATGATGGTTTGGTTGACATCATGGGTCACCTTCTGGCTGTAAGAAGCCGACAGAGAGCTACTGATGAGCTCTTTGAACCTCTGAAAGAAACCATTATGCTTCTGGAAAGCTATGGCCAGAAGATGCCTGAGCAAGTCTATGCCCAGCTGGAGGTAGGTGCCTGTGAAAAACTCCCAGTTGCCACAAGTTGTGTGACTCCTTCAGCCAGGTACTTGACACACACTCTTGTCACAGTATGAACTGCAGATGAAAACAGTGTTTTCATGGTACAGGTAAAAAACCTGAAGCTGAAAAAGATTCATTTTTCCAGGTCAGAGAGGTATAAAGCCAGACAACATTCATCTCTGTGTGCTTCATAAGAATGATCTTCTCTTCTATTGTGGCACTGTCATCCTGGTAACTAGGTGGTTGACAACCTCCTAGTATTATCATCATTTTTTTGTGTACAGATCAACGATATCCTTACTCTTCTGCTTCCCCAGTTGCCTGCAATCTGAGAAGCATCCTAGGCTTGAAAATATGGCACAGACATGATAAAGAATAAAAAAATTGAGTCTAGTCTGGATGGTGAAATCTCTGTTTTCCAGTTAAATTTCTGTTTCACACTGCCCGTGCTCTGGAAACATTTGGTGACTAGTGTGTGCCAGTGTATGAGCAAATTCTGTTTAATTTTAACTGAATTTATGAGCAAAAGAAAAACCTTACAGTTGAGCCTCTGCTGCTGTGCATATTGGAGTTCTGTAGATGGTTGAGTGGGGTGGGCTTATGATGACTTTTGTAAATGTCGCCAGTGGGTACATCAGCCAGAACTTGCATTGAGTTCTGTTCATCTAGTTTAGTAGTGGTCAGAGCATACAACTCAAGTTCAGATTTGTGTGTACATGGGAGTGTCTATGTGTGCAGAAACCAGAGGAGGGCATTGGGTGTCCTGTTCTTTCTATTAGTCCCCTGAGATCTGGTCTTTCACTAAACCCAGAGCTAGACTGACAGCCAACAAACTCCCCTAAGCCCCTGCCTCTGCCCCCCACAGCTATGGGCTTACACTATGCGAATACCACTCATAGATTTTTAAATGGGTGTTAGAGTATGGACCTGGGTCCTTATGCTTGCCCAGCAAGCTCTCACATGCACTGAGTTATATCTCCAGCTACAAATCCTGGTTTTCAATACTGTGAAATTGGCTCTCATCTATCTGCCTTACCAAACTAGGTAATACTTGAAGTCCATTTCCTTTTCATTAAAATATTTCATGTGAGGTTTTTCTGCTTCATATTATTGTTTTGTTGGTCTGTTTTTGATATTTCCAACTTATTTTGATTATTTCTTTCTTATTCAGAAGAACTTGAAAACTAAGCTAACATAAAAGTAGTATTTTGAGTGTACATTTAAGTGGGATTTGGTATCATATAGCACGGTATAATCATCACTTCTGCTCAGTGTCACAGTTGTTCTCTTCCCTGAGCCAAGCCCCATTCTTCAACCCATAGCAATCCTTTTCTCTGTGGATTTATTTATTCTAGGTCATACAAGGCAAAGCCTGTGGTATTTGATTTCACATGATGTAATGTTCTTGAAGCCTACTCACTTTGTAACATTATCAATATTTTGTCCCTTTTTCTGGCTAAATGACATTACATTGTAAGCCTATACTGCACTGTTTACACCCCTCTGCTCATGGGTATAAGTCCTCTATGTGTAGTAGGTCCCCATGTGCAGTAGATCTCTATGTGCACACTAGTAACTCCACCTTTGTTAGTGTGAGTTGTTTTTACTTCAAACATCGATGCATGGATGTTTGAATATCTGTTTTCACTTCTGTCTGGTGTGTTCATAGGAGTAGACTTGCTGGGTCATATGGTAGTTTTATTCATGACTTTTTGAAGAATTGCTAGATTGGTTTTCACACTGGTGGTGTCATATATATATATATGTATATGTATATGTCATATATGTATGTATATGTCATATATGTATGTATATGTATATGACACCACCAGTGGTGGTGCTTAGTCTACCTCATTCCTTCTCATACCCTGCCTACAGTCTACTCTGTAGTAACACTGAGGTCCTCTCTCTCTCTCTCTCTCTCTCTCTCTCTCTCTCTATATATATATATATATATATATATGTATATATATACACATATATATGTATATATATGTATATGTACATGTATATATATGTATATGTACATATATGTATATATGTACATATACATATATATGTATATATATGTATATGTATAGTATATATATTATATTATATATAACTATATACACATATAACTATATACATACATATATAACTACATATATTTTTAAACAGGATAAAATGCAACAATGCATTATTACAAGTGCTCTCTGACCAGAAAGGGTACAGAGAGCTACTGTGTATTGAATCATTCTGTATTATATGAAACTATTCTTAAGGTGCTAGATTTGGCAAGGTGGCAAACTGAGCAGACAGTTGCAGAACAATGGGGAAAGACAAAATAACTACAGTAGCATCTGCTACAAAGATCATTGCATTTACTTAGTTTTCACATTTTTTTCCTCCAATATACATTGGGGGATAGTGCATATTTGGAGGTCAGAGGACAACTTTCACAATTTGGTTCTCTACCTCTACCATGTGGGTCCTGTGGTGACACTTTATCCTCTAACCTATCTCACTGCCCCAGTAATCCTTCTTAAAAGATGATTTTAGGTGTTCTTTGAGTCAGATCTTGGACCTTGCCATGTATTTCACAGAGAAGCCAGTTATGACATAATTCATCAATGAGAGGAATTATCCATTTCCTCCAGGATTTTTGGTGTGAATTTATGAACATTTGACTCCCTCAACATTTGATTATATTGAAAATATTAGACTTTCAGTGTTACAGAAGCAGGCTACTGATAGGCTAATTAGGAGAAGATAAGTTGAGGTATAACTTTAACTGAATAACTTGATCAGTTTGGGACTTCTCTCTGTCTCTCTCTGTCTTTCTCTTTCTCTCTCTCTTATCTATCTACCCTATCTATCTATCTATATGTCTGTCTATCGCTATCTATCTACATGTCTATCTATCTATCTATCTATCTATCTATCTATCTATCTATCTATCTATCTATCTATCTATCTATCTAATATGCCTGTGTTCCTGAGAGTTTCAGTGTCATTCCAAGATCATGGGCCTTTACCTCCAGAAAGGATGCCTCTGTGCTGTAAAGCTCTATGTGCAGTAGGCCTGTATGAGCAATAGTCCTCTATGTGCAGTAGGCCTGTATATGCAGTAAAGCTTTATGTGCAGCAGGCCTCTATGTGCAGTAGGCCTCTATGTGCTGTAGGCTTCTATATGCAGTAGGTCTCTACTTGCCGCACTCCTTCAGTCTGTTCTCTCCCTGGCATTTCTGTTCTCATTTTAATCCAGTCCTTATTATCTCCCAACCCAGATAACAGTAGATAATAACTGCTTAGTCTACCTCATTCCTCCTCATACCCTGCCTAAAATCTACTCTGAAGTAACACTGAGGTTCTAATCACAGGTCTTATCAACCCCATCTCTCCCAGCCCTCATCCATTGTGCTTCACATTCACTTACCTCCTTCCTGAGTTTGTTCCTCTCCATTAGACTTTTGAAACTATCTGATCTTTCTGTTTTTAAGAAAATGTATTTGTATCAAGTTAAAGGTTCTTTAGAATCTCCAAACCCATGGCAGGTCTGCCATGTTTAGGGAAGGTGAAGAGCCTGAGCTGTCCCTGTAACCTCCCTTAGCTTCCTGGCCATGGCTTCTGATGAGATGCTGAGCAATACTGAATTTGGGTTGTATACTTGTTACTGTTTGAGATATGGCCACACATACACCAGTTGAACCTCTAACTTGCTATGTTGCTAAGGTTCATCGTGAATTTATTTCATCCCCATTCCTGGCCTCTATCTCCTGAGTCATTGGGATTATAGGCAAACAACATCATGCTAAGGATAGGACATAGAACCACATGATGCAGGATTTTGATGAGGGGAAGCAAAAGATAGGCAACATGTTTTAGATCACAAATCTGTTGGTCCCTGAGTTGGAGGGATTCCTGTCAGGACACTATATTGCTTTATAACTGTGTTTACCTTTGACTGGTTGGCTTGCTAAGGAACATTAGTACAGTGTGCCATCTGAAGTAGCTCTGTCCATGCCTTTTTTTCATTTTCTTTTAGAGTCTCTATGCTAATTAAAGTGTGTAACCTCTGGATGTCCTCAAATGTTCTGCATGTACCTAGCACAGTGCCTTCCTCATAATCTACAGTTAACAGATTGTTCATCAGAGGGTTTCAAAGTAGTTTGTAGAGCCTTTGAATTTTACAGTTCAGCTCAACAAGTAATGTCCATGTCATGGTGTGTGGCTTTGTATAACAAAACAAGTTCAGACACAGGCATGCTTCTCCATGGCAACTACACATCATGGCTCTTCAGAAAAAAAGAAAAAGTCACTTGCTTTTTACCTGTTTGCACTGTAGGCAGGGAAGGCAAAGTGGAGGTGGTACCTCAACTGTTTATGCTGGTTTTGTTTAGCATCAAGTAGGGATTGACCTTCCCTTCCCCTTTGCATCCTAAATTCCTCCAAAAATTACTCCTTGCCAAACATGGAAAAACTTTAATGCTAAAGCTCACCATCATGAGCCAGCTCATACCCTGTAAGTCATAAGAGGAAAAAAACAGAGTCATACTGTAGCTTTTCCCTACATAAACCAAAGTTTCAAAGCAAGATTTTTTTTGTTGTTGTTAATTTTTTAAAATAAACTTACTAAATTGCTAAAGATACCTGACTTACGTTTTTGGTTTTTAGAAACCAGTAAACTTATGCCCAGTGTACATGCATGCATGTGTATGTGTGTGTGTATGTATGTGTATGTGTGTGTATGTGTATGTATGTATGTATGTGTGTGTATGTATGTATGTGTATATGTGTATGTATGTATATGTGTGTGTACACTTGTATATCTTGTATATGTATATGTTTGGGTACACATCTGCATATCTTTTCACATGCATGTATATATGTATATATATATATATGTGTGGGTACACATCTGCATATCTTTTCACATGCATGTGGAAGTCACATTTTAATGATGCATATTTTCCTTAATTACATTTTTTGAGAGACGGTCTCTCACTGAAGCTAAAGTTCAGTTATTTAGCTAGCTAGCTAGCAAGCCCCAGGAATTCTCCTAATCTTAGGGACCTCCCCCTTGCAAACTCCCAGGATTACAGGTCCATGTTGTCATAACTAGCTAAAAATCAGAACTCAGCAGCTTGCCCAGCAAGCACTTCACTGACTGAGCAACCCCCTTCCCCCAAACTAGTTAATTTTATTCCCATAACAGTAGAGTGATTTGGAGAAGTATTTTTGAAAGATTTTTGCCAATTCTAACAGGAAAGCAACTCTGGTAACTAAGGGAGATACCCTGACTCTAACCCCCTTTTATCACTGCACTATAGTCTTGTTTTACTTACACAGCTTATTTCTAAAAGCAGTCCTGGATCAGATTAAAGAAATAAGAATTTTTGACCTTATATGGTTGAGTTGTTTCAGGAACTGAAGTAATGTCCATTGCATCTTTGCACAGGAATTACCTGAAAGATGGGAAACCACCAAGAAGATTGCAGCCATGGTCAGACATGAGGTCTCGCCACTCCAAAATGCAGAGGTCACTCTTATACGGAAAAAATGTACTTTGTTTGATGTGAGTTGGTTACTGGGTTTGTGTTTGTTTATTTTAAGGAAAGCTTGACAATGATAATTAAAGTTATCTGATTGATATTCACTTTTGTGCCCTGATCAGGAAAAGCAAGCAGAATTCAGAGAGAAATTCAGGCGCTACGCCCCTCTTGGGTTTAAGGCAGAGAATCCATACTCACTGCTTGATAAGGTAATTCATCTTCACCTGTATCATGTGCATGACAGTAGCCATACTAGAAATGGAGTTTTCTTTTTCCTACATCAGATTATTTTAAATTGTGTTTCCTCCAAATACCACCATAATCACACAAGTGAAAATGACACAGAGAACAGTGTGAACTCCTACCATATGCCAAGAATGCTATCAAGCCAGCCTTGGTGGCACAGGCCTAGAATCCTGGCTGTTTGTGAGACTGAGGCAGGATCACAAAATCCAAGGCTCATATAGATACAGAGTGACTTTAAGGCTGGTCTGAATAAGTTGGTTATATCTAATCTCAAAATGAAAAGGTAGAATGTGGCTATAGATTGGTATAGAGGGAGCTTACCTAATTTCTTGGGGAGGCCTTGAGTTCAATTTCTTTCTTTTCTTTCTTTTGTTTTTTTGTAAAGATTTATTTATTATTATATGTAAGTACACTGTTGCTGTCTTCAGACACACCAGAGGAGGGCATCAGATCTCATTACGGGTGGTTGTGAGCCACCATGTGGTTGCTGGGATTTGAACTCAGGACCTTTGGAAGAACAGTCAGTTCTCTTACCTGCTGAGCCATCTCACCAGCCCTTGAGTTCAATTTCTAATAAACATATGAGCAGACAAATGCGTGTGTGCTGATGGACAGGTTCACATACACACACACATGCACACACACACAAGGTAAAGAGGAGATTAGAAAAAGAACTTTTAAAAGCATATTACATTTTAATTACCACTATAGATCTATGAGATAGTTTCAGCCTTTCTCCTTTTAGATGAAGAAAATCAGCATATAGTTTTCTGATTTCACTTCATACATTTCAGAAGTGGGATTATAGTTTTGGCTATCTAAATCACTTTAAAGAAATTATCAATTCTAACATTGATGCTGCTTCCAAAGTGATCATTTTCTCCTGTGTTTTCTAGTGTAGAGATTGGTGCAGGGCCTTTGCATACTACTCAGTAAATGTTCAACCAATGAACTTCACCACCTCCAATCACCCACTGAATATTGCTGTAATCACAGGAAAGCTCATAAGCCTGGTGTAAATATTGCTGAGTCATACAATGTTTGTTTGTTTTTCATGAGTTACTTTATTATAAGAATTAACTTAAATCCACATATGATTCATGGGAGAATTGATTCTATGTGTTAGAAAAATACTTCAGGATCTTAACCTGGCAGTCCAAATGGTACGAAAATGGCCCCTTGAGGGTGAGAATGTTTCTCTTTGGGCGCTGTTACCCTTCTGGGTTCTCCTCTGGGCTCTATCTTCATGCTTGGTATAATGCTTTCCCTTGGAATGGTGTCCAAATTGACATAGCTCTTATCCCATTTTCCAAATGGCTTTGAATTGAAACTTAGCTGCTTTTAACCCTGTTCAGAAAACACTGATCTGTAGCCTTCTCTTCCATTTGGCTGAAGAACATAAGTTTATATTCATTGAAAAGGAGTGAGTTAGCATATGTTAATAAAGGATTGTTAAAAGACTATATCTAAATTCCAGGTGGTTTGAACAGATTGTGGATGGAAAAATGTTTTGTTTTGTTTTGTTTTGTTTTTTTTACTTGACTCACCAATATGCTGTCTGCAAACATTTATGACAGATATGTATTGAATCTCACCATTTCCACACATGCTGTAGCAGCTTATAGTTGCATCTTTAAAAGTGAGAGGTATCCACAAACCACAAGAAACTCAAGAAAAAGGAAGACCAAAGTGTGGACACTTCATTCCTTCTTAAAAGAGGGAACAAAATACCCATGGAAGGAGTTGTAGAGACAAACTATGAAGCAGAGACTAAAGGAAGGGCAATTCAGAGATTGCTCCACCTGGGAATCCTTCTCATACGCAATCATCAAATCCAGACACTATGGTGGATGCCAGCAAGTGCTGGATGACAGGAGCCTGATATAGCTGTCTCCTGAGAGGCTCTGACAGTACCCAACTAATACAGAACTAGAGGCTCACAGCCATCCATTAGACTGAGTACAGGGTCCCCAGTGAAGGAGCTAGAGAAAGGACCCAAGGAACTGAAGAGCTTACAGTCCCTTAGGATGAATAATATGAACTACCTAGTACCCTCAGAGCTCCCAGGGACTAAACCATCAACCAAAGAGTACACATGGTGGGACTAATGGCTCCAGCAGCATATGTATAGCAGAGGATGGCCAAGTCGGTCATCAATGGGAGGAGAGGCCCTTGGCCCAGTGAAAGTTCTATGCCCCATTGTAGGGGAATGCCAGGGCCAGTAAGCAGGAGAGGGTGGGGAAGTGAGCAGGAGAGTGGGGAGGGAACAGGGGTTTGTTTTTGTTTTTGTTTTTATTTTATTTTATTTTTTATTTTTAGAGGGGAACCTGGGAAAGGAGATATTGTATGACATGTAAATAAAGAAATGGAGCTGAGTTACCTTCCTCTTGTCATTCTCTGGGTGGTTTTGTTTGGCTTGTAAATCCAGTACTTTGAGAATGAGGTTCAACCAGAGGCATGGGTATTCTTGTTCTGCAGTGACACTGGATGATTATACTCCAGTCATTTAACCCCACAAATGGAAGCCACTGACCTTCCAGGAACAAGGCGGGTGATGTACTATGATAGAGTCCTTCATTCCTTCTTCCTCCCTTCTTCCCTCCATCTCTTTTCTCTTTCCTTCCTTCCTCCCTTCCTTCCTTCCTTTCTTCCTTCCTTCCACTCTTTCTTTGTGTGTAAGATTCCATAGTAAATTGCTGGGGTTTGTTCAGAGCTAAAGATGGGGTGCACAAAATAGGGGAATTATTCAAGATAAAAGGGTGTTGGCTTTTGAGAGCATGCAGACTGTGAAAAGTCCTCTTTGTGTAAAAGATGTTGGATGCATCACAGATGCACAATTGTACATTTGGTGCTGTGCTCAGAAGTGAGAGAAACCTTTTGTCAGCAAGATAGAGTATTTGAAAGGAGGTTGAAAGTAGAAGCAGATGCCAAAGCTATGTTGCTGTAGGGACTCATGAACATACCAGAATATACTGGAAGCCTACAGTTTTGAGATGGACACCTTTGCCACAAGTAGATTCTTATATCAGAACAGCTGGTCACAGGCTGAAGGTCACTGAGATAGATCTGAGAAAGTGTATCCAAAGTCTACAACCTATATGGGGAGCCTCTGAGGTTCCTGTTGACCTTTGCTAGGCCTCAGAGTAAGATGAAGGAAGAGGAAATAAGATCCTCTGGGAATCTATGATATGAGCCTATTGTCGGAAGCACCAGAGGTTCTCTTTATTCTGACCAGGGATTAAGGAATTTCCAAGGCCAGGAAACAGAAGTGGCCATAAGTAGCTCTTTTTAGAACCCAATAGAAGACAAGTCAAATCTCTGGAAAACATGGTCCCAAGATCTAGCATCCTCATGGGAGCAACAAACAACATTAGTCAGATCCTAGGATACCAGTGAGCAGTAAACAATGTGTCACCATCATACCTGAGAGTCAGCAGGAGCTCCAGATGCAGAACCATGTAAAGATCTTCAGATACTAGAAGAAAAAAAATGAGCACGCTGAAAAAGAAATGAACAGCATTCAGTTTTCAGTCTATCAAAAATGTTCAGTTGTCTCGAAAAACCAAAAAAAAAAAAAAAAAAAAATGTTCAGTTGAATCTGGAAAAGTACCAGTTACTTAAGGAAATGGAAATCACAGTTGCCTAAGACATACAACTCAGTAGATAGGAAAACGAGCTAGTTATGGTTGGGGGGAAAAAAAGATAAAGTACATGCTATTTTGGAAGAAATGACTCAGGATACAGAAAATAGATTTAAGGAAATAGGGAACAGAGAAGAAATAAAGGGGGAGAAATGCTAATGTACCTAACTCCTATGTCCTAGAAAACAGAATAAACAAAATTGATAGATAGTTCGAGGTTTTTCAAGAACTGGATAGAGCATGAATCCATGGCTTCAAGAAGTTGAGTGAATCCCAGTCGGGAATAAGTGAAAGTCTGTCTAGCTTCATCAAAGTGAACCTAAGAATGCCAAAAGTGACCAGATAAAACCAAACAGAATTAGTTAGTAGTGTCGAGAAGGCAAGAACATCCCTCAGCCACAACAGAAACCAGAGGCCTCTGGCAACACCTTCCAAATCCTGAGTAGAAATAAAATCCAGGAATGCTGGATTGTGTAACATTGGGTTGAACACAGTGCCCATAGAGCCTTTGTCTCCAGAAAAGGAGACAGCAAAGTGAAATGTCCCTTCAGAACAGAGCCACTTGCCACCAGACCTCGATAGGAATGACCAGAGTGATGAATGCACTGCCAATGGTCTGGGGACAAGTACATAAAGAACTCATGGCCACAGAGCATACTAACACAGGACTAGAAAACTTGAGCACAAAATACATACCTTTTCCATGAAGTTTTTTTTTTCCAGAAATAATAAGTCTACATGGTGTTTTTCTCATCATTGTAATAAAATATCTTGGCAGGATTAATTTAAGGAGGGGTTTGTTTTGGTTCACAGTCTGACAGTCCATAGTAGCCGTCACACTGGCAGGAGTATGAGGCAGCTGGTCTTGGTGCATTGGCAAACACAGCGGTGCTGATTCTGCTGACTCAGGTCATATTCTCCTTTTCATTCAGCCCATGGAATGGTGCCATCCACATTCAGGGTAGGTCTTTTTACCACAGCCCAATCTAGCAACTCAAGCCCAGAGGTTTGTCTTCTAGTTAGTTGATTATGATCTTATCAAGTTGACAATACATCATGGTGACATAAGTACTAGTCAGCAGGAAGAGAAAAAAAAGTAATGATTAGAAAAAAAAATAAGTAGCTATTTGTGGCTCGTTCACGTTGTGTTTGTTAGGTATTAAAGATAATCTAGAGGGTTTTTAAGTACACAGGAGGATGCACAGGTCAGGTCTTAGGGTTTTCCTGCTATGAACAGACACTATGACCAAGGCAAGTCTTATAAAGGACAACATTTAATTGGGGCTGACTTACAAGTTCAGAGGTTCAGTCCAGTATCATCGAGGTGGGAGCATGACAGTATCTAGCCAGGCAAGATGCAGGCAGAGCTGAGAGTTCTACATGTTCATCTGAAGGCTGCTAATGGAAGACTGACTTCCAGGCAGCTAGGATGAGGGTCATAAGCCCATGCCCACAGTGACACACCTACTCCAACAAGGCCATACCTCCTAACAGTGCCATTCCCTGGGCCAAGTATATACAAACCATCACAGGTCATATGCAAATGTGGTGCTATTTTAGATAGGGGACTAAGTGTACTTGGATTTGAGTACCTAAGGCAAGGTCTTAGAATCTCTTATAGATTTGGAGGCACAAACATACTATATAACTGGCTAATGGCAATGTTCTGGCATTTAAAAATCTCTAAGAGTATATTAAGGTGTTCTTACCACACACCCCAAAACAAAGTGAATACATATGTTAAGAAGATGCATATTTTAAAGCATTTCCATGATAAGCACATAAATATTTGCTTGTCAAAAAGGGTTAAAATTGGTAGAACATTAAAAGATCCATCATTGTTTTTTAATGTTAAAAAGCAAAAGGAAGAAAACTAAAGAAATTCTGTTGTTGGACCTTGGGAGGAGGACAGAGGGAAATGTGAAAGAGAAGGCAAAACTTTGCTTGCAAAGTTAGCCACTTTGTGTCAAGTTGCAACCTGAGCACAAGAAGAGAGGTTGCATATGGAGTGAGCGTTGCTGATGCAGCAGCAGGAAGGGCAAAGAGATGACTATGGGTGGCTGCACTTCCTTTCAGCTTTCCTGTGTCCTTCAGTCTTCACATTGAGAACACGCTGTCCTGTTGATAGAAAGTAAAAGAGTTGTTCATCAAAAGGAGGAAAACAAACTAGTTTCCGTTAGATGCAAAACATTACTTTTTCTATGTGACAGGATAGTAGGTGAACCTTGGCAAAGGCGATTATTAGGTAAAATTTGAATACAGGTGTGTGTGAATGAATTTACTGTGGATGTTCTTGGGCATATGCATTCTTGAGTGTGTCCTGTACTATTGATCATTCGCAAAGGCATTTGAAAGTTGGAGAAGTCCCTTCCTTCCTGCCTGCCTGCTTACCTGCTTCCTTCCTTCCTTCCCTCCCTCCCTCCCTCCCTCTTTTCCTCCTTCCTTCCTTCCTTTCTTCCTTCCTTCCTTCTTTCCTTCCTTCCTTCCTTCCTTCCTACCTAGTGTCTTACTCTGTGGTCCAGGCTGGCTTTGAACTCTCATTGATCTCAGTCTCCTGCATGCTGGGATCATAAGCTTGATGGACTACTTACAGATAGAGGATTTTCTTTCATCCTTTCCTTTTTCTGTTTCCTTTCTCTTTCTTTCTTTCTTTCTTTCTTTCTTTCTTTCTTTCTTTCTTTCTTTCTTTCTTTCTTTCTTCCTTTCTTCCTTTCTTTTCTTTTCTTTCTTCCTTTTGGTAGTGGTTTTGTTAAACTAAGAAATCAAGGAGAAGAGGAAGTTGGAATGGGAGGAAGACTTGCATGAGGGGATACTGGGAGGAGAGGAAGGGCTGATATTGGTTTGTAAAGTAAATAAACAAATATCTTTTTTTAAAAAGTTAGTTCCTGACATGGAACTTCCCTTGTCCTTGAGCAAAGTCCCACCTGCATAACGAAACTAAGACATCTAAAGCCTTCTGCACTCCAGTTTACCAATAATTACATTGCAGAGTTTTCATTTAAATTTTCTTTTGAGGCTCAGTTTGAATACTGCAGTAGCAGAACCAGGCATGCTGGCTTCAGTGTGCACATGTGTTTTCTCCTCAGGCAAATCAGGAGCTTGAGGCTCTGGAGGAAGAGATGGAGCAGATGCAAAACTGTGCACAGCTCTTTGAGGTGGCTCTTCCGGAGTACAAACAAATGAAGCAGTGCCGCCAAGAAATCCACCTGCTCAAAGGGCTCTGGGATGTCATCATTTATGTTAGGGTAAGATGGATTTCTGGGCAGCATGGTCTTCCTTAGTAAGAATTTTGAGTAAACATGCAACTTTATTCTCTCTATTTGGGTTTTATAATTTAACATATATCCAGATCAGATTTCACTCCAGACCCCTATCCCCAGGATCAAAGTTCATAGATCTCTGGTTTTTCTTTTTTAAGATTTATTTATTTATTTTATGTCTGTGAGTATACTGTAGCTGTACAGATGGTTGTGAGCCTTCATGTGGTTGTTGGGAATTGAATTTTTAGGACCTCTGCTCGCTCTGGTCAACCCCACTCACTCCACTCAGTCCCTGCTAGCTCTGGCCCAAAGATTTATTTATTATTATATATAAGTGCACTGTAGCTATCTTCTGACACACTTGTCAGATCTCATTACAGGTAGTTGTGAGCCACCATGTAGTTGCTGGAATTTGAACTCAGGACCTTCAGAAGAGCAGTCAGTGCTCTTACCAGCTGAACCATCTCGCCAGCCCCATAGAGCTCTGTTAATGAATGAATCTGTTCAACTACCAGCTGTTTCTATCTTTATTTAGTTCAGAGCAAAACCTTGTATAATGAGCTGGCTACCTCGGATCCTTGGCGGTATTACATAAAATATGAATTTAAAATTAACATATAAATCTGTGTTAACTATATGGTTGGCTGTGAATACAAACTCACACAGACACCCTGTCTGCATTTTTTAGATCTGTATATAAACTGACACTTACTGAAAATATTTAATTTGCTTGTGATTAATACTAAAAGGTTATATATAAAGGGTTTGAAAAATATACATCCTGCATAAACTCCTTAAGTCAGTTGAAAGCCATGTAGAGATATATTAACAAGATGTGCAATATAAATAAATATATAAAATATGACCAAAACTGGTTAATCAGATTTTTGTAAAAATAAAGACTTTTGGTGGCAGCCTATATTATATTGCATGTAGAATTTAGAAACCTATTATTCAGTAATATGCTTATCAATTTATTCAAGCTATGCAGGATGAAATGATGGTGACTACATGGAATTTATTACTGCTACTAGAAATTAATATATTATGATATTTTAGCCTTAAGCCTGACACATTTTGACAATTCTTTTGTTTTAGTGATGAGGAAGTTTTGACAAGTGTAGTTAATATTTTTAAAAAATTGTCTTTCCACTAGCTGAGAGAGTCCCTGAATGCTACCAGTTTGTATATTTTGCTGTGTAGGCCCATTTTCACCAAACGTTGACACTTTTATCTCCTTGTGCATTTTCAGAGAAGCATTGATAATTGGACTGAATCCCAGTGGAGACAGATTAACGTGGAACAGATGGACCTGGAGCTCAGAAGGTTTGCCAAGGCAAGTTGCATAACTGCCGGGCAGAGCAATTTATCTTTCTCAGCGCTCTCCTTCCATCTTCCCCGGCTTACTATCCGGTGCATGGGGCTCTATTTCCTTATTAACTTCACATGGAATAATACAAGATAGTATTTTTCTCACTCTCAGTCAGTTGTACATCTCCTTAGGCCTGCCTCCTGTGAATGGGTTGATACAAGCATATTAGAGCATGCTTTTAAGGGCTAGTGGGTATATGGAAGACGGCCCTGACCACCAGTTTGCACAGCCATCTAGAGTAAAAAGGGAGACTGTGGGCATCAGGGCATCAGCATAGGGCAGTTTAGGAGCTGAGCCTCTGTTTCTTTCTTTAGCAACCACGGTATTTTGTACCTGAGAAGGCACCTGTTGGCTTGGCTCTTGGGTTCACATCTGGACTTGCATGAACTATTACGACCTTTGCCATTGGTGATTACTCCAGAGGGTTATACATACACGGAGCATTGCTTCCATGAACTTACTGCCTTGAATAGTCCTCATAGCTGCCCATGCCCTGAAGAGAGCAAAAATTCTTAGAGAAGGTCAAAGGCCGCAACAGCGAAGGAGAGTTTAAAATGTCGGGCCCTTCTGGCAGGGATGGGCTGGAAGACTCACCAGCTTCAGAGGCTCCTGAGCAAAGTCTGGACAACATAAAGAAAGGAAGAAAGGGGGCAGAGGGGGCGAGCAGGTGAAGAAGGGGCAGAGGGAGCGAGCAGGTGAAGAAGGGGCAGAGGGGGCGAGCAGGTGAAGAAGGGGCAGAGGGGGCGAGCAGGTGGGCTCTTTGCTTTCTGCCTTCCTTGCAGTGTCCTTGCCTCAGGCTGAGTTCTGTGCCCAGCTTGTTCTCTCTTATTGTCCCAGACTCAAATATATGTTGATCCTGATCCTGGTGACAACCCCACTTCCACTGTTAGCCTTTATTTTTTAAAGTAATCAGCACAATCATTTACCCAGTTTTATGAGTTTTTGTCATTGTTCCTTGGGCCAGGTTGAAAGCTGAGTGGAGACTATTTAAAACATCTTTAGAACATACAGTAGTTAAGTTCCATGAAAAAAGATACAAACAACCAGCATTTCAAGGGTCCATCCAGATGAGCTAAATATTCCAGGGCAGCATCGTTAACTTGATTTTACTTGTGTCACTAGAGAAAGCAAGGTTTTGTGCATGCCTGTACCTTTCTGAATGTGATTTTCCATGGGATATCAGTTAGCTCTGTTGTTTAAGAAACTCTGGAACCTAGGCACCTTGTTCGTAGTAAATTCCTAATTTGGAGTGAGTAGAGGCCTTTGCATTTCTCTAAGGTAGTCCATAGTCTAGAATAGTGGTTCTCAGCCTTATTATCGCTGTGACCTTTTAATATACTTCCTCATGTTGTATTGACCTCTAACCATTCTCATTGCTAGTGCATAACTGTAATTTTGCTACTGCCATGAATTATAATGTACATATCTGTGATTTCCAGTGGTCTTATGTGACCCTCATGAAAGAGTCATTCATCCCCAAAGAAGTATAACCCACAGGTTGAAACCATTGATCTAGAGGATCTAATGCTCTCTCTTTCTTTTATTTTTGTTATTGTTTAAAGACAATAGTAGTTTAAAAAAATGTTTATTGTGTATAACCCAGGCTGGCCTTTTATTTAGCTTCACTGTTTTTCTTAATCCATGGATGGAGAAAGGTCTATGTATCCTCCCAAAGGAGATAAATTATGTGTGTAATATTGTTATGTATAGGAATCTGGGCCTTTCTCTTACATTTTTTCAGGAAATTTGGTCACTGGACAAAGCCGTCCGTGTCTGGGATGCTTATTCAGGGCTGGAGGGCACTGTGAAGGACATGATGACCTCCCTGAGAGCCATTGCAGAGTTGCAGAACCCTGCCCTCAGGGACAGGCATTGGCAGCAGCTGATGAAGGCCATTGGGGTGCGTACTGGGGTCACCTTCACGGGGTAGTAACTACTTAAGGTGTCACTCCTAGCTTGCCTCCTTTGAGGTACGGTGGGACATTTCAGGAAGCCTCGGATCATATGCATGAGGTTAGGTTCCTAGAACAATGAATGCCCAGCACCCAAGGAGCCCTCTGCTCATCCGGAGGATCAAAGAATGACTGGCAGCCAAGAAGCTCACTCCCTCATCCCCTTTATATCCTACTGGATGTGTGACCTCAAGAAAGTCGCTTCTATAATCTGGGTTTATTTTTACTTTTATCGTGGAATGAATTCTGCCTGTTTCCAGAGAGGACAACAGCCTCCCAATAGTGCTGTCCTCACAGGACTACAATAGAGATGGTTTTTCTGCAGACACCTAGCTGGACCCCTTAGCATTTGTAAAGGACACGAGGTGACTTCAGGATATAGGAAGAAGCAAATGCTTGTTAACCAAATCCTGGGTGAAGGGATGTGGGGAGAAGGATAGAGATGAATGTTGAGTTCTTTCACACGATAAACCCAAATAACAGCACAAGTAAGGGTAGTTTTTACCAAGCCACTAGGATTAAATTAGTGGTGAAACTAGGTCATGTCACGAGCAATTGGAAATTATGTTCTGTGGACGGGTGCTTCAGAAAGAAAAGACAAATGGGCTGCCGCCTAGTTCCTGGAGTTTCAAGCAGATTATAATAAATGAAGAGTGGGGGTCTTCTTTATAGGCAAAGGCAATGAAAACGGGTTGAAAATGGAAGGGCATGAAGCAGAAGACAGCCCTGTGTTTGAACATGATGGAGATTGGCCCCCGAGATTCTGCAGATGTGGACTGCAGATGAAGGCTCAGGAGCTGTGTGCTGAGAGGGAATGACTATATTACCACATTTTCAGGAACCACCATTAAATGAAGTCTGCCTCTCTTTCTTCTTCATCAGGTCAGATTCTCAATAAATGACAGCACGACACTGTCAGACTTGCTGTCACTGCAGCTGCATCGGGTAGAAGACGATGTGAGAGACATTGTGGATAAGGCTGTGAAGGAGCTGGGCACAGAGAAGGTACCGTCCTCAGGCACTGGAATCCGCCATGGTGCTGGGCTTGTGCTTCTGAAGAGAAGCCATTTGGATGAGTTCACTGACCTGGGAGTGTGGAAATATTCAAGTTTTTCCTCTGTCACTGAGTGCCTTGGGCAGGATACAGGATTACTCAAAGTCCTAGGACATGCAGCAACAGGAGGGTCAGCCCTGGTGAGGCGGGTAAGGGCCGACTGTGTATTGCTTCCTTAGCAGCAAACAGCACTCTTAAGTGCTGAGTTAACACAGTTGGCCTATCATAATAGTAAGAAATTATTATTTCTGGTGTATAGAAGGGGATACTGAGACATAGGAAGGTAATTAAGCCTGAGATCTGACTAGTATATGTTCAGATATTCATATCTGCCCTTGGTGTGACCTTTTAAACCTTCTCGTACTTGTGTCCCTTCAGGGAGTAGGGATGTAAAACTCAGATCCAATAGAAGAGTATTAGTGTGATACTCGGTCCTTTGCAGTGATGACATTTACAGCCTAGTCTTGTCACCATTAATCATCTAGAGAAAGAAAATGAAGCCAGTCACATTTGAAACATTATTGATGTTAATTTTAATCATTTATAAATACTTATTCATAATTTATAATTAAAATTTATTTATAAATATTAATATTAATACTAAACTTTTTGGAATTCTAAGTCGTGACTGAGACATTAGCCCTAAATTTGCTGTGGACACACTTTAATTAATGGTCCTTCTAATTACTAGGTTATCACTGATGTCAGGCATACCTGGGAAGCCCTGGAATTTTCTTATGAGGCTCACCATAGAGCAGGCACCCCACTGCTGAAGTCCGATGAACAGCTTTTTGAGACTCTAGAGCACAACCAGGTAAAATGGATTTTTTTAATAGTTTTTTTCAAAATCACATACAAAGTCCTATTCATTTGTTTACTGAGCACCTACTCATGCTGGACTCCAGGTGTGGAATCCTTTGGCATTCGAAGTATGAACACCTGCTCTCAGGGGACTTGTAGTTCAGAAAGCAGATGACAAAAAGAAGTCCTCTAGAATACTAAGGAGAGGCAGTCAGACTCTTAGGAGACTAAGAGACAGACAGAATTTCTAGCGGACTTAGGAATAGATAGACTGACTCCTAAGAGACTAAGGAGAGACAGACAGACTCCTAAGAGAATATACCTTTTCTTTCCCCATGGAAGTAAGGAACCGTAACCCTGGAGACACAGGTGTGAACACAGCAGACATGGCTTAAATTATAAAGCTAAAGAGAAGGGCATCTCTTGAGATCTTTGCGAGAATATTAGAGAAGGAAATGACTGTCACCATGATGAGCCATAAGCCTAGAGCCTGGGAGCACTAGAATTCTTTGCCGATTTGGTGTGAACATCACTCTGTAAAGGCAAAA
Source organism: Mastomys coucha (assembly GCF_008632895.1). Lineage (NCBI taxonomy): Eukaryota > Metazoa > Chordata > Mammalia > Rodentia > Muridae > Mastomys > Mastomys coucha. The sequence goes on along the minus strand of NW_022196912.1, from coordinate 130,979,285 downwards.
CTCAGCCAGAGTCCAACATAAAGGCTCGATGTAGCATGAGGGTTGGGAGGCCATTGTCAGTATCCAGTGAGCTGGATAGAGAGAGAGAGGAGACATGGCCCAGCACCTTGACAGAGGCTGCATTTGCTTAACAACAAAATAGATGGGGAAGGGCAAGAGACTGTGAACAGGAAAATAAGGGAACAGGATGTTGCATAGAAACCAAGGGTGGGATTTTGCTTCAAAGAGGAATTACATATATTAAGCCCTTAGAGTGAAGTAGAACCAGAGGTCACTATGCAGTAAAGTCCTGAGATTTCAATGTGAGCATGTTGAGAAGTGACTGTCACACTGTTGCCTGCAAGTCTCGGTGACAGGATGACTGTAGAGCATAGCAGTTGCCTGAGAGGGAAGAGGAAGTTACTGGAAGTTTTACTTTTTGAGATCTACATGCATACACATCTACATGCAAACCTCCCTCCCTCTATTCCCCCTCCCTCCCTCTTTCCCTCCCTCCCCCCTCC
>NW_022196912.1:130955729-130978652 GCF_008632895.1 Mastomys coucha | reverse complement strand
CTGTAATGGTGAACAGGCAGTGTCTAGGGGCTGAATGGGGAAAAAATTCTTTAATTTTGAAAGCTCCCCTTAATAGACATTTGGTGGTAGTTATTTTTATTTATTTATTTATTTATTTTTCTGAGATAGAGTTTCTCATTGGGACTTGAGACTAGCTGGCTAGGCTGGGCTAGGCACTGAGCCCTTGGGATCTGCATGTCTCTGCCTCTTTCTATGCTGGGATATTACAAGTGTGTGCCACCACACTTAAGTTTTCTTTATGTGAGAGCTTGTGGACATGCGAACTCAGGCCCTTATGATCTTAAAACAAGTACTTTATGGACTGAGCTATCTTCCTAGCCCCAATATATAGATTTTGCCTACATAGAAGAAAGAACATGACCTTCTTGTAGAAGACATATTAAATGCATCTCATTTCTTTGGTTAGATACGTCAGCAAGCTATACATTCTTTGGCTCATTTTGTAAAAGTTTGATAGAGCCTGTCCGGGTTCCATGCAATGTGCAAGAACACAGAAGCAAGGAGGGCAGCCTTCCTCATGACCCCAAGTCCCCTAGACATCCACTGACAAGTGCCTGACTGCCTTTTAGGTTCAGCTGCAGACTCTTCTTCAGAGCAAGTACGTGGAATATTTCATTGAACAAGTCCTAAGCTGGCAAAACAAGCTAAATTTAGCTGACACAGTTATCTTTACTTGGATGCAAGTCCAGCGAACCTGGTCTCACCTGGAGAGCATCTTCATTTGTTCAGAAGATATTCGAGTCCAGCTTGTGGAAGATGCCAGAAGATTTGATGAAGTAGATGCTGAATTTAAGGTTTGTCAGAGACAGGCCTGTCCTGTTCTAGTAAAGGTTTCACAACATTCAAATCTATGTAAAACTCAACAGTTAAAAATCTATACCATGTTAGATTTACAAAATACAATTTGTGCATTTCAGTACATGGGAATCAGGAAACTGAAATTTTATGTTTTTACAAATCTTGCCATCTCTATTATCAACTGCTCAAGGTTGTCATTGTGGCATGACAGATGTTATGAAGGCAAACAGGTATGATTGTTTAGCGAAGTTACACTAACAAATGCTGTTTTTCACATAGAAACAAGCATGGTACCAGGCATCCCTAGAGTCTCCTGAACATCATACCCTCACCTGTTGCACTCTGAAATTTTAATCCCCTCTATGGAAGGAAAAAGGATGAATTTCTAATGCCTATGTTATACTTTTATATAGGAGTTAATGTTCAAGACAGCCAAAATAAAAAATGTCTTAGAAGCAACATGCAGACCCCATCTCTATGAGAAACTTAGAGATTTTCAGCACAGGTAAGAAAGGAGCAGAGGGATCAGTTGACAAATGTTTTTTCACATTCTAATGATGTTTAATCACATGTAATGGAGGTCGCTCTGTGTTCTCTAGTTGCCTTGTGTGTATTAGGTCAGGTTCCTGATAAATGATCAATTCTGTCATTATATTGTTCTGCATATGCTGATTGAACACCTACTATGTGCCAAAAGCCAGGACAGCTCTCACTTGCTCATAGTCCTTTGGTTGGGGTGTGTGTGTGTGTGTGTGTGTGTCTGTGTATATGTATGTATATATATATATATGTTATATAATAAAGTATATTCCCATTCATTGCCCTCATCTCATTGTTCCCCTCCCTTGTTATTTTTTAGTGGTTTTGAATCCAGAATATCATTGAACTCATAAGGATCCTCCTACCTCAGTTTTCCAAGTGCTGCATTATAGACATGAGCTACCTGCCTGCTTTATACTTTCTCTCAACTGTATATTACCCTTAGGGAACATCTCAATCCTTTCAAAATCCTTTTCCTAAGGGCAATTTGTAAAGTCACATTAACATAAAGTCCACAATAGCATCCACAAGAACATTCAGACTTTGGCTTTAAAACAAGCAAACCAGCCATTCAGATAAGATGCTTCCTGATAGGATGCAGTTGTTAGTATTTAGTCAATGATTAAGACTTTAGATAATAATGTGGCAGCAGTTCTAGATTTCATGACTCCCTGAATGCCAGAAAAGGTCAGAGTCACTTGTGTTTTACAGATGTCCATTGGGGAAAGGGCTTTGTCCCAGCTGTAGCTTACTACTGCAATTTGTGCTTCGGTTGAGCAATGTCAAATGCAGTCTTCGTCAGGAGAAGCAATGAGTATCATAAACCCAAGTCTGGTATATAATGGTGTGTGAGTGTGTATGTGTGTCCCCCCTTCCCCCTGCGTGTTTGTGTCCTGTTTGTAAGCAGGATGTTGAAGGTGGAGGGGGTAGCTGTGAAACAGTGAGTTTTCTGGTTGAACAGAGTAGGAGTAGCGGTAGGTGTCAGTGTCAGAAGCACAGGACATACTTTTAAGAAGGAGTTTCGTTCATGCAGGCTCTCTCGTTGTGAAAAAGCCCTGGCTGAGTATCTGGAAACCAAGCGGGTCACGTTCCCTCGCTTCTACTTCATCTCCTCTTCAGACTTGCTGGACATTCTCTCCAAGGGAGCGCAACCGACACAGGTAATGGTTTTGGAAGTCCCTTGCTCTGCTGATTAGCTAAGTGTCCCAGTTTCTCCATCATTATCAGATGCCATCTGTCACATCACATGTGCCAGGAACTAGAAAATCTGCATTTAAATTTCTTAATGTAGCAACAGAGGGAAGCACGAAGCTGAATGGGGGGGGGGGGTTAGCAGGAGCAACTGCCCTGGCGCTAAGCAAAAGGTAGCATCCTGGGACAGGGAACAAGCCTGTCCTCTTACCTTTTGGATTCCTCTGTTCATGCACAAGTGATATACCACCCACTCTCAGATTCATTCCTCAAAAGAGAGCAAAGGGGTGCTTATATTATCTCTTTATAATCTGAGATCTCAGAGCAGAGACAGCTGTACCAGTTCTGAAAAGGTCCTCCTGGGAACATCTAAAAGATGTCGCTGTCCCTCAGACTCATGGTCTCCACTGATCTCCTAAGGTTATAAAAGTGCTGGTGGCCACTTCTAGGGCATGGTGTTAATCTCTAGACTGAAGTTCGTGCTTTATCACTGTGAAGTTTACATACCTCACAAAAGTACAAATCTTTCTCTGGATACTTTCATGTGTTCTCTGCAAAACATTTATCTGTTTATAATGTTTACAATACAATGTGCATTATGCTGCTGACTAGATACAGTAGTTGTAGTGACTATTTTTCTTTGGTTATAATTTAACTTTGAATATTGAACTGAATAACTATTCTTGTTGCTCCATACAAGTGAGATGTTCCTACAAACATTAGAGTTGTTAGTCAACACAGACAACATTTTCTAGGGTCCCATGAAGAGCATTTGGTCTTCATGTTTACTCTGGGTTGGCTCTGTGAAGAAAATCCGTCTGGTTGGGTTACATCCATGCTTTGCATATTTATGCAGTACACAATTAGATTCTTTAAAAAATCTAATTTCAAACATAATCATCATCACACACTTACACTCCAATAATCCTCACAGATGTCCTCACAACCAGTGGGTGGAGTTCTAGGAGGAGAGCTATTCCATTTCAAGTTCAAATGCTTATAATACAAGTTCAAATTCCTGCATGGAAAATAAATGCACATAAGTCTATAACAGGACAATGCTGTCTTTCTTTTCAGCACAGCCCCTCAAACAGTAGACACACATGCCTACAGTGTTAATTCTGTGAAGCAATAAGCACAAGATACTAATATTTTCTGCAAATCTTAACCCCAAGTGTTCCCTGTTAAATACCTTTATAGTAGTAGCAGACCCTTTTGTAACACTTTGGGCAGGTATCATAAGTCCTAGGTCTATTTCTCTCATTAAAAAATTAATGAGTATACTGAAAACCATCCGTCAAGGTCAAACTGGCAGCCCCAGGTCATCCCAGTGCAAAGGACAGGCATTCAGGCAGTCCTTGGGTGACCCAGTGATTGTCCGTTCCTTTCTCTGGCTACTTATGATGGGGAAGAATTTAGGGGGATGATTTGTGGTGCAGAGGACTGAGCCAGGGCCTCATACATGCTAAGCACATGTTCTGCAGTTTCCCAACCATCTCCGATTCTCAGGCAGTAGCTAGTGTTTGCCCTCATACTCAGTTCTGAGGATTTATATGCTGAATGCTGTGGAACATGATCGCAAATCCTCATGGGAACCAAGTGAACGTAGCAGCATAGATATTTTAGTTCTACCTCAACTTCCATAGCCTAAGAAAAAACTATTTAAAAGTTTATGTGTGTGTATGTGTGCCTCTGTATATTTATGTGCACCACTGCGTGCAGGTGCCCATGGAGGGCAGCAGATCCCCTAGAGCTGGAGTCACAGATAATTGTGAGCCACCTAATGTGGGTGCTGGGAACTGAACTTGGGTCCTTTTCAAAAGCAGCAGGTGTGGATAACTGTTGAGCCATCTTTCCAGATCACCTCCCATAGTTCTTGCCTTTCTTTGCCAGTGTAACCAACTGCCTGGTGTTGGCAGCCAGTACCAACGTAAATAAAATAAAGGGTTCTTCTGGTAATAGGAGTAATAAATAGATAGAAAGAGATTGAAAGAGATAGAAGAGATAGGCTAGCCATACTATACCTTACCCACGTGGGAAAATAAAACATTAGACGACACGAGGTCTGGTCACTCAGTCATCTTGAATTTAATGAATTTCCTTTGTTCCCGCAACAGGTAAAATACCTGGGGCAAAACCCTTCCCCCAAAATACGTCAGTGTAACAGTCCAATCAGTTACTTCCTTCTTGCTCTGTGGGGGTGAAGCATCTGAATGTAACCGGAAGCTAGGTTTCGTTCAACAGGTGGGCAGCGCTGTACTGGGACCCAAATGGTAGCTGTTTACTGTCCGGGCTTTGGGGAGGGAGTTTACAGCCTGGTTTCATCTTCTTCCTCCATTTTTTCTTTAGCAGATACCTAAGCAAGGGATATGCTGGAGACTGACTCCTGAAGGTTCCCTTTGGTCCCAGCTCCCCTTGCTTATCCTTAGAGTAGAAATGGGGAATACATTGTTTCACTTTCCCCACAAGCACTGAAAGTATGCTTTGGCTTCCCACTCTGGGCTCTTTACCCATCCCTGAGAGGAAGCCCATCCCCCATCCTTGGGGCACGTTCACAGAAGAGAACATGGTGTTAGATGAGGAAATGGTGTTAAGATGTGTAGGACTGAACACTGAAGGGTCTTACCCCCTTTACCTCATGTCTACTCCCCTCATTGTGCACATATACCCCATGAAGTCCTAGACTGTACACAAGGGAGGATCACTCAACATATTCTTTTAATGAATGAACACATATATGTGAGTGTTTGTGAATGTGTGTGTGTGTGCACGTGTGCAGGTATATGTATATTGCACGTGTATAAGGCAGGCTAACTGGCCAGCTAACCACAAAATGCTATGCTTAGGAACATGCGCCATACCCAGCTTATTTGTCTTTGTTCTGGAGATGAGACTGGGGTCTATAGTCTTGCAAGGCAAGTATTGTACTGACTGAGATGTCTCCCTAGCTTTCTTTGTAATAATTAAAGTAATGCTTAAAGCCTCACCCAAACCACACAGTGACTCATTATACACATCTTCAATACCAACTTGTTTCACTTGCCGGTATTGTGTAGCTGTTTAAATCCCTCTGTTGTTGTCACATGCCTCCATACATCTGTATTGATGAAACATCTTTTCTAGCTAGTGTTAGTCTGCCTCATTGCTGTAACCCACCCTCATTTTATTCATATGATTATGATCATACTCTTAAAAAACAATTCTAGACACATTTTTTTTTCAGCACAAGAATTAGTATTGTCTCTAATGAACTCCTGGAAAATATAAAGTGTTAAGGATGTTAACTTACTATGAAGCTGAGGGCTGGAGCACACACAGCACAGTAATGTCCCACAGCCCTGTTGATAAAAGCCAGCAACAAGGTCTTTATTCCATACTAATGAGAAGTCAAGTTACATGGCTGTAGGGATGGTGTGGTTTATAGTTGTCCTAACCTATCAGCTTTGAAGTGGTTTGATTTCTGGTTGAATCTGCAATTTTCCAGAGAAGTCACATTATTTCAATGACATGAGATGTAATTTCATTGAAATCATTTAGAAATGTTTTAAACTTTATGCAATGTATTTTTACTAAGAATTTTTTGCATGCATATAATTCAGTGTTTTGATCCAATCTTTTCCCCATTTCTCTCCTCCAATTCCTCCCCTCCCCTCCCCTTTTCTTCTCCTCCTACTCTGTCTCTTCTATGACTCTGACTATTAGTCCAGTTAGTGCTGTCTGCATGTACATGGATGTAGAACCACCTCCTGCTGCAGGGTAATCTTTCAGGAGTGCATCCCTGAAGGAAACTTGCTCTCCCTTCCCAGCAGCCATCAGTTACTAGTAGCTTCTCGGCTATGAGGAGATTCACAAGCCACTTTCATGTCCACAGAGACTGGAACTGCCTTGATTTTATGCAGTCATAGTTGTGAGTTTGTGTTTGCAGTGGCTCCACCATGTCCAACAAATAATGATTCATGAAGATGTCCACTTCTTCTTTCTCTTACAGCCTTACAACCTCTTCTTCCACAGTTATCCCTGGCCTTGGGTAGAGGGAATGTGGAAATCTTTTTGTTATGTTACTTCAACTTTGAGTCATTCCAGCTCATTTAACATGTTGTCATATGGTGTTATCAGAAAGTATTTACCAGCTGTGGTGGCACAAACAGCAACTACAGAGGGACCAGTTTCACAGGGGATAAATAAGATCCTTCGACTAATTTATGTTTTCCATAGCCATACCATGGTTCACTTCATTGTCTGAGAGGTCACCATGCATTCTGAATTTTGATCACTAGCTATAAAACTGTTTATGTCTTGTGCATTTGGACAGTATAGCTTAACTGTCTTCTCTTACCCCATTGGCAATATCAGAATCCGCTTTTGACCATCTGACAGAGCATGTCCCTCTCTGCCTTTTGTGCTGACATTCTTAAATATGCTCCTGGTAGTGTGACAAAGATAACACTCGATGGCAGCTTGTGAAGTAACAGTGCAATTGGCCTGTAAAAGGCACCCCTGTGTGCAGATAGCTCATCTTGACATTTTGTGAATGGCTCGAATTCTTCACTCACTCCACACCCCACATTTAATTTAAGAATGTTGGTCCAAGAGAGTGGCTGAAGTTAATTGTGGAATTTGTTCAGCCTGAACTTTTCAAGCAGGGAGGTCTGATGTGGAAGCTGCTTCCATTCTGTGAACTGAGGTTCCTGATTTAAGGCACTTGTCGGGGGAGGGAAGGAGGGAGATGCCAGAGATTCAGTTTGGTGTATCCTGGATGTCTGCAGCCAGTATCGGCACTCACTAAACTAGGTTTAGCTCAGGATTTGAAGATTTCTCTCCCTTTAAAATCCAGCCCAACCTTCTCAGTGCATAGATTATCTGTAGGACAATAGACTGAACTTCCTTATTTATTGCTACAGAGATAAAACTTTACAAATACTTGTAGTATTCACGGGGCCTGTGCAGTAGTGATATGTGATAGATTCTTCATTAAAACTTATTTATTATTAAATATAATTTATTAAAAAATATCCACCTGTGTGTGTGTTTGTATATGTACTAAACAAGTTTAGTAAATTTAAATGATACTAGGATAACATTGCATCCCCTTCTAAGGTTCAGCCATAATTTAGTAACTGATGACTCTGGATAGTTTTGTTTTTGTTTTTTTGGTTTTTTGGTTTTTGTTTGCTTGTTTGTTTTTCGAGACAGGGTTTCTCTGTGTAGCCTTGGCTGTTCTGGAACTCACTCTATAGACCAGGCTGGCCTTGAACTCAGAAATTCACCTGCCTCTGCCACCCAAGTGCTGAGATTAAAGGCGTGCACTACCACCGCCCAGGCGACTCTGGATAGTTTTAGCCAGTGGGATCTAATGAAGTGGCAGGTAAAGTTTTTCTGGGAGAGTTTTCTTTCTCCGTATTCACTGTGGGAAGTTTAACTGGTATGTGGTGAGTAGCTCATGGGGGACTTCTCCATCATGGAGCTAAACTGAAGAAAAGGCTTCTAGTGCTATAATATGATTGGTGTGTTTGTGTCATGGGCCACACGTGGCTATTAAGTACCCTAGGTGTAGCAACCAAATACTTGGCTTTTTAATTTTAACCAATTTGATTTAATTTCATTGTTCAGCTATTGGGAAACCTTATTGGGTTCGCAACAGCTTGGATGAATCTGCCATTAACTTTGTATATCTTAAGAACTCTGAAGACAGATGAAATATTTTTGATGAGTATTTCTGAAAAAAATCTATAAATATGAAACACACACCTTGTTTCCAAGACTTATTAGTAAAAGAATGCAAACAATTTCATTAAGTTTTATGCTCATCAACATGTTAAAACTATGTGTTGGATATACCAGATTAAATATGTTAAAGCAAACTTCACTTATAGAAACACTACTTTAATGTGGGTACCAGAGAGCTGCAGTGGTGGAACTGGGTTCACCATGTGTCCTCTGCAGTGACAAGATGAACAGTATACATGCTCAGGGAATAGCCTTTAAGGGTGGGAACACTAAGCTGCATGAAAGTAAGTGAGCCAACTTGTCTTTGAAGAAGTCTTCTATACTGAAGCAAGGAGACAGACGGCATGCAACAGATGGTTCATATGCACTGTCAATACTGGCACACAGGAAGGTGATGCCGGAAGACAGGCTGAATATTAGAGGATGAAAGGCATTGCCAGATCTTAGGTGGGCACAGACCAGACCACAGCCGTGTGCAGTGTGTTTGCATAGAGACTCTCATCCATGTGCAGTGTACAGAAATCCATATGGTGTGCAGTGTGTTTATACAGAGACCCAAAGCCATGTGCAGTGTATTTGCACTGAGACCAGCATCCATGAGCAGAGTATTTGTACAGAGACCAGCATCCATGCACAGTGTCTTTATACAGAGATCCATGGCCATGTGCTGTGTGTTTGTACAGTGAGACACATAGAGACTGTATCCTATTGTAAATGGATGGCTTTATTTAAAGACAGCCTGACATATAGATTAAACTTTTAAGTATGTGTTTAAAAGAATGGTCTAGTTTTCAAATAATATATCCCATATCCAATTGAAAGAACTTTTGTTACCCTATAAATATAGTTAAAAATACTTAAACATAGGTGATATAACAATGTGTCTTTTTTCCTTCTGTAAACTATGTTGTCACTGCTTAGAACTCTACTAAGGCAATTCCATCACTGGAATTCCTTCCATAGCCAATTTGTATACTATACAATAATATCAAAGAGTTACAATGTGAGAGTAAAGCAAATGCCTCTTTCATGTTATAAGGTTTTGTCAGCAAGGAGTACTAGTCCTATCCTTGGTTTACCATTGCTTATTAAGGCTTCTCAGCTTTAGCTAAGTTCAATGGGCAAGGCTTTCAGGAACATACCTTCCTTCTAGGGGAAGGAAAAGCTGGATAAAATACTGAACTGAATCTGTTTAAATGCAGTGAAGAGCATTGTCTAAAGGACATTGGAGAGAATCAGGTTTCAGGGACAAAGATAGGAGGGGAAGGGAGACACAGAGGGCTTTGCCTGGTGTTGGGCGTAGCTTTTTCTCTTGAGATGTGAAGTGATTCATAGACATGTCAACCTGGTTAGCATTCTCCTTAGTCTCCTAGAACTTGAAAGAAAAAAAAAAAACAGCAAAAACACTAAATGTAGGCCCAACAGGAAGGACATTATCCAGTGTTAAAACAGCAAGAAATGGCTTCAAGGTCAATTGGATATAAATTTGCTGGGGTTCAGGGCAGTAGGGGTTGGGAGATATTACATATGTTATCTAAAACTCAGTTATACTTGGCTATAGATGGTCACGGGAAAGGAAATGGAGTTAAACATGTGGGGGTAGGTATCTTTATGGCCTTGGATTTACAAAATTATCTTAAAATGGACATATAATATTAAGGGATATGTTGAGACTTGACTGTACTAACCGTAAAAAAAAAAAAAAATCAAAATACTAATGAGATTGATAATGGAAAACCCAAAGTGGGAAATGATGTTTCAATGTGTTAAAAAATTGTTAGAGGATGTACATGTATAGGATGTGTGTGTGTGTGTGTGTGTGTGTGTGTGTGTGAATTATAAACCCTGTGAAGAAGGCAAGACTGGTGGCACCCGAGTATACAGATAAGCAGAACATTCACCTAGATAGTTCATACATGGATGTTTCCTAGTGGCTGGCAGACATAAGTGACATAAGCAATCAAATCAACAAAGAAAAGCAACAAAGCCCATAGTGGGTCACACACACAGTGGGTCACACGTGGTCCTGTTTCTGGCCATGATGGTGTAATAGGGGCTAGATTTAATCTCTTACAGTGGGTCACACGTGGTCCTTTTTCTGGCCATGATGGTATAATAGGAGCTAGATTTAGTCTCTTACAATGGGTCATACATGGTCTGTTTCTGGCCATGATGATATAATAGGAGCTAGATTTAGTCTCTTACCTAGAACTAACAGCTTTGACAAGAGATACCTTTATTAATCCTGGATGGGAAACTGTAAAAAGTGTGATTTACAAGGAGCAAGGAGCAGGCAAGTGAGTACCATGATGGCTGCCTTGGGCTTGCTCCAGTCTTCAGAACAGGACACCTGGAGGCAAAATAAGGTGATCTCTAAAAACTTAAGAGGCTCCTGTGAGTGAGTTAGGGAGGGTTTGATTAATGAGTGTGTGAGGGAGAGGATTAGAGGCAAAAGAACCAATGTTCTCACAGGCTGGGAATAGTGTTTGTTTCTATGAATGAGGCTAGACACCCTTAGGATTTATTGATAGAGTACAGTGAATATCTTCCTTGGTCATGAGGAAATTCTAAGAAAATTTCATATGTACTTAACCTTTCTAAAGTAGGGGGAAGAAAGAGGGAGAGGAATATTTGCAAAAGTACAGCCAAAACTTTCCAGATTGGTGGAAAGTGTGAATTTATGAGACTTAGTAACACTTAGGTATAATCCTAACACCTAGGCGTTGAAGCAGGAGGAATAACATAAACTCAAGACTAGCCTGGGATATAAAGTAAGTAAGCCTGGGATATAAAGTAAGTAAGCCTGGGATATAGAGCCAGGACTGTCTTGGCTATAGAGTGAGATCTGCTTCAGAAATCCAGAGAAGAGGGAGAGAAAGAAGAGGAGAATGAGGGGCAGAGAGATAGAGGAGAAGAGGGGGAGAGGGAGAAGGAGAGGGGAGAACAAAGAGGAGGGGGAGAGTATATGAGGGAGGGAAAAAGGGAGGGAGGAAGGGAGGGAGGGAAGAAGAGAGAGAGAGAGAAAGAGAGAGAGAGACAGAGAGACAGAGACACAGAGAGAATATGAAGAGAACTAAAACAACAACAAAATCATTGTTTACAACCAAGAGGAAACAGCCTCAAATACCTAACTAACTACAACCCACAAAGCCCCAGGACACACAAAAGAGCAAATGAGTGGATGACAGCTGACTTCACATTGGAAAGAATGCATGTGATCAGACATCAGATCAGCTTTGGCTTCAATGTACTGCAAGTATGTCAAGCTAAAGTTGTCTACCAGAGAAAGGATATGTTAAAGATTTAGAGAAAGTGAAGATATTTTCTTCAGATGCACAAAAGCTGGACAGTTTCACACCAGCAAACAGGTGTTACAAGACATGTTAAAGGAACTGCTTTAAGCAGAAGGAAGATGATGCCAGATGGAATTATAAAGTCTGAAGACTCAAATGTTAACTGCATGGAACCAGATAAAACAGGCATAGTAGCCATCCATCAGAAAGCAGGTGGTATAGAAAGAGGAGAAACTTTGAAATTGTATAGACACGAGATTAGCTCATGTCTCTGTTGACTACTGTCATTTCATTATACTTTAAATCCTTAGTTTCTTGGTATCAAATAGGAAAATGGTAGTGTATCTGTGGATTATTGAGTGATGAGCTAATTGTATGTATAAAAATCAAGAAAACTTTAAACATGCTATGGTAAAAATGGCCACCAATGTTTTTTCCTTCCGCCTGCCTCATCTCTTCTTTGGTCAAGCTTGTTTTTCCATTTGCACTGCCTTGTGCTTGTCTAGCCAATGAGTCATTGCGAAAGGTTCTTGAGCTCTTTTGCATTAAGCCTTAGTGTGTTGCTACTCTTTGAAACCTGTGGCAACCCTATACAATGAGTCAGCACTAATTTTCTGGCCAGTGAACGCAGGACCAAGCCATCAGCTGGACCACCATCACTATGATAGAGAAGCTGTGGATACCAGCAGTCCACAAATCTGCAGTAACTGAGACTGGCTGAGCCAGCTGAGGATTCTAACACACAGTCAATGGAAGCTGCAGAACTGCCATGATACCAACCCACTAAATCTTGGGAGTAATGAATGATAAATGATTAAAGCTAATCAATATGTCATTGACTCATGGATAGTTATAAGCAGGCATGTTCATCAAGACCTTTATAAGCTACTGCTTTAGGATGAAAGGTTGTATGTGAAGTTAAAAACACGAAGTTCTAATTCATGAATCTAGTCTGCCTTCTTCTTCCTCTCTGCTCTCTTTTCCTGTCTTCTTTCTTTCCTCTGTCTTTTCCCTATTTTATCCTTCCTGAAGATGCCTCGCTGTTAGCTATGCCATCATTCTGACTTGTGAATACAGGATGATTGAGGTAAACACCATCAATCCTCATGTTGGGGAGTGAGTATCCATTGCTTCTTTTTAATTTGCATATAGGTATGCCCCCAATCTTTCACATGATTTAGGGTTCACAAACTCACATCATGAAATACAAAAACAAAATGCACCAAGAGGCTAACATTTAAAAACTTGAAATCTTAACTCACAGGAGTCCAGAAGTCATAGGGGATAGTGGGGCACATTGTATGAATTTGCTTCTATAGAGATTTATTGATGGTCTTTTCTAAAATGTCCATTTTGAGAGGACGAGAAATTCAAATGGGCCATAAGAAGTGTTTGGGTCATGGTCTTCTCTATTTGTTTTCACATTATCAGCAACAGTTAGATCATATCTTTCAAATGCTGTCAACAGTAAACCACTGTTTATCTGCTGCCAAGATATTGTTGCATGACCCCAGTGTCCCTAGGATATTGGTGTGTGACCTCAGCATCCCTAGGATATTCCACATGTAATGTACAACAATAATTGATGGAGACAGGATTGGTGGGAAGGTGAATATGTAGAAAGTGTGCCATCTGGGGATAATGCTAGAAGTGGATGTCAAGTCAAACACACTTGGAGTTAGGAAAGACAGGCAACTGGAGGATGACTCTTTACCCTTAGAGAGCCTGTACATACAGACAGGCATGCAGCTTATAAAGAACAAGCTTCCTGATGTGAACGACAGCCATGGTTGGAACATAAGGAATGATGTAGTCCAGAGCAAGTGACACTGGCAAGGCAATAAAATAAAATCTCAAACAAAACAAAGGAAACCAAGAAACAACACAAAGCAAGCCAGATGCCCTACCTAAGAAATGTAAAATGGCTTAAGCCACTGAGAGCTCCAAGAACATGTCAGTACTTGACCCAAACTCAAAAGGAGTTCTTTGCCAAGACACAGAGGAGCTGCTACTTCTACTGCACAAGCCAGAAGAGACCAGCACAGTTCAATGTCCCCAAACTCTTCCACATTCCACTAGCTTCAATACATTTACTGTTTTGAACTGCACTGTACCAAATAGCTTGGCTCCTTTCTCTAGTTCCTTACACATTTACAACCCATGGTGAGATTTTTTAATATTTTGCCATTTTTTCTATTAATTAATTAATTAATTAATTAATTAACTTTACATCCTGACTGCAGTTTCCCCTCTCCCCTCTACTCCCAGCCCCTTCCCCCCAAAATACCTCATCCACTTCTCCTTCTTTTTTCTTCAGATATCCCATGGATATCACCCAGTCCTGGTATATCAAGTTATAGTAAAACTAGCTGCATCTTTTCCTACTGAGACTAGGTGAGACAGCCCAGGAGGAGGAAAGAGGCCCAAAGGCAGGTAACAGAGTCAGCCCCTGCTCCTGCTGTTAGGAGTCAGAGCCGGCCCCTGCTCCTGCTGTTAGGAGTCCCACATGAAGACCACGCTGCACAGCTGTCACCTATGTGCAAAGGGGCCAGTCCAGTCCCATATGCTCCCTGGCTGGCGGTTTAACCTCTGTGAGCTTCTATGGCCCCAGTTAGTTGATTCTGTAGGTTTTCTTGTGATGTCCTTGACCCCTCTTTACCAAAACTTTTTAAAGGTCTTTGCACTGTCCTACATTTCCATGTTGCTTTTTTGAGATGGTTGATATACTTTCAGGTCACATGACAATATTTTATGAACACACACTACTGTGCCATGCTGGGACAGTATGTATGCATTAGTTGGCATAACACCCAAGTAACATGAGGGAATATTCTTTAGTTTTTACTGATAATCTTTTAGAAACAAGCCTAGAGCATGATGAAGATTTTGCTTCTTTAATAATAGTCTGAAAGTGTTATTTTAATGTATGTCTTTAGTTGTAAAATAAAATCTTTTTCCTAACCAGTTAACCAGGAAGAAGAAAATCTAATTTTATTTAAAATACAGAGATACTTCATCAGAAAACATGTTTTAAAGAGTCTTCTTAGAAAATTTCATTAAGAAAGAAACATCTAATTTCAACAATACCAAATCCAAGTCAAGTCCTGAGGATTAGAAGTTAAAAGATTTACATTTCTGGCAACTGCCAGGGCAGATATAAGGCCAGAAGTTGTTGTGAAATTATTTTCTGAGCAAAGCAATAATGTGTGAGGGTGCCCGATGGCAGGGGTCTCATTTATCCTGCAGATTTTCAATTGAGTATTATCTAGGCCCATTACCCGGTAGAAGCCGTCTGGCAACTGTGCGCTTCCTGGCCATCTCAGTGGGGAGAGTGAATGGTTAGATTATTGCAGAGATGTTCTGTGTATAAATGCCCTTTGGGTAATGTGCAGAGACAGAGGTGAATATGAAAGCCCAGGTACTGATCTGCCTACCCCTCTCCCTATATCTAAAAGTAAGGAAGACCCTCAGAAATCCATCTGTTTTAAACTTGAAGATGTCCTGATGCCATAACTTTAATGCTAAAACTGCAGATGCAGCAATGTGCGAAGACTTTAAAAGATTAAGTTGCCCCAAAGGAAACTTACTGATACTGCTGGGCTTGTCATACAGACAGCTCAGGCAGCTGCTGTTACATACCAAGTCCAGGTAGAGTACATGCTGAGAAACACTTGTGACAGAGACGAGACCTGTGAGCTGGGAAATACTGCCCAGCTTTAGACTATTTTCTGCTAATAGTAGTCTTTGTTTTCTGCTGAGGAAAAATTTTATAGCACAGAAAATCAGCTGCCTTAGAGCGTACAGTTTAGTTTTATTTGCACATTTCTAGTGTTGTACAACTTCAGGACCTACTTTCTTTTGTTTCCAAGACATTTTGATCACCCCCAAATACATTCCTGCACCCATTACAATGCTTGTCTATGACTGTCTCCCTACCACCACTGAGGAACCAGTGGTCTGCAGTCTGTATCTATGGATTTGCACATTCTTGGTATTTTGTGTGGTTGCTCATGTAGTTGATGGAATTGGATAACTGGCTGCTGTTGTCATTGAACTCAGTGTTCTTAAGGTTTGTTCATGCTGTCTTTTTCCCCCCTAGAGTTAGATGTTGAATCTACGACCTCATGTGTATTACACAAGTGTTCTACCACTGAGCTACATCCTATTCTTGTTCTAAAACAGGGTCTCACTAGATATTCCAGGCTGGGCTGGAAATCAGTCTTTCGGCTTCTACGTTCTCAGTTCTAGGACAAGAGTATGTGCCAGCATACAGTCTTTGTTATCATACATACGCACACACTTCATTGTTTCACATGGCCAAACAGTATTGCACAGTATGTACCTTGCACAATTTGTTTATCCATCTATTTGAGTGGCTGTTTCTACTTTTGGGCTACTGTGAACCATGGAGGGAATACTGGTATACAACTGTCTGTTCATGTGGCTCTATGCAGGGTATATTGATGGTTTCTTGACAATTCTGTTGAACTTGTTGAGGAACCATGAAACTCTCTTCCATGATACCATGAGTCAGAGGAGTGTGGGTTCTTATCATTGGTGGTTCCTCTGGGCCAATCTCTGGCCATGAGTTTGTCTTCTGCAAAAGAGATGAATGTTTGACTGATGTCTAGGTGTGAGTCCACCTACTGAAAGCTGCCTCCTCTTTAATCCTCCAGGGCAATGCTAGGCATTATTCCTAGGTAGGAGCCTGTCATGACTTTTATTAGAAGAGTCAGTGGAAGGGAGGGTATGGCTAGTTGAGGACTTGTGTTTGAAGGCAAGTTGCATATTTTTCTTCAGACTGACCTCTTCAGATGAGAGGTCTGATGGTATTCATCTTTTATTTTAACCTCAATTTGTCAAATTTCAATAAGATGCATCACATTCAGTGCATCGGTTTCCTTTGGAGAATGCAGACTGTGAGAAGCGAGGACTTGGGCTTTGGTTTTTATTGATGAGCCCTGGACCTGTGAATCCAAAAATCTCACTGTCATTCAGTCTTAGCAAGGTCGACTTGGAAAACTTACCTAATAAATCAAAATAGGGAAACAACATTCAGCCTCTTTATGTACTAAGAATGCATGAGACTCAAAATATCCCACTGAATAAATGATGTCAGTAGACCCCAAACTATAAGATTCTCTTGAATTCATATGTTTATTTTGGATATTTTACTAATGTTCTTGTACTTCAGACCAAGAATATAAATCTGAAGTTTAGAAGTTTGACCTTAGAAGTTCTACTAAAATGAATGCCCCCAGTTGTGGTGCATCAAGATAGGTCGATGAGACTTCAGGCACTAGGCATAGTAAGCCCTCGCTAAGTATAGTGAGCACTCACCAGGCATAGTGAGCACTCACCAGGCTATATATCACAGTGGGATCAGAAGCCTCACTTCCTCTCTACCAGGTTCATTTTAGGTACTTGTATCTTATTAGTGACCTTGATTTTGAGACATTTCTGAAAATTTATGAATAAAACTTAGTAACTTCATATGGAATTGTTTCTCAATTACCAGGGTTTTTTGTACAGTAAGAAACACTCATATTTTCTTTGACATTCTGGTCTTAGGTAACACGCCACCTTGTCAAACTCTTTGACAGCATCTCGGATCTGCAGTTTGAAGACAATCCAGAAGTGTCCACACACAAAGCAGTTGGAATGTTCAGCAAAGAAAAGGAGTATGTCCCATTCCAGGCTGGATGTGAATGCATAGGCCATGTAAGATTTGATTTTGGAGTGTTCTATGCAAAGGGGAGAACTTCAGGGCAATTCCCCATGGTTGAATTGGGCTAGCAAGGCAGTTTTGTTCACGTTAAAAAAACAGGCTCTAGTTGGTTCTATGCTGGAAGATTGCTGGTTGCCATCTCCAGTGTGTCCAGGAGCCCCTGGACTATGCCCAGTTTCTCTCATTTAGATTTAGCATCCAGCAGGGGCCAATGATATTTGGAGTTCAGCTAAACAGAAGGGATTGCCACTGAGTGAATGAGTAAGATTCGGGATCATAAGCACATGAAGCTGTGGGAAGGGAAGAGGGTCTGTGGCTGGACATTGTGATGTGAATACTGTGAACATCTTCTTGTGTTAGTAAGGTTTACCAAGATGATGTCACCTAACCCAATTACTGTGCACTTGACTGAGCGTATTCTCTACTCTCATGGACAAATCCCTAAAAACATTCTTACCAGTTACCCACAAGGAGGAGTTGTTTGCTGTATAACACCTTAAAGCATAGCCTGGTAAATTAGAAGTTGTCTTAACTAAGGCTTCTGTTGCTGTGACAAAGACCATGACCAAAAGCAACTTGGGTAGGAAATGGATTATTTCATATTACAACTCTCAGGTCACAGTCTAGCACTGAGGGAGTCAGGTAAGGAGTCTGGAGGCAGGAACTGAAGCAGAAGCCGTGGAGGAACACTGATTACTGGCTTGCTCCTAATGGCTTGCTCACAATACGTTCATACCTAACTTAGGACCACTTGTCCAGGATTGGTACCAACCAGGGTGAACTGGGCCTTCTCACATCAATATTTTTTTTTGGTTTTACGAGACAGGGTTTCTCTTGGCTTTCTTGGTTTCTTGGTTTTCTCTTGGCTGTCCTGGAACTCACTCTGTAGACCAGGCTGGCCTCGAACTCAGAAATCTACCTCCCTCTGCCTCCCAAGTGCTGGGATTAAAGGCGTGCGCCACCACTGCCCAGCCACATCAATAATTAATCAAGAAAATGACCTCATATGCATACCCACTGGCCAATCTGGTTAGAGAATTTTCTCAAGGTTCTTTTTTCTCACATGTCTCTATCCTGTATAAAGTTTATAAAAGCTAACCAGGTAAGACATGGACCCTTTCTGATGAAGCATGGTTAGCTAATTCACAGTAACCTTGGGAGTGGTCTCTATGAGAGATCCTCTCAGATCTGGGAGATGGCTTTCTTGAAGTGTTCTTTGCAGAAGTACCATTGCTTACCAGGGTACTCTTTACTTCTCTCTGTTACTTTTTAATATTGTACCAGAAAACGCTGCCAAATGAAGGGGAGGCAGATGGTAGGACACTGTGATTAAAAAATATTTTTGATCTCTTGGGCTTTTTAGGATATTATTATAGTGATTAGACCAAGTCACCATAAACTATTTTGACAAAAGTATGTTGCTGTCTGCTGCCTCCCGGCACACTGTTCATCAACTGGCATGGTGCCCAGAGGGGGATTGTCCAACTGATGGATGTGCTTGTCACTAGCAGGAACTCTTGATATTGGAAGATTTCCTAGGGCTCTCACTTATTTTGTATAAGTATCGTATGCTGGAAACTTCTGAGCATAGATAGCATTTATTCTCTGATTACCTTCATTTTATATATTTAAAATGGTTTTTGCTTTGTATTTTTATGCTTTCTCCACACTTTTATGATTGCTTCTTCCAAATTTAGTCTGTTTAAATTTATTTATTTATTCAGTTGTTTATCAGATTGGGCTTTTAAGGGGTCAGAAACAAAGAAGCCACAGCCCTTGTCTCACCAAAAGATGGATATATATATATATATATATATATATATGTGTGTGTGTGTGTGTGTGTGTGTGTATGTGTGTATATACACACATATATATACATATACATACACACACACACACATATATATATATGTATATATATATATATATATATATATATATACACACACACACATGGATATGATTAGTATTAACCAGATGTGGTCATTTTCATCGTAGGCTGGGCAGAATGTCAAGGGGTTTCAAAAGGGCAGGACATGGCAAACAGTCAGAACTCAGTTATGAAATCATACCATTAAGTTGATATTGTTGACATAGTCATCCGAACATGGACTGGTATGTCAGGTTCCCTGTAGTCTTTCCTAATGGAGCTCCTCAGGACAGACAGATCTGCTGAGGACATATATCCCAGAGTTCAAAGGAGATGCTCAGACAATGGCTGGCCAATGAGGGTGCTTGCTACCTGACTCTGACTCTGCACCACATTTTAAAGGCAGAAATACTGGTCCTCACTGGCTAGGGGTCCATAGGACCATGAACTTGTTCATGTTGATGAGGCCCAGCTTTAAGCAAGGGAGACTCCTTATAGTAGGTGGCCAGGCAGTGTCCCCTTTCCTCCTCAAGAAGGTAGTGTTCTGCTCATCTGTGCACATCATTTCGTTACAGTTCCCAAAAAGTTACAATGTTGCTGCCATCCTCTGGGAGCCAGGGAAAGAAATCATTTGGAATATCTTAATCATCTCCTATTGCCCTTGTAATCTATTCATTACAGCCATTTTACCGCTAGGCTCTATTCTATATGAACAGTCTATATAACCTTGTAGTTATATGCCCAACTAGAAACAGACATGTGGATCAGTCTAACAAAGCACATTTGAGCAACATGGAAAACTGGCTAGAATATATTAATGGGAACAAAATGAGCTAGAAGTCCAGTTTTTAAAAAAGATTAATTTTCACCAGTCAGCAGTTGTCCTATCTCTAAAACCACCATGCTGTCTAATTTCTGACAACTGTGAAGATTGGAACCAGTAGGAATATAATTAAGATATTTACTGAAAACACTTTGGCTTCAGACTAAATACTGGGAAGATTTTTAGAGGGGAACTTTCAGGAAAATAAAACATGGTCAGAAGACACAATTCTTAAAATTGTGATTCTGAAGGCTTTAGGCCCCAACTCCTACCCCAACAAAAGGCTGTGTGACCCACTTCTCAAACACTCAGTGGAGGGATTCTTGTATAGAACCCCCTTATCCTCAAAGCTGAAGAATGAATGACAATGTCCTCTGTTTAGGAAGTCTGTCACTTACATAGAAGTTAAGAAATTAGCTATAATTTGGGGAGGAAAAAGGCTTGAGTAGAGAAAAGCTTCATCAGTTAATAGTTGAGGTTCCCCCATGAATTCTCCTTGTGTGTTTTCTGGATGGGTTACAGATAGTCTACTGTAGTCCTGTTGAACGAGCTTCAAGCTAGATGGAGCATGTAACAGCTCTTCTATGTTTAGCCTGAGCCTTCACATTTCTATTTTCTTCCAAGGTGGAAAGCTGGCTTCTGCAACTTGAACAGACCATGAAAGACACAGTGCGCCTAGCAATCACAGAAGCCATTGCAGCCTATGAAGAGAAACCTAGAGAACTGTGGATCTTTGATTTCCCAGCTCAGGTGGCTCTAACTGGCTCACAAATATGGTGGACCACAGATGTAGGAATCGCCTTCAGTCGACTAGAAGAGGGCTATGAAACAGCCTTAAAGGATTTCCATAAGAAACAGGTATTTTCGGGAATCTCAGATTTGGCAGTTAAAGGGGATTGAACAGGAAGCTTCATTTACTCATCATTTTCCGTTAGATTTTGGAGAAAAATGGATGCTTGGTTGTTTTCTAATCTGAGGAAAATGAGAGCTTGTTTTCAATTTAGTAGATTTAAAGTTAGACAATACAGATTAAAGACAATCTCTTCCAGGGTACTGGTCAATCTGTTGATATCTATGCTTTGATTACATCTATAAAGTGGGGACATTTAAAAAAAATTAAAATAATATTCTCTCAACTTCAAGATATTGTCTGTTGGTGCTGGAGCTGCCATCTTTCTGCATCTCTGTGGCTTTGCACTTGACTCCCTCCTTCCTACTTGCCATTTCTTGATTCTCTGAATATTCATTTCTTTTTTTTTTTTTTTTTTTTTTTTTTTTTTTTTTTTTTATATTTTTTGAGACAGGGTTTTTCTCTGTTTAGCCCTGGCTGTCCTGGAACTCACTCTATAGACCAGGCTGGCCTCGAACTCAGAGATCCGCCTGCCTCTGCCTCCCAAGTGCTGGGATTAAAGGCGTGCGCCACCACCGCCCGGCTCATTTCTTAAAATAGTAAATGACATTCTATGGATGTGTTTATATCAGTTTTACTATTTTTAACATAATGAGTTATTTAATTATTTGCTTATTGTTGAAGTTGAAGAAGAAACATCCAGGAAGAGAAATAGAGAAGATTCATTTTCTCATGAAAACTATTGATAGCATTTAGCATGTAACCATCCAAAGGTTTCCTTCTGTCTGTCTTTCTGTATGAATGTGCATGTATGTGTAAATAGGTGTGAGTCGCTGTTCACTCAGAATCATACTATATTGGTAGGTATACATATCACTGTCCACATACATTATAAGTAGCTTTAGCTAAACTTACTTTCTCTCCTACCTCCTTTAAGTTTGTTGTGATTATCATCTTACTTTGGCCCCAAATACTTCAATTTCTATTGTAAAAATTTTACCTGTTTTAAGTGATAGGAATTTATGTACTTATGGTTGACAACTTGTTTGGTACATGCATACATGGATAGAATGGCCAAATAAAGCTATCTGACATGACAACTACTTTCTGTGGCTAGAACATTCACAATCTGTCTGAACAGTTTTTGTTGTTTTTTGTTTGTTTGTTGATTTGCTGTATATTGCTTTTATTATGTTTACGTATGCACCATAAAGCCTTCATATCTCCAAGACTTTTAACATGAAGGGGTGTTGGATTTTGTCAAAGGC
The DNA here is from genome assembly GCF_008632895.1 of Mastomys coucha. Taxonomy (NCBI): domain Eukaryota; kingdom Metazoa; phylum Chordata; class Mammalia; order Rodentia; family Muridae; genus Mastomys; species Mastomys coucha. Next base: position 130,956,543 of record NW_022196912.1, on the reverse strand, counting down.
ATTGTATCATCTAATGAAATGATCATGTAACTTTTTCCTTTGAATTTGTTTGTATGGTGGATTACATTCATGGATTTTTATTTATTGAACCATCCCTGCCTCCCCTGGGTGAGGCCTACTTTATAGTGGTGATGATGTTTTTGATGTGTTCTTGGATTTGGTTCCCACTCCTGAGCCACAGTGCTGCTGGTTATTCTTCACGTTGCAGTCTGGGCTTTTGTCTGCAGGATCTCTCTAACCCAAGATGGGCAAATAATCTATGCCTGTGTGGTGTATGTGTACATGTGTGCATCTGTCTGTCTGTCTGTCCATTCATGTGTTGTGTCTTTTCTTATTATTTTTTGTCAAGTACTTTTTTTTTACTTTTTTAAAACTTTTATTGCATTATGATGAGAAAAGTTACATGATTTCAATTTATCTGAATTTGTTAACATTTAAAAACATATTTTAAGTAAATAGAAATAAATCACATTCTTGTTTCTCTTTTGTACCCCAACTTCTCCCAGAGACCCCCTTCAATACCTACAATATATTTTTTGTCATATTCCTAAATATACATAAAATATTATAAAAATAAAAATGAGTATTATAAAAATTGTTTGATATAAAACAATAAATTTAACAGTCTTATGTAGATACTTGTCTACACCAATACTGAAAATACATGTTTTTCTCAATATAAATTTTAAATAACTCCAAATATATTAACTGTATATTTCAAAATAAAACATCACTACTAGTATTTTCTTTTTATTTATTTATTTATTTATTTATTAGATATTTTCTTTATTTACATGTAAATTTCTCCATTCCC
>NW_022196912.1:130945051-130947706 GCF_008632895.1 Mastomys coucha | reverse complement strand
TTATTCATGTCCTTAAGTTCCTCTATCAGCATTGTGAGATATGATTTAAGATCCAATTCTTGCTTTTCTGGTGTGTTGGGATATCCAGCACTTGCTGCAGTGGGAGTACTAGGCTCTGATGAAGCCAAGTAGTCTTGGATTCTGTTGGTAGGATTCTTGTGTTTACCTTTCGCCATCTTTTGCTTTTTGGTGTTAGATGTTCTTAGTGTCACTGGCTAGAGCTTGTCCTGTCCCTGCTACCCTGCAAGTCCCCTGCGACTAGTGGGGCCTGTTCCTCCAAGCTGGCTGCTCCGGTCTTAGAAACTCACCAGAGAAAGAATGGCGGCTCTCGCCCGAGTCTCTGGCTTAAGGTATTCCCTGGAGGTAGGCCTCCCACTTGCAGGGAAGAGGCAGAGAAGGGCGCTGATCCTCCTCTGTCCTCCCGGCTGGCTGCTCTGGTCTCAGAAACTCACCAGAGAGAAAATGGTGGATCTCGCCCGGGTCTCTGGCTTAAAGTGTTCCCTGGAGGTAGGCCCTCCACTTGCAGGGAAGGGGCAGAGAAGAACTCTGATCCTCCTCTGTCACTCGGAAGCTGAAAGGATCCTGTCCCTGCCACCCTGCAGCTCCCCTGGGAGTCGTGGGGCCTGTGCCTCCCAGCTGGCTGCTCCAGGCTCAGAAACTCACCAGAGAGAAAATGGTGGATCTCGCCCGGGACTCTGGCTTAAGGCGTTCCCTGGAGGTAGGCCCTCCACTTGCAGGGAAGGGGCAGAGAAGGACGCTGATCCACCTCTGTCACTTGGAAGCTGAGAGGATCCTGTCCCTGTTGCCCTGCGGCTCCCCTGGGAGTCGTGGGGCCTGTCTTATATTTAAATGAACATAAATATATGAAGTCTTTTTGTTTGTTTGTTTGTTTTTGTATTACTGTGGTACAAGCCCAAAATAAGAAAAATTGTTAGATATTGGATTTCATTGTAATAAGGCTGTACTTCAATGACCCTCACATCACCAAAGGATTTTACCTCCATCATAGCTAAGCCGAGAGTTGACAGTTCTGCTGGGCCAAGGAATGAATTGTAGGCATGATTTTTAGATACAAACTTCCCGCTATGATCAAAACTATTTGACTTGAGTGAGTGACTTTATTCTCAGCCCACAGAGAACAGGTTACATTCATTTAAGAAATGGTGTAGGTATTAAGATGGTCTATTCATAAAGTCATTCGCCAACTGTTTCAATGAACAATGGTTCTGCTTGGAGGGTGGCACAGACATTAGGTGAGGGTAAGAATCTGATTCATTAGCTGGGATAATTTGGATAAACATTCATCTCAGAGAAAGGGTAACTTATAAAGTTCTCTTCTTCAAACTTGGTACAAGAGCTACAAATGTTAAGCAAAGCATTCAGTCTCACTTTGTTGTTCTCTTTCCTATAAGCCACCTCCCAAGTTAATTGTCTATGTCTCCCTTGGGTATATAAATACTTTTGAAATATATAAGCTCTTCTGAAAACCATAGTATAGTGTAAAAACATGAAATAAACAATACTACTAATAGAGAGGCTGAGATAGGAGAAACAAGATTTCAAGACCCTTATGTTGTACACAGGAAGACACAAACAAGCTGAAAGTACATATAGATTGTACAATATTGGACCTATTTCTCCAATTATCAAATTAGAGAGAACATTGGATGACAATCAACAAATTTCTAATTCCTCATAATTTTGGATTTCAATCAGTTAGGATATATTGGTAATATTAATTTTCATATTAAGATATTAAGAAAAGGTAATTGTTACTTCCTGTTGTTTTTCGTGTTAGAGGTGGAATTAGATTTGTGTGGATTTGTTGAAAGATTACTTTCTTGCTTCTTCTAGGGTGTAGTTTTGCTCCTTATGTTGATGTTTTCCATGTATTATTCTTTGTAGGGCTGGATTTGTAGAAAGATATTGTGTAAATTTTGTTTTGTCATGAAATATCTTGTTTCTATGATAATTGATAGTTTTGCTGGGTATAGTAGCCTGGGCTGGCATTTGTGTTCTTGTAGAGTCTGTATGACATCTGCCCAGGATCTTCTAGCTTTCATAGTCTCTGGTGAGAAGTCTGGCATAATTCTGATAGGCCTGCCTTTATATGTTACTTGCTTTTTTTCCCTTACTGCTTTTAAAGTTCTTTCTTTGTTTAGTACATTTGGTGTTTTGATTATTATGTGATGGAAGAATTTCTTTTTTGGTCCAGTCTATTTGAAGTTCTGTATGCTTCTTGTATGTTCATGTTCTCTTTCTTTAGGTTAGGGAAGTTTTCTTCTATAATTTTGTTGAAGATATTTACTGGCCCATTACCTTGGGAGTCTTCACTCTCTACTATACCTATTATCCTTAGATTTGGTCTTATCATTGTGTCCTGGATTTCCTGGATGTTTTGGGTTAGGAACTTTTTGCTTTTTGCATTTTCTTTGACTGTTGTGTCAATGTTTTCTACGGTGTCTTCTGCCCCTGAGATTCTCTCTTCTATCTCTTGTATTCTGTTGATGATGCTTGCATCTATGGCTCCTGATTTCTTTCCTAGGTTTTGTATCTCCAAGGTTGTCTCTCTTTCTGGTTTCTTTAGTGTTTCTATTCCCATTTTTAGATTCTGGATGGTTTTGCTCATTTCCTTCACCTGTTTGATTGTGTTTT
>NW_022196912.1:130893382-130944866 GCF_008632895.1 Mastomys coucha | reverse complement strand
TTCTAGCTCTTTACCTGTGTTCTCCTTTATTTCTTTGAGGGTGCTATTTATGTCTTTCTTAAAGTCCTCCTGTATCATTATCATGAGAAGTGATTTTATATCTGAATCTTGCTTTTCCAGTGTGATGGAGTGTCTAGGACTTGCTTTGGTGGGAGAACTGGGTTTGATGATGCCAAGTAACCTTGGTTTGTGTTGTTTATTTTCTTACACTTGCCTCCTGCCATCTGGTTATCTCTAGAGCTACCTGCCCTTATAAATCAGACTGGAGCCTGTCCTTCCTGTGATCCTGGTTGTGTCAGAACTCCTCAGAGTCAGGCTGTCTCTGTGATCCTGTGATTCTGGGATCCTGTGACCCTGGGCTTGTTAGAGCACCTGGGAGTGCAGCAGCTTCCTTTGGGTGTTGTGGGACTAGCTGAGGAGCCTGGGCCTAAGGTCTGCTCAGGACATCAGCCCAGAGAGACCTGAAAGAACTCAAGCCACTCTGCTGGTACAGTTCCTTTGTGCTTGGTCCCGCTGGTCCCAGTTACTCCCAGTGTTGGGACAAATGTTTGGTCCTCCTCCCCTCTGATCCTGAGAGTATCAGAGCGCCTGGGAGTGAAGCTTCCTCTGGGTGTTGTGGGACTGGCTATAGAGCTTGCACCCAAGGTCTGCTCAGGATACCAGCCCAGAGAGACTGGCTTTTTGAGTACTTTTACATTGATATTCATAAGCAAAATTTGTCTGAAAATTTTTCTTTTCTGAATCTTTCTGTAGTTTAGGTATCAGAGTAATTATGGCTCCATAAAATGAAGTAGGTAATGATCCTTCTGTTTTTATTTTATGGAATGGTTTGAAGAGTATTGGTACTAGCTATTCTTTCAAGGTCTGGTAGAATTCTGCACTAAATCCCTGGGATGAAGCCTACTTGATCATGATGGATGATCATTTTGATGTGGTCTTGGACTCGGTTTGTAATAATTTTATTGAGTATTTTTGCATCGGTATTTATAAGGGAAATTGGTCTGAAGTTTTCTTCCTTTTATTTATTTATTTGATTTTTTAAAATGATTTATTTATTGTTATATGTAAGTACAATGTAGCTGTCTTCAGACACACCAGAAGAGGGCATCAGATCTCATTACGGATGGTTGTCAGCCACCATGTGGTTGCTGGGATTTGAACTCACGACCTTCAGAAGAGCAGTCGGTGCTCTTACCTGCTGAACCATCTCACAGCCCTATTTATTTATTTTATATTAGATATTTTCTTTATCTACATGTCATATGATATCTCCTTTCCCAGTTTCCCCTCCAAACAAAGAACAAAACAAAACAAAACAAAACAAAACAACAACAACAAAACCCTGTTCCCTCCCCCTTCCCCCTGCTCACCAATCCACCCTCTCCCATTCCCTGGCCCTAGCATTCCCTGTCATACACTGGGGCATAGAATCTTCACAGGGACAAGGGCCTCTCCTCTATTGATGACCGACTTTTTGAATGCATACTGCGGTGTGTGCTAGGCTCTTGACTGTGTTCTCTTACTGAAAGTTGGGCATCCTTTGGCTAGTATCTCCCTGATTCTCCTTGCTTCTTGTAGCATGTACTTTACATGCCATCAATGAGTTCTATTTTTTTATTAGATATTTTCTTTATTTACATGTCATATGATTTCTCCTTTCACAGTTTCCCCTCCAAAAAACAAACAAACAAACAGACAAGCAAACAAAAACAACAAGAACAAACCCCTGTTGCTTCCCCCCTCCCCATGCTTACCACCCCGCCCTCTCCCACTTATTGCCTCTGGCATTCCCCTACACTGGGGCACAGAACCTTCACTGGGCCAAGGGCCTCTCCTCTCATTGATGATCGACTTTGCAATTCTCTACTATACACATGCTGCCAGAACAATCAGTCCCACCATGTATAGTCCTTGGTTGGAGATTGAGTCCCTGGGAGCTCTGAGGATAGCTAGTTAGAATGATGTAAGATGTACCTAGTTTATTCTACTTAACAAAACATCTCTAGATTCATCACTGCTGTTTCAAATGGCAGAATTTACTTCAGTACTCCAGTATACGTAACGTCATTTCTTTATTCATTCACTCACTGATGGACATGAAAATTATGGCATATCTTAGTTGTTATGGTAACACTTCGGTGAACATAGGCGTGCAGATGTTTCTTTTGACCCACAGACTTCAGTCTTTTGTATACACAGCCAGTAGTGGGATTGCTGGATCATATGGAAGCACCATCTCTGGCTTTCCAAGGAACCGTTATAACTAGCTTTTATAATGGCTGGACTAATTTATGTTACTACCAAGAATGTCTAAGGATTCCCTTTCAGTCCTTCAATATTCTTACTTTAGTAGTTTATTTTCATTGTTTTTATCTGTTTCCCCCAAATTCTCTTGTGTGTATGTTTTCATGTTTGTATATGCAGGCACATAAGTGTGTCTACTCATATGTTCATAAAGGCAGAGATAAGCCTCAGGCATCGTTGCTCAGGCACCTTACACCTTGGTGTAATGTTGTCATTTGGTTTGTCTTGGAGACAGTGCCTCTTGACAACATGCAGCCCATGGATTCTGCAGCACTGACTGACATGCTGAGGTGCAAGCGTGTGCCATGGGCCACAAGCTTGGCTGTCTCCTGTGGACCCTGAAAGGCAGCAAGCACCGTCTGATCTATCAATCCCTGAAACAATTCTTTAACATGGCTCTTATACCATCCGGCCTTGTGATTTCCAGGCTTTCCTGTCATGTCTTACTTCAGAGATAGTGAACAGATTTACTTAGGTCGTTGCCATTGAGCCACTGTGCTGCTGGTTATTCTTCACGTTGCAGTCTGGGCTTTTGTCTGCAGGATATCTCTAACCCAAGATGGGAAAATACCTGTGTGGTGTATGTGGGGCATGTGTGCATCTGTCTGTCTGTCTGTCTGTCCATGTGTTGCGTGTTTTCTTACTATTTTTTTTTTTTTTTTGTCAATAGCTGTGGATTTTGGATTAGGATTGTGGATAATAAGTTGGGATAGGTTTCATGGTTATACTGGCAGGCATGACTTGAGACCTTGGTTTGTTATTTGGGACTTTGTTCTTTCCTAAAGCCCCAGGTGCCTCAGGCTTTCACATGGTTCTTTAGAGCTAGAATGCAGAAGTGTTCTAGAGCCCTCTATTAGAATGTGAAACACTAAAGATCCTGGCTGCCCAGACAGCATAAGATCCATAATCTAAATGTGGTATTTCTGTTCCCATGTGGCAACTGAAATCCCGGTTTGCATATGTTGAAGTCTCTATCAGATCCTACTTGAGGCTACCATGTTTGTCATCCATGAAGATATGCACTTCTACTCTTCCCTGGAAGCATAGCTTTGTGTCCTTAGGGTAGTATTCATCTCTCCCTCCCCTCCGCTTCCCTCCTCTCCCCTCCACTTTCTTCCCTCCCCTTTCTTCCCCTTCCTCTTCCTCCCCTCCCTTCCTCTCCTCTCTACTTCTCTCCCTTCCCCCTCCTTCTTTCCTCTCTCCGCTCTTTTCCTCCTCTTCCTCCCCTTCCCTCTACTTCTCTTCCCTCTCCTTCCCTTTTCCTCTCTTTCATGCTCATTATTGACAAAGCAGTAAGTAGCCTTGTATATTTATGCTTCACATGTTTTCCTTTGCTTCTTCAGGATAAATTGGAGGAAGTAAATGTTCAGGTAAGTCCCCTGGAAGACAGTACAGATCTACCCCTCAATGTTGATGCCAAGGTGTATCTTCTTCCTCCCCTCAGTAAAGCTGGCTGTTTCAAAAGACTTCTGCAGCATCAATTAACCAGCTAATGTAATTAGTTTTCATCTCTCTTACTGTTTTTCTAAAGTTTTCTATTTTTCAAGACTTGTTGCTTGTACAGATACACAGATCTATATGAAATATGTATGAGATAAATGAAGAATATACACATGTCTATATGAGACTTGTTGCTTGTACAGATATACTTATCTATATGAGTCATAGATGATAAGAACAGAGAGAATGTGTTATGAAGATTTAAAAGATTCTGTTATTATGATGTGTGAGGGGGGAGAAAGTATGAGCGAGCACATGTAAAGGTCAGAGGACAATTTGGGGGAGTTGGTTCTTTCCTTTCACCGTGTTGGGACAGGTTCTCTCTTGTTTTTCCTATACTTAATATTACAGACCACTTGTGGTCTGCAGGCTCTGAGAAAGTCTCCTGTCTCTCCTTCCCATCTCACCATAGAAATGCTTTTCTTCCTTTACTCGAGTTCCAGGGATTGTCAGGCTTGTGCTGTGTTCATTTTATCAGCTTGTGATAAAAGCTTTTATGAAATCCCTCAGCACCCACTTGAGTGTTTGACTAGTCACATGGATGCCTTCAATAATGTTCAGTTCTGCAACTGGTACTGGCAAGTATTGGAGAAGCTAATGCTTGAATGGTGCTAAAGCTGTGGTTAGGGTCATGGGAAGTATGTGCATCTCTGCTAAAGCCCATTTGGCAATCTTTTAAAAGTGAGTGTGACAAAGACTGCAGAGATGGCTCACTCAGTGGGAAAGAATGCTACTGCACAAGCACCAGGGCCTGATGTCAATAACACATAGAAGCTGAGCATTGCCGCACCTGCCTCAAGCCACACAGTTGTAGAGCAGAGACAAGAGGATCACTGGGGCTCACTGGATACCAGCCTATCTCCAAGTTCAGTGAGAGACCCTGTTTCAGGGGAATAAGGTGGAGAATATAGAGCAGATAATTGATGTCTTCACCTGCTGTCTGTGTGTGTGTACTTGGCACACATGCACATCCCATACACATCACTCACTGCATCTCTCACACACACTGTGGATGTAACTGCCTGCTGCAGTTAATTTTTAATTAGAATTACTTTTATAATGAGAGAAGCTTTTAAAATGAACTTTAGAACTTTAAAAGAGCTTACTTTTAAAACTGGAGGTCAGAGTCAGCATTAACAGATGGTCTGCCTACAAATCATTGTTTTTCTTGTTTCTGATTGTAAAAATCAGTGAGATAAATAAACACAGATGATTATTTCAAATTCTGATTCTTTCCTGGAGATATATTGTCTTAAGGTTTTATTGCTGGGAAGAGACACAATGACCAAGACAACTCTTATGTGTAAAACATTTATCTAGGGCTGGCTTACAGTCTCAGAGGTTTAATTGACAATTTCAGTTTAGTCTATTGACATCACAGTGGAAAGCATGGCAGCATGCAGGCAGACTTGGTACTGGAGGAGCAGAGAGTTCTACATCTTGATCCAAAGACAGCCAGGAGGAGGGTCTCTTCCACACTGGGCAGAGCTGATTACTAAGATACCTCAGAGCCCATCCCCACAGTGGCACACTTCATCTAACAAAGCCACACCTATTCCAATAAGGCCACATCTCCTAGTAGTGCCACTCCCCATGGGCCAAGCTTTCAAGCACAGGAGTCTATGGGGCCAAACCTTTTCAAACCACAACACCTATTATTATTGCATATACTCTGACATTAGATTAAAATGCACACACACTCACAAGTACACAGATACACAGCAATACATATATACATACATACATACATACATACATACATACATACATACAAAGCACGCACACAGCCCTCTGCATTGCCCTGTCAGAATCTTTGGAATAAGACAAATCGGATAGATTTGATTCCTTAGATTGAAAGTCCCTTGGCAGCGGTGGTTGTTTGTATGTTTGTTGCTTGTTTGCTTTTGCTGCTCTTGTTTAGAGGATTGAGACCTAGGCAGGAATTTTCTGTTCTTAGTACTGAGCTGTGTGTGTGGGTAAGCACCAAAAAAGGGACACAGCCTTTTACACCTGAAAAATTACTGCTGTGTGCTTAGACTTCACCCAAAGAAGTGTGGGTAAAATCATGACAAAAACTTTGTTTTCTTCCCTAGTATTCCATCATATCTAAATTCTGTAAGTTCTTTATCCATTCTACCCACTGGTATTTGCATTTCTAGCTTGAAGCTTCACACTGCCTTTGCCTTCTTGAAAAAAATCTTGTCCTGGACATGTATTTTCATCTCTTCTGGGTAAATACACAGAAGCAAAATTTCTTAGTAATCAGGGTATATATTTAAATATCACAGATGCTGACCAAGTTCCTCATTGTTGTGCAACTGTCAATGATGCACAGGGATTCTAGATGTTTCCTCTACTTCCATATTTTCATCTTGTCATTCTCCATAGCTACAGCCATTCCATAGCTATCTATAAATATCTCAGTCCACTTTGAACTTGAATTTCTCTAATGTCTGAAGATGTTGAACAATGGTTCCATATTCATTAGTATTCTGTCTTAGGTAATGTTGTTACTCAATTTTTTAAACATTTGGATGGCTTGCCCTTTTCTTGGTAACTCTAAGAGCCCTTATTTGTTGGGGATATAAATCCTTTGTTAGAAAATGGATTACACATTTTCTTCTGACACCCAGATACTTGTCCATAAAATGCATATTTTAATGGGCATTGTTATGAGTAGAATCTTGTGGCTTTTTACGTAATATACCACATTTTCCTCTTGTGAATAGTGCCTTTTGTGTCATAAATAAATTGTTGTCTACCTAAAAGTCATCAAAGTATCTACTTCCTCAAGATTGGCGATAGTTCTCTGGGTCTTGTTTAGAACTATGGTCCATTCATTGTTTCTTGTTTCCATTAAATTAACTTCCCACCTTGATCTAAAGAAAAAGTCAGTTTGCTCTGTCTCTGTCCCTCTTCTGTCTCTCTTTCTCTGTCTCTGTCTCTGTCTCTGTCTCTGTCTCTGTCTCTCTCTCTCTCTCTTTCTCTCTCTCTCTCTGTGTGTGTGTGTGAGTGAATGAGTGAGTGGGGGGGAGAGAGAGTTTTTTCTCTACTTTCTTTTTCTTTATTTTTGTCTCTATGACAAAATCACAGTCTTAATTACTGTAACATTATAATAAATATTGAAGTCAAATTTCATTTTGCTTTTGTTTCCCCTTCAAAATTGTTCATACTATTATAAAATTTTAAAATATAAATTGTTATTACCTTTGTATTTATTCTTAGGGGAATATTTCTAGCCTAATTAATTTTTTTACTAGACTAAGTATGGTAAGTAGAAAGTGTAGGATAATGGTTCTTACAATGTAAGAACACACCACTCAGTTAGATGATCTCTATTTCCTCTCTGCAATGTCATTGAAGCTTATTACATAGTAGTCTTATACATTTCTCACTAGATTAATTTTATTTGTGATATTTCAATTCTATTTTATATACTTATACATTTTTGAACTTTAACTTCAGTATTTATGACTAATCATAGAAATATATTGGATGAAAAAAATATTTACTCTGCATCTTAGGAGTTTGCAAAATTTGCTTTGTATGTTTAGTACTTTATAGTTTGTAAAGTCTGGACTGTGTAGGGTTTGCTGTGTATATGCACATGTCCAACTTAAGCAATGACAGTTTTAAATCTCATCTTCTATTCTTTTACTTGCTCTTTATTTCCTTTTCTTGAGCTTCTTGCATTGGCTATGACAACTAGTACATTGTTGAAGTACCTAGACTTCCTTGATTAATGAACAATTCAAGAACAATTTGGGGAAGAACACTTTAATGTGTCTTTACTGAGTTTGCACTAATTTGTTTTTGAAGACATTCTTTGTTATGTGGCTTTCTCTGAGTACATGGAAACAAATCCTCAGTCACCCCAGATAGAAACAATTTCAGCCATGTCTAGATTAGTAAGGCAATGTTTGCTGAGGTTACCAGGTACATGGGGAATACTTTTAAGAGCGTGGGTGACTCTCAAGCAGCTGCCCCACCTTGGGGTGGGTGACAACTCTCAAACTCTGCATTCCTGGAGTTCCTGTCCATCTTGTAGGCACCTCCACCAGAGACTCTCCTCCTTGCCATTATTATCTTCTTGTGTAACCTAGAGGGAAACTGTGGATCTTCTAACTTACTGGTCTTGATGAATTTTGTATTTTGTTAGCTTATTATTGAAACTTTAGAGTCTGTTTTCCTGTTGGGAAAGAATGTTTCAATTCAGAGGAGCCACAACAGCCTCACAGAAGAGAAATCCTTTCACCAAGTAGAGAAAAATTTTTCCATGACTACAGGTAGAGAATTTTTTATCTTGAAAAGACATCGAACCTTTTCTGATCCTCTGAGATGACCATTTGATTTATCTTCTGATCTATTGCTGTGAATTGTATATCTTTATTTTGTGTTAAAGATTCAGCTTGGATACTTTTAATGTGCTAAGTATGCCCTCTACAGTGAACAACATCCACAATCCTGTGGAAAAATTTGAAGATTAATCCAATTTAGCATTCTTGTGTTATTAACTTTAGTTAGTTGTACTATACTATCCTTATAAAAATTATCTTTGTTAACATTTTATTAATGAATTCTACCATTGTTTTTCACCACCATTTGCCAATGGTTCTTATTTAAATGTTTTGTTTTTGAGAATATATATATATATATATATATATATATATATATATATAAAATGAAATATGATATCTATCCCCCACTGCCCCAACTTCTCCTAGTTTCCTCAACATGTCTCCTCCCAAACTTCATGTCCAAACTTTCCAAATATGCATGAAGGTGGAGCCATCCATTGTACCATGGACATGAGGCTATGCCCTCATTACAAAATGAGCCTCCTCAATACAAAAACATCCTCCTTCCTCCAGCCACTGCCTATAGTTCCTTAGAAAAGGGTATATACTGAAGATTCAACTACCCATCCATGCCAAATGTTGACAGACTTAATCCGTTATAGGTAACTGCTATGAATTCATTATTGTAATAGTGACATCATGTCTTGTGTAGGTAACTGTAGCAGCCATGAGTTCATTATTGTAATAGTGACGTCATGTCTTGTGTAGGTAACTATAGCAGATATGAGTTTATTATTGCTTCCAGTGACATGAACATAGCCTTTCTAGGTGGCCAACCTCTAACTTCACTACAACATCCTCACAAAATCCTCACTACAAAATCCTCAGTCTTTAGGTATTAGCACAAATGTTCTTTCCAGCTCCTGTACTAGGCAATGCCCTGTTTCTGTGTGCCTTGAGAGTACAGTATACATATCTTAATTATTAACCTGCTTTCTTCCTTGGCATATGGGCTTGGGAAAGGCAACTCCACGTGTCATCTTATATGAGTGAGTGGGATGGAAAGTTCTGGTGCATTGTGTCACTCATTTTCTCAGTTCTTTCCTCTTTGCTTCCTATAGCACTTGTTTTCTGAGCACATCTTTGAACTGGCCAGTGTGCTAGGTGGGGGAGTACAATATAGAGTGAGACACATGTGGGCCTGGAACCTTTAGAGCTCATGGCTAAAGGAGAGGAGAGAAAGAAAGCACCAACAGCTGATAAACAGCAGCCAATAAAATCCTTTTACGTTCATAAAATGGGATTCTATGGAATGTTAGCCAGGAAAGACCTAGAAGACAGTATGGCGACGAAGGCCAACCTGAGAAAGTAAACAACCACAAGAAGCCTCAGGGAAGAAGAGCTTTGGTATAGAGCCACAGCTGTGGCCTTGAAGTGGCCATGACAGGGAACATAGAGAACTGAAGTGTTGCTGGGGCAGAGGACGGCAGGGGGAATAAGGTGTGGACGAGCACTCTGCCTGTTAGACAGCATGGGTTTTACACTAAGGCTACTATCTACTGCCAGATTTTCTCCATTTTCATGGTCTGCTTAAAGCCAGGATGCAGTATGAAAACAGCCACTTGAGGCAACTGTCCTTGACCCAATAGAAAGCCAGACAAGACTCCTGAGTCAGGGGTGAGAATAAGCATGCATTTATGAGAAGGTGTGTTATTTTGAAAAGCTTCCATAGGCTATTTTCTATGTCATCCACCCATAAACATGGGTATAATTATAGTGTGACCATTCTGAATTGCTACCTGGAGCCACTTCCCAAATTCTAGACATTTTATGACTGTTGTTATGGTTACAGAATCTCATTACTTCTGAGAGGATATCATTGGGGAATTTCTAATCTCAAGAGACTATAAGTGCAACACACAATACTGTGCGCATAACACTGGCAAGGCATCATCTTAATCATCTTGCCTTTGACTGAACTTCTGTGAGAAATGAGTCAGTGATGTTGAAATTGCAGGTCATTTGGAGGCTTAGACAACTAAGTGCATGAGAAACACTAGAAATTATAAATGTGCTTAGGATAAAGGCCTAAGGTATTGTTACTGTCATAATGAACTGGTTAGACAAATTCTGCTGATGGTGTAACATCTGATACCATGGGATTTGGATATCTTGACCCAAATAAGGAAATATCCAATACCAAATACATCTTTTCTATCCAGCATATGCAGCATATGTTCACACACACACACAAACACACACACATATACTGGTTACATACACACACCATTTGTCTAATGTATGTGTGTATGTATGTATTATATATGTATTTATGTATGTATGTTAAGTTTTCAGAAAAGATCTCTACAGATGCTTATAATTGTTTTCTCTGCTGCAATCTAGTATCTGTTTGACTCACACTCTTGACAGCTTAGGGGACAAAGTGGCTTAGGGGACAAAGTGCTGACTAAGCAGACAATGTCCTTGCCTTCCTGGAGCCTGACATCTAGGAAGTGATGAATTCTGAGCGTATCATACACAAAAGAGTGGCCACATCTGCTCTTGGTGAAATTGAAGGTTTGTTGTAAGATAATAAGTAGGTGAGTGAGTATTGTCACTAGTACTTATTCTCTGACATCCTCAGGGTGTCAGACTATGTCTCATGTGGGTGGAGTCTCATTCCTGATGACTGAATGTGATGAGCATATTTTCTCTTTACGAGTTGGTGAATTTGTGTCTTTGCGGGTGTTTGGCTCATGTTTGAGTCAGAATACTTGGAGTTCTCTTTGCATTGTTTGTTTTGCTGATATGTGGGAATTACAGTATTGGGGTATTAACTCTTTAACAGATACGCAATTTCCAAATATTTTCACCAATTCCTCTTGTTGTGTTTTTATCTTCTTTATTGTTCCCCTGCTGTACAGAAACGTTTCCCTTTGATGTAGTTCCACTCTTTTTTCCTTTTGTTGCTTGTGGTTTTGGTTTCAAACCCTAAGATTCATTGTCAGGAGTTCTGTTTTCATGTCTGCTTCTAGTAGTTCATATAGAAAGCTTCAATTCGGTATGCATTGAAATTAGTGTAAGTGGGAAGGCCCAGTTTGATTTCTGTTTTATGTTGTGAATATAGGTCTTGTGTTTCCCAGGTTGGCTTTGAACTCAAGGTTCCTGAGGGCAACCTTGAACTACTCCTTCTGCCACGGCCTCTCATGTACCTTAATCACAGGCATGGTCCCACATCTGCTTCAGTGGTCCTGCACCATTTCTTGAAGATGCTATTCTTTCTTTCTTTTTCTTTTCTTTTCTTTTTTTTACTAGATATTTTCTTTATTTACATTTCAAATGTTCTCCCCTTTCCTGGTTTCTCCTCTGTGGGGAAAAATCCCTAATGTTCTATTCCCTTTCCCCCTCCCCCTGCTCACCAACCCACCCTATCCTGCTTCTTGGCCCTGGCATTCCCCTACACTGGGGCATAGAGCCTTCACAGGACCACAGGCCTCCCCTCCCATTGATGACCAACTAGGCCATCCTCTGCTACATGTGTAGCTAAGCCATGAGTCCCACCATGTGTACTCTTTGGTTGGTGGTTTAATTCCTGGGAGCTCTGAGGGTACTGGTTAGATCATATTATTGCTCCTCCTATGGGGCTGCAAACCCTTCAGCTCCTTGGGTCCTTTCTCTAGCTCCTTCATTGGGGCCCCTGTACTCAGTCCAATGGATTTCTGTGAATCTCTACTTTTTTATTAGTCTGGCACTGGCAGAGTCTCTCAAGAGACAGCTATATCAGCCTCCTGTCAGCCTGCACTTGCTGGCATCCACAATAATGTCTGGGACTGGTGATTGTATGTGAGAAGGATCCCCAGGTGGGGCAGTCTCTGGATTGTCCTTCCTTCAATCTCTGCTACACACTTTGTATCCACACATTGGTTATCCTTCTTCTAGAGTTTCCTATGGTTTGTGAATTGTATCATGTATTCTGAGCTTCTGGGCTAATACTCACTTATCAGTGAGTGCATACCATGTATGTTCTTTTGTGATTGGGTTACCTCCCTCAGGCTGATATTCTCCAGATCCATCCATTTCCCTAAGAATTTCATAAATTCATTGTTTTTAATAGCTAAGTAGTACTCCATTATGTAAATGTACCAAATTTTCTGTATCCATTCCTCTGTTGAGGGACGTCTGGGCTCTTTTCAGCTTCTGGCTATTATAAATAACACTGCTATGAACATAGTGGAGCATGTGTCCTTATTACATGTTGGAGCATCTTCTGGGTATATGACCAGAAGTGGTATTGCTGGGTCCTCTGGTAGTACTATGTCCAATTTTCTGAAGAACCACCAAAATGATTTTCAGAGTAGTTGTACCAGCTTGCAATCCCACCAGCAATGAAGGAGTTTTCCTTTTTCCACAACAGTGCCAGCATCTGCTGTCACCTGAGTTTTTGATTCTAGCCATTCTGAGTGGTGTAAGGTGGAATCTCAGGGTTGTTTTTGATTTGCATTTCCCTGATGACTAAGGATGTTGAACATTTCTTTAGGTGCTTCTCAGCCATTCAGTATTGTTTTGTTGAGAATTCTTTGTTTGGCTCTGTACCCCATTTTTAATAGGATTATTTATTTCTCTGGAGTCTAACTTCTTAAGTTCTTTGTATATATTGGATATTAGCTCTCTGTTGGATGTAAGATTGGTAAAAATCTTTCCCCAATCTGTTGGTTGCCGTTTTGTCCTATTGACAGTGTCCTTTACCTTACAAAAGCTTTGCAATTTTGTGAGGTCCCATTTGTCAATTCTTGATCTTAGAGCATAAGCTATTGTTTTTCTATTCAGAAAACTTTTCCCTGTGCCCATGTGCTCAAGGCTCTTCCCCACTTTCTTTTCTATTAGTTTAAGTATATCTGGTTTTCTATGGAGATCCTTGATCTGCTTGGACTTGAGCTTTGTACAAAGATAAGAATGGATCAATTTGCATTCTTCTATATGCTGACTAACAATTGAGCCAGCACCATTTGTTGAAAATGCTGTCTTTTTTCCACTGGATGGTTTTAGCTCCTTTGTCAAAGGTCATGTGACGATAGTTGTGTGGGTTCGTTTCTGAGTCTTCAATTCTATTCCATTGATCTACCTGCCTGTCACTGTACCAATATCATGCAATTTTTATCACAATTGCTCTGTAGTACAGCTTGAGGTCAGGGATAGTGATTCTACCAGAAGTTCTTTTATTTTTGAGAATAGTTTTTGCTATCCTAGGTTTTTTGTTATTCCAGATGAATTTGCAAATTGCTCTTTCTAGCTCTGTGAAGAATTGAGTTGGAATTTTGGTGGGGATTGCATTGAATATATAGATTGCTTCCGGCAAGATGGCCATTTTTACTATATTAATCCTGCCAATCCATGAGCATGGAAGGTCTTTCCATCTTCTGAGATCTTCTTTGATTTCTTTCTTCAGAGACTTGAAGATCTTGTCATACAGATCTTTGACTTGAATCACACCAAGGTACTTTATATTATTTGTAACTATTGTGAAGGGTGTTGTTTCCCTAATTTATTCTCAGCCTGTTTATCCTTTCT
Source organism: Mastomys coucha (assembly GCF_008632895.1). Classification (NCBI taxonomy): domain Eukaryota; kingdom Metazoa; phylum Chordata; class Mammalia; order Rodentia; family Muridae; genus Mastomys; species Mastomys coucha. Next base: position 130,931,196 of record NW_022196912.1, on the reverse strand, counting down.
GTAGAGGTAGGTCACTGATTTGCTTGAGTTGATTTTATATCCAGCTACTTTGCTGAAGTTGTTTATCAGGTTTAGGAGCTCTCTGGTCAAATTTTTGGGGTCACTTAAATATACTATCATATCATCTGCAAATAGTGATAATTTGACTTTTTCCTTTCTAATTTGTATCCCTTTGATCTCTTTTTGCTGTCTAATTGCTCTGTCTAGGACTTCAAGTACAATATTGAATAGATAGGGAGAGAGTGGGCAGCCTTGTCTAATCCCTGATTTTAGAGGGATAACTTCAAGTTTCTCTCCATTTAGTTTGATGTTGGCTACTGGTTTCCTGTATATTGCCTTTACTATGTTTAGGTATGGGCCTTGAATTCCTGATCTTTCCAAGACTTTTATCATGAAGGGGTACTAGATTTTGTCAAATGCTTTCTCAGCATCTAATGAAATGATCATGTGGTTTTTTTCTTTGAGTTTGTTTATATAGTGGATTAGGTTGATGGATTTCCATATATTGAACCATCCCTGCATCCCTGGGATGAAGCCTACTTGACCATGATGGATGATCATTTTGATGTTAGATTCGGTTTTGAGAGAATTTTATTGAGTATTTTTATATCAATATTCATAAGGGAGATCGGTCTGAAGTTCTCTTTCTTTGTTGGGTCTTTGTGTGGCTTAGGTAATGGTGGTAGAGTAATGGTGGCTTCATAGAACAAATTGGGTAGAGTACCTTCTGTTTCCATTTTGTGGAATAGTTTGAGAACTATTGGTATTAGGTCTTCTTTGAAAGTCTGATAAAACTCTGCACTAAACCCATCTGGCCCTGGCCTTTTTTTGGTTGGGAGACTATTAATGACTGTTTCTATTTCTTTCTATTTCTATTTCTTTTAGGTTTATGGTACTGTTTAGATCATTTATCTGATCTTAATCTAACTTTGGTATCTGTCTAGAAAATTGTCCATTTCTTCCAGGTTTTCCAGTTTTGTTGAGTATAGGCTTTTGTAGTAGGATTTGATGATTTTTTGGATTTCCTCAGTTTCTGCTTTCATTGTGTCCCATAATTTTGTGTATGTTGTGGTTAAATCCATTTGTTTTATAACTTCTGTTAGTTTCACTGTGTCTCTGTTTAGTTTCTTTTTCCATGATCTGTCCATTGCTGAGAGTGGGGTATTGAAGTCTCCCATTATTACTGTGTGTGGTGCAATATGTGCTTTGAGCTTTAGCAAGGTGTCTTTTATGAATGTGAATGACCTTGGATTTGGAGCATAGATGTTCAGAATTGAGAGTTCATCTTGGCAGATTTTACCTTTAGTGAGTATGAAGTGTCCCTCCTTATCTTTTTTGATCATGTTAGGTTGAAAGTTGATTTTATTTGATATTAGAATCGCTACTCCAGCTTTTTTCTTGGGACCATTTGCTTGGAAAATTTTTTGCCAGCCTTTTACTCTGAGGTAGTGTCTGTCTTTGTCACTGAGGTGGGTTTCCTGTATGCAGCAAAATGTTTGGTCCTGTTTATGTAACCAGTTAGTCTATGTCTTTTTATTGGGGAATTGAGTCCATTGATCTTAATAGATATTAAGGAAAAGTAATTGTTGCTTCCTGTTATTTTTGATGTTAGAGTTGGAATTCTGTTCATGTAGCTATCTTTCAGTTTTGTTGAATGATTACTTTCTTGTTTTTTTTCTAGGGTGCAGTTTTCCTCCTTGTGTTGGAGTTTTCCATTTACTATCCTTTGAAGGGTTGGGTTTATGGAAAGATATTGTGTAAATGTTGTTTTGTCATGGAATATCTTGTTTTCTCCATCTATGGTAATTGAGAGTTTTGCTGGCTATAGCAGCCTGGGCTGGCATTTGGGTTCTCTTAGGGTCTGTATGACATCAGCCCAAGATCTTCTGGCTTTCATAGTCTCTGGAGAGAAGTCTGGTGTAATTCTGATAGGCCTGCCTTTATATGTTACTTGGCCTTTTTCCCTTACTGCTTTTAATATTCTTTCTTTGTTTTGTGCATTTGGTGTTTTGATTATTATACGACAGGAGGAATTTCTTTTCTGGTCCAAACTATTTGGAGTTCTGTAGGCTTCTTGTATGTTCATGGGCATCTCTTTCTTTAGGTTAGGGTAGTTTTCTTCTATAATTTTGTTAAAGATATTTTCTGGCCCATTAAGTTGGGAATCTTCACTCTCTTCTATACCTTTTATCCTTAAGTTTGGTCTTCTCATTGTGTCCCAAATTTCCTGGATGTTTTGGGTTAGAATCATTTTGCATTTTGTGTTTTCTTTGTTGTGTTAATGGTTTCTATGGTATCTTCTGCACCTGATATTCTCTCTTCTATCTCTTATATTCTGTTGGTGATGCTTGCATCTATGGCTCCTAACTTCTTTCCTAGATTTTCTACCTCCAGAGTTGTCTCCCTTTGTGATTTCTTTATTGTTTCTACTTCTGTTTTTAGATCCTGAATGGTTTTGTTCAATTCCTTTACCTGTTTGGTTGTGTTTTCCTATAATTCTTTAAAGGATTTTTATGTTTCCTCTTTAAGGGATTCCAGCTGTTTACCTGTATTCTCCTGTATTTCCTTAAGGGAGATGTTTACATCCTTCTTAAAGTCTTCTATCACCATCATGAGAAGTGACTTTAGATTCCAATCTTGCTTTTCCAGTGTGATGGTATATCCAGGACTTGCTATGGTGGGAAAATTGGGTTCTGATGCTGCCAAGTAGCCTTGGTTTCTGTTGCTTATGTTCTTAAGCTTGCCTCCTGCCATCTGATTATTTCTAGTGCTACCTGCCCTCTCTATATCTGACTGGAGCTTGTCCTTCCTGTGATTCTGATTGTGTCCGAACTCCTCAGAGATCAGCTGTCTCTGTGATCCTGTGATTCTGTTATCCTGAGAATCTGGGTGTGTTAGAGTTCCTGAGAGTCAAACTGCCTCTGGGACCCTCAAATCCTGGTGTGACCAAGCTCTTGGGATCCTGGGATCCTTGGATCCTGGGCATGTTAGAGCACCTGGAAATGGAGATTCCTCTGGGTGTTGAAAAGCTTCTATAAGGCAAAGGACATTGTCAAAAGGACAAAATGGCAACCCACAGATTAGGAAGAGATATTTACCAACTGTACATCCATTGGAGGCTTATAACCAAAATATACAAAGAACTCAATAAATTAGGCTACAGAGAACCAAATAACCCTATTAAAAAATGAGGTACAGAGCTAAACAAATAATTCTCAACTGAGGAATCTTAAATGGCTGAGAAGCACATAAAGAAATGTTCAACACCCTTACTCATCAGGGAAATGCAAACCAAAATGACCCTGAGATTCCACATCACACCAATCGCAATGGCTATGATCAAAAACACAGGTGACAGCAGATGCTGGTGAGGATATAGAGAAGGCAGAACACTTACACAATGCTGGTGGGACAGTAAGTTGGTAAAACCAATTTGGAAATCAATCTGGCAGTTCCTCAGAAAATTGGAAGTAGTTCTACCTGAAGTTCCAGCTATACCACTACTTGGTATATACCCAAAATATGCTCCAACATATAACAAGGACATCTATCCTAGCTGTTCTGCCGCTTCTGCTGCCTGTGTCTCCTCGCTGGCCCTGCCTTAGACAGTCACTGGAGAGAAAATGATAGGATCACCTCACTATTCTTTCTCCAAGCATATTTTTATTTCTGTATTGAAAGCTAGTTGGAAATTTCAGTTCCATTCTGTTAATTACTGAGTCTTATGATATAATTTGAGTCAGATATATGGGTCCCTCTTTTCTCCCTTTTTGCTTAAGATTGCTTTAGATATTCAAGGTCATTTGTGGTTTCATATGCATTTTAAGGGTTTTTTTTTTTGTATTTCTGAAAGTGCTATTAGGGTGTTGATATAGATCACATTTAATTTATAAATGTCTTTGAGTAATTTAGATATTTAAGACATATGAATTATTTCAACCCATGAGTCTGGGATACATTTATATTTACTTGTTTTTTAAAAATTTCTTTCACTGATGCTTTGTAGTTCTTAGCAATCAATTTTTTTACTTCCTTAGCTATGTCTTCAAAGGAAATAAAATTGTTTTGATGAATTATTTGCATTCCACTTTTTATTGCAGCTTTATTCACAACAGCCAACATTAAAAAACACATTATTTTGTTGATAGATGAAAAAACATCATACATATAGATACATGTACATAGAATGGGATACTATTCAGCCTTAAAAAATGGAAAATAATGCCACTTAAGGTACCATGGATGAATATGAAGTATATCATGTTCAGCGAAATACAGCAGGCATAGAAATGTGTATGTATTACCTCATGGACATGAAGAACCCTTAAAAAGCCAAACTCATGAGGACAGAATAATTGGTATGAATGAATACATTCTGAAGCCCCTACAAACTACATAGGCAACTACAACTGTCACTGTTGGTACCAGTGGATTGTACCCTTGAGATGTGCTGAGAGGGTATATCTCAAGCCATCTTACTAAACCACAGTAAGCAGCCACCTTGAGGAAAATGGTTGATCAGCTATGGAGATCACACAGGCCAAACTACTATGGTACACCATAAATAATTTCTTACTTGTCAATCTTCTCTCAGTCTAGGAAGAAGCAGTAGACTATGCTGTGTATGCTGGTGAGCCAGCCCAGTGGGTAAGGATACATGCCACCACAACAGATACAAATTCTAGTATCTAACTTACATATTATATTTTTTATTTTAGAATATTAAGGCATGAACCCAGGGGTACATATTAGAAAAGTGCTCTACTGCTGCCCTGTCTCCCCCAGCCTTCTTTTGAATTTGAGGCAGTTGCTCAGGCTAGATTAAACTGACTCTGTAGCCCAGGTTTCCCCTGAACTAGGCTTTTCCTGTCAGCCTTCTGATCAACTGGGTTTATGGGCCTGAGCCACAAGGCCCAGCACATATTTTTATTTCTCTGCGCAAATAGGACTTTTTTGTTTGACTATAGTTATCTCTGGAAGACTTCCTGTAAGGTCATAGTTCCTTAGACTTATCAATACTAACCAGGCCAGGTCAGGGAGTATGAGGATACTCTGAAGTTACACTGTGAGATCTGTATCCCTGCTCCCAAAACTGGCTATGCAGTTCACAGATTTGTGATACAATTTCCTGGTCCGTAAGGTAGGATATTATTTGACTGTTTTAAAGTAGTATTGTTGAGTTATTTGTCCCTTGTGTGATCAGAAAACTTTCTTTCCTCAGAGCCTGGGGTAGAGAAAGGGGTGGGGGATTACAATAAAATTCAATGAGTTGATAATGGGGCAATGTGCCTGGTTAGTACTCAGAAAACCTATCTTATAATTTTGTGGAAGCTGTGTGTATAACGGCACCACCATGCTGCTCTGTGTATGAAGGCTTCACCATGCTGCCTTTCTTCTCCCCCTTCCTCCAGCTGCATAGCAGCCTCAGGGCCACTCTGGGATTCAGTCCTTGCACAAGCTTCTCCACAGACTGCTCACCAGGTCTGGGGGCTTCTCCACAGACTGCTCACCAGGTCTGGGGCTTCCACCGACTTGGTGCTCACTTCTTGCTCACACTGTCATGCTCTGATGATTTTTAATGGGAGGGCTCTGCAGAGTTGAAGACAGGGGACAATATTGTTATGTATCATGGCATGTATCATTAAGGCAGGGCTTGTGCTTCTCCTTTTGCAAATAAGCCCTGAGTAAGGAAGAAATTAAGGAAGGAAGCCTTTTGTGGGAATAAACCACACCAAAAAACAAAACAAACAAACAAACAAAAAAACCAACCAAACAACCAAACACACAGCACCTGAGAGACTGCCTTTCCAAGCTTTCTGGCCACACTTTACCACAGGAGCTGTGTTATTTCTGATGTAGTTCTCGTGTGTGTGTGTGTGTGTGTGTGTGTGTGTGTGTGTGTGTGTGTAGATCATTTCACAACAGAATGAGCATCCTGCCAACTGTACTGCTGCCTGCTCTATCCCACATGGCTCAGTGGGTTTGCATTTCTGTTGTTCTATTTCTTTATTTGGGTTTCAAGAAGAAAAGTGCTTTGAAAATATTTATCTGGGAGACCAGTGAGCTTAAGCAAGACTAGTAATATAAGTAAAAAGAATGGGCCAAAATAGGATGCTTAGGTATGAACATTTTCTCATTGACCATCACTATAAATATAAAAATTAGTATGTTCATTGTTGGTCAATTCTTTCTAAAGAATAAAACTGCCACTTAGCTCTTATACCTTTAATAACATTGGTTTTACCTCTTAGATCTTGTAGTTGAAAGTAGATGAAAGTTGTAGGCTGTATCATCATTAGGGCACATTGTGAAATGTAGGGAGGAAGCCCTGTTTCTGTCCTTGCGGTTGGCATTGCCAATGGACAACCTTGTCTCCACTGTGTCCTGGATCTTTCCTGAAAATCAGGGGTAGTATGTTTGTCTCTCCCTAGGTGTTTTGAAGGTCAGCTGAGATAACAAGTTTGGAGTCATTTTATAATTAAAGCATTTTTTTATAAATATTGACTAGTTATTCTCTGTATTGACACCTATTGCTTCTTTTACATAAAAAAATATCCTTCTAGATTTCACAGCTGACCACACTGATCACACTTCTTCTGGGAGAACTTTCACCCGGAGACAGGCAGAAGGTCATGACCATCTGCACCATCGATGTTCATGCCAGAGATGTGGTGGCAAAATTGATTTCGCAGAAGGCAAGTGCGCTGCTGTGTTCTGAAAGTAGTATTTATTGTCAGGGTGGCTTTAAGAAATTCATTGTTTTGCAAAAGTTTCAGTTAGTCTTGGGAAGCTGTTTGGGGTGCATTAGCAGTGTAATGAGCAATGGTTTGCTAAATTAGAGTCTAAAAGAAGAGCCTTCATTTTTACAACCTTGTCTTCTGGCATCTGTGCATAGCTGTCTGCCTTGTAGCTCTTACCTCTGAGATGAACACAGCCAACAACTATAACACTTTGTATCATTTCAACCATCTTAATGGGCGGGCTTAGAGAGTTGGCTCAGTGGGAAAAGTGCCTGCCAGGAATGCTTAAGGATGTTTGTTCAGATCCCCAGACTCCACAGAAAGCAGGGAACAGTAGCACAGTCCCTATAATCCCCATGGTGAAGGGGAGCCGGAGAATCACTGAAAACTCTCATGTCAGCTGATCTGGATACAGAAAAGGTAGAAGACAAGGACTATTGCTGAAAGTTGTCCCCTGATCTTTACATCTGTACTGTGGCATGCACTGCCAACACACACACACACACACACACACACACACACACACATACACAGGTACACACATATAGACACACACACACCACATATATATATACATACACACAAAATGCACACATATACATTTACTACATGAACACACACTATAGACACACTCTATGTATGCATACACTATACATACTACACATCTACTGTACAATACTATACACAGATACACTACATACATGTATATACTACCAACACTGACACATCCACAATATATACTATACACATTCATTCATACACTGCATATATACAAACACACACATATATACTACTAACACACATATACTACACATACACACACAAACACACACTGAAGACATACTCTGTACATACATACACTACACATATACACACACATCTACTGTACACACACTGCACACACATACACTACATACACATATATATTACTAACACTGAACATACACAGTGTTATATATATACACAGTACATATATACATATATACTACACACATGTGCATACACTGCATACACACAAACACATATACACATAGGTACTACTCAGACACATATATTATACATACACACATACACACTCACACACACATACATACACATCTTTGTATAGTGTTGATCCACTATAGAAGTCAGCATTGGTCACAATTCCCTCCTCCTGAAGAAGTCAGCATTGGTCACAATTCCGTCCTCCTGAAGAAGTCAGCATTGGTCACAATTCCCTCCTCCTGAGGAAATCAGCATTGGTCACAATTCCCTCCTCCTGAGGAAATCAGCATTGGTCACAATTCCCTCCTCCTGAGGAAATCAGCATTGGTCACAATTCCAGAGTGCTTTGGCCAATTCCTGTTACTACTGTTCATAAATAATATGTCTTGTTAAGAGTTTTTTCTCATATTTTCACTAAATTGATGACCTTTTTTAAACCATCTATATGTTTTAAACACCCACATGTCTCTTAGAGGCTGGCAATATTTGATGAGAAAGGAAATTTTTTTCAGACCTCATTTCCTTAATTGTACTCTTACTTTCTAATGTTAGAAACATGCTTATCTGATTCCTGAACAACGTTGCTGGCAGGACCCTACACCCAATACCACCACAGACCTTCTGATGGGAAGAAATGGTCCTGAAATGACAATTTCCTCTTTCAAAACAAAAATAAATAAAAATAGAACTCACACAAACACAAAAATGAAAAATCAAAACAAAGACCAATAACACACACACACACAAAAAAAAGCCAGATCAAAAAGTCCACAGAAAAACCATGGAGTTGGTTTTGTGCTTGCAAAAAGAGAGAAAGAAGATGGAGTTGAGTGGGTGGGAGGGTTGGGAGAGGTACTGGGAGGAGTTGAGGTGAATGTCTTAGTTACTTTTCTATTGCTGTGAAGAGACACCATGACCAAGACAACTTAAGAGTAAGCATTTAATTAGGAGCTGGTTTAGAGTTTCAAAGGGTCAGTCTATTATCATCATGATGGGAAACAGAACCTGGAGTAGGTAGCCTTGACTCAACATCCTGAGCCAACAGTGGGAGGGAGGGGGAAGAAGAGAGAGACAGGGAGAGACAAATACTGGCCTGGTGGGGGTTTTGAAACCTCAGAGCCCCCAGTGACACACCTTCCCCAACTACGCTACATCTCTATTAATCTTTCTCCAAGTAGTTCCACCAATTAGGAACCAAATATTCTAATGTATGAGCTCAAGTGGAGGGAGCAGAGAGGGATGGGGGGAAGAGTCTCATTCAAACAGCCTCAGAGGGAAAGGAACATGATCAAAATATATAGTATGAAAACAAATTTTTAAATAAAAAGAGAGAACCAAATACTAGACCTAGAAGAAACAGAAAAAAACAGGTATCTCAACTACCACAGTGAATTTTAAAAAGATGAAGAGAAAAAAAATCTTCCCAGTAAAATTAAAGCAAAATTTAAAATTCTAAAGGATACAAACAAACCTGTTAATCTTGCTTTTTAGAAAAGAAAAATACAATGTCAGTTCCATATCAGTTTGAATGCTTGTAGCACAAAACACTCCATGCTACTTATTTCTCTTATTTCCAACTTATTTCTCTATTGAAATCAAAGGGAATTTTAATTTTCTCATGGAAATACAAGAAAGTACCTTTTCTAGGATTAGAGATATGACTCAGTAAGTACTTACTGTGCAAGTGAAAAGACCTGAGTTCAGATCCTGAAATCTACATGAAAAGCCAAGTTTCTGGCATGTGCTTGGAACTGCAGCACAGGAAAGGTGGAGACAGGAGCATCCTGGGTGCTGACGGCCAGCCCTCAAGATAAAGCATTGAATACTGCATTCAGTAGAAGCTCAGTCTCAATAAGGTGGAAAACTTCTGAGGAAGATACCTGATGATGTCAACCTCTGGCCACACAGGCCCACACATGTACATACACACATGAACATGTATACACACACACACATATACACACACACATATACACATGCTGTTTTGTGTAAACCTTAAACAGTGCTTGATCTAGTTGATGAATAGAAGATAATAAAGAACACACACACACACACACACACACACACATATATATATATATATATATAATAGATATTATATAATAGATATAGAATAGAGTTTATTTAGGGCATGGGGAGGGGAGTTAAGAGGATAGCAGAGAAAGACAGAGAGAAGGAGAGAGTAGAAAAGTAGGAGCCGGCCATGACCACGTGGAGAGAGGGGGGAAGGGAATGGGGAGAGGGGGGTAAGAGGCAAGGTGTGGAAGTAGGAGTAAGAGGTAAAGAACATTTTTAATTAAGGCACCATTTACTGTGTTTTCTCATTTTTGTGATGAGCTGCTGACACCTGCTCTTTGAATATGACCTTGCCTTTTCTTTATGTTCATATTTTATTTGCAGTAGCATAAATCATGATTAGAATATATTTTAGGAGAGGCTATGCTTACCACCAAGCCACCAGTGCAGATAATGTATTATTTATTTTAAACTAAACACTTTTCCTTATTCTTAATCTTCTATAATGTATGTCTATGTAGTGTTGATTCATGGCTAGTCTTTGGAAAACTTATAAGCAAGAGTTTTGATGACTTGAAGTGATTTCCAGGGAGCCCTAAGAGTCCCACAAACACTGAAAGAAACAGAAATTGTTTTCAAATTAGAAAAGTAATAGATAAAACTGAGTAATATAGGAAAGAGTAGCCTATAAAAAACATCTTCATATAATCTGATTAAAAAATGAAGTTAAAAGTTCTGTACTGTGAACACAGGTAAAAGCATAGTTTAAACTTCAATGAACAGTAACTATGGATTACATGCAATTTTAATACAATGATTTTTTGTTGGATCTGTGTAATAGGTACATAAACATACAAAACTTACTACACCCTGGATGATTCATGGAAGGTAAAACCATTGCTTGAATGAACTGATACTGTTTTGTACAAAAGATAATTTAAAGGCAAGACTTTCATTGCACACCTATTTCTGATTAGTCAGGCAGCTGAGATCCGCATCATGGTGCAAGAGAGTTCCTCCTGGAGAACTTAGGAATGAGAGTCAGCAGAAGTGATGAAATTAACCAGTTTGTTGCCTCAGAATTGTCGAGAACTGGTGTGTTAAGACTGTTCAATGATTGTAGGTTGTCAGCCCCCATGCTTTTACCTGGCTGTCTCAACTCCGGCATGAGTGGGAGGATTTGCGGAAACACTGCGTTGTCAATATTTGTGACGCCCACTTCCAGTACTTCTATGAATACTTGGGAAACAGTCCACGGCTGGTGATCACTCCTCTCACTGACAGGTGACAAGCATAGCCTCCCACAGAGGAGAGAACCCAGCCCCAGTGTCCCTTTGTGTGGATGAAGAGGCATAAGAATGAGAAGAGAGTCTGAGGGAAACAGAGGGACCTGTCAGGAAGCAAAACTGAAAGCAGCATGGAAAGAAACTGTGCAAGACACCAAGTGTTAACTTTAGAGACAAGATAAAGAAAATTGAATTAAGAGTGACAGAATTACAGAAGTCATACAATCATAACAGAGAAGGGATGCATGGATTAATGTGGCTTGAGGAAGCCTGGTTCTGTCTGAGGCAACCTTTGTCCACTCTCTCTGCCATCATCATTCCCTCTGTCCTCTTTTTGGAAGCACAGGCATAGCAAGGATAGCCTATGATGACTGCCATTTTTCTGCATTCGGTGAGGAGAGAGATGCTAAGATTCATTAAAGGAGTTGTCAAGTATTTATGAAGAGCTGTGATAAGAACTGTCCGACAGTGTCTTTGCTGTCATAGTGAACAAGTTCCAGTTGAGTGTGGTGTTCAAGTAGGTGAGGATGAGAGAAATGGCAGGTATTTATTTTAGGGCGCACGGCTTGCTATAATAGAAATATAATAGAGTGATTTGTCAAAAAGGGTCTGGAGGGAATCATCTACTTCAGATTGAGTTTCCCTGTCTGAAATGCTTGGGTCCAGAAATAATTCCAATTCGGGATATTTTTGGATTTTGAAAAATTTGCATAGACTCTCCAAGTTGAGCAACCATAATCTGAAAATTAAACTCTCAAATGCTTAAAAAGCAGGTTTTAGAGCATTTCAGACTTTAGATTAAAATCAGTGTAGACTAAGAAAGCATTTGAGATAAGATCCAAGTACAGAATAATATGCACCCAGATTTTAGGGTAGAAATTTACAAACATAATTAAGTACTGAAGTTCCAAGGTTAAGATTAGGGTTAGGAGCTTGACTGGGTTAAAGGACAGGAAGACAGTGAAAGTAATCTAAGAAAATCATAGGGCCAGACAACTGATTGCTACCAAAACTTCATTGCTATTTCATGATCCACAAATAGATATATAGAATGTTGCAGAGATAAAGATGTCTCCCAGATATGAATTCTTTTATTAGGATTCCAACCCCTTTTAATTATGTGGTATAAGAAACACACTTAATCTTTGGCATTTGGGGGGGGGGAATCCTACCTCAGTGTTTTTAACTATGTCCTATGACCAAAGTGTAGACAGATTGTAAGACATCTGTGTGGCTGTGGCACCCTGGAGACTCTGGAGGGATTTCCTCTCTAGCATAGGGATTGTTTGTGTACATACTAATAACACAAGTTCATCATTTCTGTATTGTACAGCTTCTGGAACTGTCTAAATCAGTTCTCCTTTGTTTGTTTGTTTGGTTGGTTTTTTGAGACAGGGTTTCTCTGTGTAGCCCTGGCTGTCCTGGAACTCACTCTGTAGACCAAGCTGGCCTCAAACTCAGAAATCCACCTGCCTCTGCCTCCCAAGTGCTGGGATTAAAGGTGTGTGCCACGAACTCCTGATCACCTTCCCTAGTTCATTTAAGTACAGTTAAAAAGAACTGAACATTATACCTTGATGTAATTACCTGAAGATAGTCACAGATACTGTGTGCATGCCACTATGAAGAGAGAAGAAGGGAAGAGGGGAAGGTACAGGAGAAAAGAAGGGAAAGTGTAAATTATTCCAATGTGTAAAATTGGTTGCTTAGTATATTTTGAATTGAAAACTCTATGTGCTTCCTTTGGAAATTTAAAAAATGCATGTTCTTATGGTAGCACAGATAATGTTGGAAAGGATATTCATTCAATGGTGTGTTTCACTTCTCTTTCATCACTGGCTTACCTGTGAATTGTTGTAAGTACGAGGATGGCCTCTAAGTGCATCCATTCTGTCTCATTTGACACTAGATGCAGGCATCTCTTTGGAAATTAGGAGGGGCCCCTTATATCAGCACATTCAGAGACAGGCTGGCCAGCTTGCCAATGACAGACTGGCACTGCCTGCAGTGGCTATATTGGTGAAGATGTTCCTGGCTAAGATGTCATTAAGAAAAACACTAAAATTCAATGTCTTAATGAGCACAGAAGCTGATGCCTCACAATAGTAAGTCTAGAGGTGAGCATGCCCAATCATGACCAACTGAGTATGGCTTACCTGGTTGCTACAGTCAGTAGAAGAGGAATCCATAGGAAATGTCCCCAAGCAGGTATCCTAGAAATGCCATTTATGCATACACTACATTGGTTAGGCACTTGGCTCCTACTGTAGACAAGTAGAGAGGACATGTTCTACAAAGAGGGCTCAGTTCCTGGTTTAAGAGTCTTTCTCCTCCATTTTGTTGTGAAACACTCTTCAACCTGCATCTGATGAAAGGGCTATCTCCCATTTTCTGCTTGTTTCTACTGGCTGGGTGCTTTGAACTCCTCAGAGCTTTCCCTCTGGACTTTCTTCTTGCAGCCCCACAGAAAGCCTTACTTTGTAGATAAGAGGACTCAGGATGCAGAGGTCTGAAGGCTTCAGGCTGATATCTGATGATCCACAGAATAGATCTTAGATCTTAGACCCTGGTCTCCCCATTCTAGGCATGACTGTCACTGTCTGTACTAACACAGAAATAACATAGAGACCCCAAGTAAAGATCATCAGCTATTTGAAGAACCTAATACTTGTTACTATTGGTTCCTTTTGCAGATATTAAATTCTATCCTTTGGATGAGACTTTTAGTCTCAGAACCACTGACCTCTCCCTACCCAAATAAGTATCATGATCTAAATGCATGTGCAACACATTCCAAATAAATTCCTAAAATGTGTTGATGATAGTGTTTCAGTCAGGGTAGTACTTGAACTTGCAATCACCTTCTGTATTGAAGTAGGCATATATTTTTGCTCACATATACATGCACATGCACATCTCAGCTCTTAGTTATTTGTTACAGAACAATTTAATGCAGTCATGTTTAATTTATCATCATCTAAGACCCCTTCCCCTCACTAGTCTGTCTATACATAGTTTGAGGTATTGTCTGCCATATTAATAATATATTCACCTAGAAGTATCAGATATTCAATCATATCACAAATAAAGATATTTGTGTTCAAAAGCACAGCCCTTAGGAGATGAGACAGAGGGTAAAGAAAGCAGCACACTCGTTTCCATTTGTTTTAAGTGGCCGACCTAGAAGGTTGACTCACATTTACCGTGAATAAGTCTAAAGCTCACAGTTGGTTTTTGCTTCTGTGGTCTTCTAGGCCTTGTTTTTTTAGCCACTTTTTAAAAGAAAAACATTTATCCCCAGTGTGTCATGGAAGGGGCAGGCTTGACCGCAGTGTTTGTGTTTTGTTGTATGAAGGTGTTACATCACTTTAACTCAATCACTTCATCTGACCATGAGCGGTGCTCCTGCTGGCCCAGCTGGAACAGGGAAAACGGAAACCACCAAAGACCTTGGCCGTGCCCTGGGCATGATGGTTTACGTATTCAACTGCTCAGAGCAAATGGACTACAGGGTAAGTTAGTAAACGCATAAAATATTTTGTAGCCACATAAATCCTACTTGGAGAGAGCCATATACATTGTCTGAAATGCTCGGAGCCATGAAGTATTTCTCACTTCTGAATTTTTCAGGTTTTTCTATATTTTCATCTTCAAGATAGTATAGGCCTGTAGCCCAAGTCTAAGCATGCAATTTATTTGTATTACATGTACATCCACTGTGGTTTAAGTTGACTTTACTCAATAGGCTTAGTCATTTTGTGTGTAAAGTGAAATTTAACAACATAGAGATGTTTCAACTTGTGATGTCATGTTAGTACCCAATGCTCTGGATTCTGGAGCACTTTGGTTTTTAAGATCAGGGCTGTCCCACCTGTCTGTGTTCCAAATCCTCTGTTCCACTCTGACTATACCACCTCCTTGTAGTCCATAGGAAGCATCTATAAAGGACTGGTGCAGACAGGAGCATGGGGCTGCTTTGATGAGTTCAACCGCATTGCTGTGGAGGTTCTGTCCGTGGTGGCAGTGCAGGTGAAGATGATTCATGATGCCATCAGGAACAGGAGAAGGAGGTGAGCCTGTGGTTGCCTGCCTGGCTTGCTTGCTTGCTTCCTTCCTTCCTTCCTTCCTTCCTTCCTTCCTTCCTTGGTTCTTTTTACCCACCCAACTCACACCGAACAATCAGCAGGTAACCTTACCTTCTCAGAATTTTGTAACTTATCTCTGTCACATAAATGGATAAAATAATTTTGATTAGTAATGCTGAACACCTACCCCCTATTTTTACTAGTGGCTTTGTGTTGAGGTCTGTGAAGAGGCTTCAGTATTCATCTTTCTTGGCCTTCTGGCAACTCTGGAGGAGTTTGCTTCACCCAAAGCATAGGACACCCCCTCCCCCACACTGACCTAGAAAGTATAGGGCCTCCCTTCCAGAGCCCCATGTTGATTGATGGAAAGGATTTAGACAGGCTGGTTCTCTCAGGCTCGTGCTTATAGGCCTTTCCCTGCCTCCCCCTTCTCCCTTTTTGACTTTACCCAGCTCCCAAGCTCCACCTCCATGCCATAATGCCCAGGCACCTACACTTCCTCTCCCTTCATCTTTTAGACTTCTGGAATGGCTGCATATGGCAACTCAAGAATCCACTTGAATCCTAAGCCTCTGTCATTTAATACACCAAGTCAAAGTACCAGACTCCACCTGCTTTGTTGGGGCCCCCTCCCCATGAGTGATAGCTTCCTCTTCTTACAGTGACTGGAGGCAAAACCATCCCAGATATATCTGGAATGTAAATTCTTTGTCCTGTGGCGCCTTATTCCAAAAGCAAAGCATTTGGAGTTAGATGACTAAAACTTCAGAATAAGCATGATACACCATGTGAATGTAGTTCCTTTGGTAGCCTCCCCCCACAAATACAGCTGTGCTTAGCCAGCCTGTTCATCTCTCTCATGTTTAGGGTATTTTGCTCAGCTACCTTTCTTATGCATGAGAGGACTTCCAGTCTGCTCACTGATAAAGGATTCGCACCCCAGTCCCCTTCTCAGAGCTACGCACTTGTTCTAGAAGTTTCCAGTTTGTCAGAGAAGTATGTCCTACCTTTTAGGACACTTCTCACCAGCTTCCAACATCCAGATGCCTGCTGCCTTCCCCATCCACTTCAGGTTCTGTGTCAGTGAAGTTGAGGTTTGTCCATTTGATCCCCAGCCATATTTGACTTTTACTCAGAATCCCAGTATCTGAGGAAACCCAAAAGTCATCTGAGGCTGTCTTTTGTCATGCAGATTTATGTAATGGAGTCAGAAGTGATTTGAAAATTCCCAGGCATACTTGGTGGTGCCTTTGCCTGCATTTCTGAGACCTCTCTCTTCTTCCTTAGGCTTGTTCATAAACAGGCTGCAAGGCTGCTTCATGGTTGATCTCACGAGTTGATCATGAGTTCTCATGAGTTGATCATACTCTCCTTACCCTGCAGGTTCTAAGCAATAGATCTAAGCTGAGTCCACCTGTTAGAGGTTCCACTCTTAGGTGGAATCCATCTTCCGCCCATCCTCGCTATGAACGCTGTGAGAGAGATGCTTAGGCCCTGTCCACACTCACCTTAGGTGGACTCCATCTTCTGCCCATCCTCGCTATGAACGCTGTGAGAGAGATGCTTAGGCCCTGTCCACACTCACCTTAGGTGGGATCCATCTTCCGCCCATCCTCGCTATGAATGCTGTGAGAGAGATGCTTAGGCCCTGTCCACACTCACCTTAGGTGGGATCCATCTTCCGCCCATCCTCGCTATGAACGCTGTGAGAGAGATGCTTAGGCCCTGTCCACACTCAACTGGCCTCTGTGAGCTAAGCTTGCCTGCCTTCCCTTACTTGACATTTTGGAAAATCCTGATTTCTCCATTTTTAACCTGAACCATTAAAATAATCACCTGCTTGTTAGCTACCTAGTATCTAAATTCCCCTGAAGGGCCAGGCATCTGTGTCTCTGCTCTCCCTCCTCTGAAACACTATTTCAACCTTCCCCTTCCTTCAAGAGCTCTTTCTCCGATCACCTCACATTCTGTCGGCTTGGCCCTGTCTGAAAGCTTACTTTGCTTGTTACCCTCTTATTGCCTTAGTCATCAAAGGTCTAACTGGGCACTCATAATTTCTTTCTGAAAATCGTTGTTTCTCCCTGGTTTTGGCGTGGTGAATATAGCAGTACTCATAGCTAATGTCCGTTGGATATTCACTGTGCCCTGGGTATTGTGGTGTTAACCATTGATATTCATATTCTTTCAAATCCTCACCAATTGGTAGGTTTATTCTTCCTTTTTATTAAATGAAGAAATTGGAACAGGAAGATGATAATTGTCATGCCTAATGTGTAGCACTGTTGGCTCTGCGCTCTGAGCCCAGCCGAGCCACTGACCTGCTGTCATGACCACCAGGCAGTCCTACCTTCCAGAGAAGCTTAGTAGAGATTTACTGAATAAAAGGAGGGCAGGTGAGTAAGCAAATAGATAAACTGGACAGGAAGTCCTTCCTCCTTCTCCTTTGAGCACGGATCTCTGCAGTGCTCCATTCAAAGAACTGAAGGCAAAAAATATCATCACCTTCCATTAAATGTTAAGTGGTCGGCTCTCCATTCTTACACTTTAGGCTATGGGGAGGGGAAAAAAGCTTCCCATATCGTAATTCTAGATGGGAAGGAGGGTGTTTTTTTAATAAATATGCTTCAAAACATTCAAAATGTGTATGCTTACGAACCTTAAAGACAGTACCCAGGACAGACAGCTTTCCCCAGGACAGACAGCTTTCCCCAGGACAGACAGCTTTCTAATGTACATCTGCATTTTGCAGCTGCTTGCATTTGTCAGTGTGCACTCATGTTCAGTGAACACATTTAATTCCATCAATGTTCTCTTTATGGTAGATTTGTATTTCTTGGAGAGACTATCCCGCTGAAGCCATCGGTTGGAATATTTATCACTCTGAACCCAGGATATGCTGGTCGAACCGAATTACCAGAAAACCTCAAAGCTCTGTTCAGGCAAGTGCCTGCCTTGCAGCTCACATATGGTACACTTATGCCACCTAATGTTGGCTCACTCTGACCATGTTGTTTATTTTACCAGAGAATTTAATTTCCTATGGAAAACTTATCTCTTTGAGATCGCTTTATAGAGATAATTTCCCCATGATCTTCATAGAGATAATTTTCTCTATGATAGACTCACCCCTTGTGTATTGAAACCAGCATTCAAATCAGTATGTAAAAGTTATGTAGTAATTCCAAGTATTTCATATTGGCTTTTTCATTGCTGTTTTATTGTAAACAGAACTTTCACGAGTTATAAAGCATTTGGTAAATGCAGACGTGTATAAAAAGAAGTTATTTGCCAACTGGACATCATGATTGTTACAGTTTTTCCAGTTTATTATGTAATTTATATTTTAGAGAGTTAAAATATATAAGGCATGATTTTATTTAGTTTTATTCTTATAATAGTCTTTGTACTATTCTTTGTACATATTTTACCATACTGTTGAAAATCTTTGGAAATATCATTTTCCATAACTCCAAAATCATCCTTCTTTTTTTTTTTTAAAGATTTATTCATTTATTGTATGTAAGTACACTATAGCTGTCTTCAGACACTCCAGAAGAGGGCGTCAGATCCCATTACAGATGGGTTGCTAGGATTTGAACTCAGGACCTTTGGAAGAGCACTGAGTCACCTTACCAGCCCCAAAATCATCCTTTTTATGGCTCATCTACATTTTCTTGATCCTCTTGTGTGGTGTGGCAGGCTTATTTTTGTTTTCTGGTTTGTTTTATTTTGGTTTTGATACTAAAATAGCAAGCTATAAACATTTATTCTTATTAAAGTTACTTTTGTTTCAGAATACAGTCTTTGGTATATGTGTGTATGTGCTCAGATGTATGTGTGCATATGGAGACCAGAGGTATCTTCCTCAAATGCTCGCCCCTTAATTTTTGAAGCAAGATCTCTCATTGATGCTTGATGTCACCCATTCAGCTAGCAGGCCTCTGGGATTCTCCTGTCTCCACTTCCCAAGCACTAGGATTGCAAGTGTGTGCTACTGCAGCTAGCTTTTACATCAGAGGTGGATACTGACTGAACTCAGGTCCTCAAGCTTGTGTGGCAAACCCTTTATTGACTGAGCTCTTTCCCCAACCACAGAATAGAGTCTTAGATGTAAAATTACCAGATGATGATTAAAATACATTGCTGATCTCCTTGCTCCAAACACTCAGCCAATATATACACCAACAGCATCCTGCATAGGAGGACCAGCAGCTACATCTTCAGTACCCACCATGACTGTTAGCTTTTCCCTTATGTCATCCAGGTGTAATCTGGTGCACTGGCATGCTTCCAGCTAAGTGAGCAGCTGTTGGAATATCAGACTAAGAAGCTAGTCCCTAAACTCTCAGGGGCCCCCTTATGCCAGTTTGAAATTAATCCCTCTGTCACAGACAGCTCTCTGTGATTAAGGATTACAGATATCTTTTCTGGAGATCCTATCAATTCCAACTGTCTAAACTGTGAGCCATGGCCCCCTAGGAATTCAAGTGACTAAATGTGGGGCCATGAAAACTTGGCAACAGTTTCTGAATGTGAAAGGATAAGAATTAATTCAGAATATAATGTGTAATAAATTGTGATCTTCACTGCAATATTGGTTCTGAACATATAACATGTTGTCACAACACAACAGGAATCAATGCTACCCGAGACACCTTGGCCTATTCTGACATGCGAGTTGTAACACCTTAATGTATATACATAGTTTACCACACTTGTAGAGACATTATTTAATTACAGAAAAGGAAGGCTCCCCTACACACACACTATTATTCCTCAACATATTTTAAAATGTTTGGATCATGTTTTATTTTGATTTTGGATCCTGGGGGTTGCTAGTTAGCTAGCCTAACCTAACTTGGCTAGTCACCCACCATGACTGTAAAAGACAAACAGGGGAGGGGTATGAATAGTGCCTCAGGAATGACAGAGGGTTTTTTTGTTTGTTTTTTGTTTTGTTTTGTTTTGGCCTCTACACGCATTGACATATGTTCCACATTCAACTGTGTACTCACATGTAAAAATAAGTTCATATATTTTAATAGTACGTGAATCAGCTTTCATTTTTAATAAATTGTTCTATGAATACCAAAGAATTGCTTTAATGTTGGTTTCCTTATTACTTACCATCAGTGAATAGTTGATGTATACACTTGTTCTATAGACCTGTAGACCAGGATCATGTATAATTCCCTAAGGCAGAAGGGGAGTTTGGGTATGGTAAGTCTACAGTTTCCTTCCTGCTCTCAGGCATCGTTATCTAAATGTTTTGGTTCTGAGATTGGTCCAAGCTTCTGGGCTGACCAGGAATCAGTTCCTTTAATCGTTGAGTATTCTACTGTAATACTGCATGTCCTTTATCCATTCACCAGTCGTGGACTTTGCCGTGATTCCATTCTGTAGCTTTTGTGAATAAAGATGCTATGAACATGATGAAAATCTCTGCATGAACATGTTTTTGTCTCTTCTAGGGGTATATCTAAGGTTGGTCATATGGCAAATGCATGTTTTACTTAGAAATAATATGTAACATTGCAAAGACCATTGACTCTTTTTATACTTTCACCATTAGTGAAAATTCCATTGTTTTATGTTGTTAAATATCTAACATTGTTAGCAATGCTGACATTATGATATTAGTTGGTAAGTTTTACTTGATTTAATTGAGCCATTGTAGTGTGTCATTATGAATTTACTTTAATATTTCTGTTAAGGCTCATGGTCTTGAGTAATTTTTCATGTGTTTATTGGCCATTCCCAGAGAGAGAAAGAGAGTTTTGTAGTATATGTGTGTGTGTGTGTGTGTGTGTGTGTGTGTATATGTGTGTGTGTGTGTGTGTGTATGTGTGTAATGCCGTATTGAGTATACAGTTTCTTTATTAGATAACAAACAGTACGTAATTTTTCTCTTATTATGTGGCTTTCCATTTTGCAATTTTGATGATGCCCATCAATGATAAAAGTTTTAAATATCATAAAATATAATTTATCAATTGTCTTGTTTTTTTAAATATTCTAGTTAAAGAGGCTTACTTAGCCAAAGCCTGGAAACTTTTCAACTGTATTTTCCTCAGCAGATTTTTTGTTTACAGCTTTTTAAATGTTTTCTGTTATTCTGTCAATTTACTAAACTATATCAATTGTCTTTCTGATAATAAGTAGCTCTTCAATATTATATTCTTGGGATAAAAGGGGGCCTTGTTTTTACATATTTGCTGAATACAATATGTTGTGATTTGATTAGATATTTTAAAAAGTCTTTACTACAGAGCATATTGGTCTGTAGTGTTTTCTGTGTAACCCATTTGATTTTTGCATCAGAGAAATGCTGCTATCATGTGTCTTGCTTCTAAGACTTTGCATGGGACCGGTATTATTCATTGCTAAAGTATTTGATAGAATTAATCAGTGAAGGTTT
The DNA here is from genome assembly GCF_008632895.1 of Mastomys coucha. Taxonomy (NCBI): domain Eukaryota; kingdom Metazoa; phylum Chordata; class Mammalia; order Rodentia; family Muridae; genus Mastomys; species Mastomys coucha. Next base: position 130,909,667 of record NW_022196912.1, on the reverse strand, counting down.
CTGGACCAATATTTTTCTTCATGTGAATTTTTTCAGTAATGAATTTCTTTAATAGATAGGAAGTTTTGAGATTTTCTTTCTCTTTGCATTAGTTTTGATGGTCTACATCTTTTATGGAATATATCCTGTTGTCTGGATTAGCGAATGTTTTAGCATGCATTGTTCCTGGTATTATCTGTAAGGACACCCTGAACTTCACACATGGTAGCAACAATTTGTGTTGCTCAACCTCCTCTTGGTCCCTGAGGATAATCTAATGGCTTAACAGTTTATTTTCAGGAGGTCTTTAGGATCAACAGCACGTCTTTTAACTACTTAGCATGCCTTCAAAAGAATTAAATGTCTCTTTATATACACTATAAGAATATTTATAGTTTTTAGTGCAAATTCCTCTAATTCTTTTAAGCCTAAAGTATGTTTATCTATCCATTTTTATATTCAATCACAATCCTTTTATATTTTATTCTAATTTTATGCTGTCACTTCTAAAATGTCATTCACAAAATGAAAACTTCAGTAGGTCATACAGAATGAGTATTTAATTCTGTTCCCTAATCTTCATCACATCTGCTAACATGTTATCTTGAATGCTTCTCCTCTTCATAATAACAGCCTCCTCTAGCATGGCCTGCTCATTTTCTTCAGCCATAACATAGTGCCACCCTAGCAGTGAATGTAATAGCTGCAGAACACACTTGTCTGTGTGGTGTTTCCATGTTTCCAACACAATTTACCTCATGGGCTTTTTTCACTTGGGCTGTAAAGTTTTAAATCTCTTTGACATTTCATAAACTTCATTTGATAAACTACCTGCAGCATCATTTATATTTTGATGCTAGTCATGGTGTCAGGAATATTTTGAAGCTTGGCTCTAATTGTCTCTAAATTTCCCCCCTTACCAAGAACAATGTGCCCTACAGTACATTTTGAAACTTCCAGAAATACCCATCAGCTTGTGCCTCTATAAAGGCAGACATGAAAAATCCTTACCTTTTGTTAAAGTTAAGTGAAAGGAGACAGGATGTTAGCACCCTGTGTGGTAGGAACTAAATGCACAGTAAATGCTAGTGTTTGCAGGCTGCAGAATGTGGCTTGGTATTCTAAGTATGGTGCTTAGCATGCGTTGGGCCCAGGGGGCAGGTCCTAGCACATAAAAGATAGATCATATTCTACAGGAAGGAGAAGGGAGGGACCAAGAGAAAATGGTGGAAAAGGAGGAGAAAGACAGAACATTGTGTATGTTTTCTTATCTGCAGGATGTAGATTTAAATATTTGTAAATATTAGAAGACATGAAAGCAGGTCGTGTTTGGGAGGAGGGGCTGGAGAGAGTGGTGGGAGACTGAGTGAATGACATACAAAGATGTGTGTGCATGAAAATGTTACAGTTAAACCTATTGTTTTGTACACTAACTAAAAAGTTGTACTTATTGTGTACTCTGATGTAATGACAGATAATATGGCAACACTTTTCTCTGCTTTCTATTCTTCCATTTCATAATGAATAATAAATATGAAAAATAATCCAGAGGTCAGGTTAGATCAAGGCTTCAGTCCCCTAAGCACAAAGACCCATGGGGAGTGTCCAGGGTGAAAAAGTCAAATGTGTGTGAAGTAGCACTTAACTGTACTCACAGAACAGGTAATTGTTTTGAGGTGCAGAGTCTTACAATCTAAAGCATGCTGCTTGTTTATTCATTTGCCTGTGGTCCATCTGTACCAGGTTTCAGTGGAAAGTTTTCAGGTCTGGCTATTTCTGACTCCAGTCTCTAAGTGGGAACTTTTTGAACAACTCCCCACCCCCCGCTGCACATAAAGAGGAAATTGAAGCTACATGTTTCTAAATTTTCATCTGAAAAGCCCCTCTTGGTGGACCATTGTAGCACTGTGCAAGAGATAATTTGTATACCCTCAAAATATTTTAATGTATTTAGGATTTCGCTTACTTTTTTATTTTAAGTGTATGAATATTCTGCCTGCATGTATAGAAGTGTACCATGTGCATGACTGGTGCCCACAGAAACCTGCACTGGATCCCCTAGAACTAGAGTTATTGATCTTGTGAGCCACATGGACACTGGGCCCAACCTGGGGCTCTGCTAGAATATCCCTCAACTCCTCTTGTACACTTTTGAAGGTGACAGTCAGGAATTCATGAACTCTTTGAGCTGCCCATTAAGCACAACTAGCTTTGAAAACTAAGATACATCACATTTTATTAATAAATCAGAATAAAACTCACAACTCCCTCATTGCCTTTGTACTGATACTTCTGCCTTGGAGGTTGTATTCCTGGTGGTTATTGAAACCAACCACGGAGTGAGGTACTATTCTCCATAGATCAATGGGTGCTGTGTCTGTTTTACCTTTACTAGAACACTTCAATATTACTGTGCCTGCCATTCTAGTGAGGTCGTAAACATGATGTTAAGAGCCTGGGGTAACTGCGAAGTAGAGCAAGGCTCAGTGTGGCTGAAGCTCTGACTTAAATCTCCAGCTCTGCCAAACAAGCGAAGACCAAGCCCCACCAACTCGGAGGGAAGTTAATGTATTGTAACTCTGCATTTTCTATAAACTTATCACCCGCCCCCATCCGAGGTGTCTACCATTTCTTCTGTCTCATCATCTCCCTGGTGTCCAGCGGAAGGGTTTTAGTTGAACTGAAGGGTTTTATTAGTGGTGATTGACAGAGGCCATTATGACCTGCGTAGGAATAGTGAGAGTGAGAATGTTGGTACAGACTAATCACCTGATTGAGGCAATACACATGTATGACCTTACCGTAACATTTAAAATGAGAGCTCATATTTATACTGTAGACCTTGTGCCATGGTGGCCCCAGACACCGAGCTGATCTGTGAAATCATGTTGGTGGCGGAAGGGTTTGTGGATGCCCGCTCATTGGCCCGGAAGTTCATTTCCTTGTACATGCTCTGTGAAGAGCTGCTGTCCAAGCAGGTGAGAAGTCTTTGCTTATTATTTGGTTTTATATCACATTAAAATAGATGTTTTAAATCATGAACATTGAATAACTTAGCATTCAAATGACACAGACATTTTCAAGGATTTCATATTTTCTATGGAATTTTCAAATTACATGCTTTCCAAATCTTACTTTTTCCTGAAATTAAATTTCAGACATTTTAGTGTGCTTATCTTACTTACACTCCATATGGCTTCTTATCAGCGTGTTATGGGATTCTCTCTGAGCATCACTGATGCTATAGTTATAGAGGAGACTTCATGCTGCCTTTCTTTCTTGTGGTGGAAAAGGCAGAAGGGGTCACAAGGTGAGTGGAGTTGATTCTGCAAAAGATTCTAGAAATGTTGGCTTTTCTCATCAGTCGCTAATCCCTAATCCCTTACTTGAAACTGTGTGGGGCTTTGTTTATCAGTCATGTCTCTAGTCTTCTTTACTGTGCTTCTGGCAGTTACTGATGTGCCGCAAACAAGTGTGTGTCTGTTTCAGCCTTCTTAAATTTAGTTTCCTGTTGGGCTTTGGACTTTTTGTGATGTCTCACTAATTCCCTGTGACATTAGTTTGTAGCTGTTATGTAACAGGGCTGTTAACTGTAGATACTTGTGCTATCCAGTGTATTTATCTTAACTTGCCCACTGTCAGAGTGAGATATGGAACCTGAGAGATAAGGACATCCTGTCGTTTCAAGGGTAGGCATTTGGGAAGGAAGGTGTAATGTTTAGTAACGGGGGAAGCACTGTTTCACAGTGCCATGTACAAAAGCAGCTTCACTGGGTGTGACCTCAGCTGTTGATGCATTTTTCTCTACACAAAATGACTGGAAACATATAATTTTTGACAGTTGTCTCTGAGGATTAAGGTTATTGGTATTTTTATTGTCTTTTATAATCTAAAATCCCCTTCAAAATTCCATTTAAATTTTATAATTAAAATTATAATTAAAAAATCCACTTCCCATGAAAAATGAAATTTTGAACATTTCCATTAGTGCAGTAATATTGTGAACATCTAATGAGACCATCTACTGTAGCCAGGTAGTATGTTTGTTGATGTCAGTGACAGAGTGTAAGAGACAAACCGGATGAAACAGACAGTCCATTTTAGTGTAAAGAACTTGGAGGTTCAATTGCATGAAGTAAAAATTGGAAGAAAGTAGAGAAGGAAAAGATCATCAGAAGTCTCAAGGAGGAAGAGGCCTGTGTTTTTATGGACTAGGTAGCATTTTTTCTGTTTTGTTTTGTTTTGAGATAATGTCTTACCCAGCCCATGCTAGCCGCAGACTCCTGGAAATCCTCCTTCTTCAGTCTCCTGAGAACTGGGATTGCAGGTTTATGCTGCCTCAACCAGCTACATTTGTTGTGTTTTTAAATCTCCTCACACAGCTACATATACTGTATTTTAAGATCACCTCAAGATTACCAGTTGGGTAGTTATAGTCCTGTTGATGGGTGTGGAAGTTCATGAAATAACCAAGTCTCGAGCTGACAGTGGTAGGAGCTGAGCTTATCCTAACTTTATCTAGGACACTTGGAGCCAAATTCAAGAGGAAGGTAGGGTGCTAGAGGCATCAGGCAGGAAGAGAAGAGTTCTTGTACTGAGTGCATGAAAACAGGAAACCTGGCAAGAAAGGAGAGCTGAGTTACAAGCACAATTCAGAGACATTTCTGAGAGTGGAGAGGAATGTGAAGAGTCAGAAATGTTCTGAACAAAGGAGTAAAACAGTTGGAAGAGAGTAGAAATACAGGAATAGTTTTCTAGGATCAGAATTTATTGGATAAAGCAGGGAAAGCAGCGAGGATTCAGTAGTCATCACAACATTTCAATATTAAGGGTTCTGTAGGAACAGAATCTATAGCTTCTGCATCCTCTCCTTTAGCATCACTTCTGCAAGGGCTTGGCCACAACCCAGTCAGCCTCTGTGCCCTGCAGACCTGGCGGGTCTTGCTTTTAGCTTCCTTCTTGAGTCCTAGTCTGCTTTTGTACTTGTGACTTCCAGGTGATCTCTACCATGACTGGTAATAAAAAAAATCATTTTCCTGCTGAGACTCTTCATGAGTCCATCCAGGTATTTGTACCCTTAAACTCCCAAGGTACACACCTGAACGAAAATGTTCTCTGTGCACCCTTTACCCTTATTATCGGCATGACACATGGGTGTCTTAATTCCATTCTTATCTGCCTTTATTACCAACAGAAATGACAGCCAAGACCTAATTTGGTTTTATTGTCCACAAATGGATGAAATGGCATATTCATGTATTTATCATTTCTGTGTTCACAAAGCATTCGTTCCCACATGAACAACTTCACCCCCACATCCATCTGTAAAGTAGATGGCCACCCTGTCTGCCTCTCTATAGCTGCTGCTGCTGCTAAGGCTTGGAGGACAGGTGACCTGCCTGTAGGCACAGCGAAACATTTGGAAGAATTGTTACTGTGAGGATGGTGGGTAGGGGGACAAAAAGGAGAATGTCAGCCACTCCAAATCAGTTGTTTTGGGGGCCAAGACTAGTAGTACACATGTTTAATCCCAGCAGAGGCACTATCTCTATGAGTTCAAAGCCCAGCCTGGTCTCTGTAGAAAATTTCAGGATAGCCAGGGATCCATAGTGAGACTCTGTTTCAGATATAGTCAGTCACTTTTGAATTCAGCTCATGGAATATATGTTCACTGAGCACCTTGCTATAAGCCAGACCCAGGAACTCCGCAGACTGAAATAGACAGAAACTACCTCCACTCTTCCAGGAGTGCAGGGCCAGTGGGATTCATTGAGAATGATGTCCATGTCTCGGGGAAATGCTGGCTCATAATAGAATTTTGTATTTTTTATTGTATTTAATGTCCGCACTAGGGCAGAGTTTTCTAAGCAACTGAAAGAATAGGTGATTAGATATAAATGGCTGGGATGTGAATAATAAAGGTAAGAGGTATATGTATAGAGGTTGGTGTATAAAGGGAAGGGAACCTAGGACCAGTCCAGGTTTGAGCCTTCTGTTTGATTGAAGAGAAGCTGAGGTGGGAGATAGGGGCTTGAGCAAAAGCTGCAGTGAAATACTACAGAAAGAGTCTAGAAAATGGCTGAAGGAAGGCAGACACACACCCCACAGACAAGATCTATAAAATTATTTTGCTTCCAGAATTAATTATTGTAAATCTTAAAAAAAAATGTGTCTATCTGAACTCTTTTGGTTTCCAGCTTTTACTTCTGGAATGAAGATCTCATTCAGTGTCTGAGAAAGACGTGCCTGTGCTTTTATTTTTAGGATCATTATGACTGGGGACTTCGTGCTATTAAGTCTGTCTTGGTGGTAGCTGGCTCCCTGAAACGAGGAGATAAAAATAGACCTGAAGATCAGGTACTGCAATGAGTGCTAAACGATGTTGCAGAGTGAGTAGCTAAATGGCTTCAGACAGGCGGAAGGCACACATGACCCTATCTATTAAAACATTTATCCTTAATGCAGGATATTTTAAGGGTTGGCATTTCTTGTAAGTGGTCACAAGTGTTCCTGACTACAGATATGGGGAACTGGGAAAGGAAAACGTGATTTTTATATGAGTGCTTTTGAGATATCAACCACAAAAAGTATTTTGACAGCTCTAATAGAATATTTTAGTCATCACTGTTTGATCTACTTTGAGAGATGTGTAAGAACCCCAATTAATAAAGTTGGGATATTCATCCTGAAAAGCTAGTGAGCTTAGGTCAATCCAGTGGGGCACAGAATACCCACTGCTCAGGGTGGGCTTCAAGAGGAATGGTTGATTTTGTGAGATGCACAGCAGTTGTGAGGACACTAGGAAGAGTTCTGCTCTCCTCCAGAGACTGCAATGATGACAGCACAGCAGACATTCTCTTTGCTTAGGAAGAAACAAGAGACAAGATAGCAGAACTATGCAAGTATGCATATAATGTATCTGGAAATGCAGGGAATGCAGGGTAAAACTAGATCTATCTAGAATTTTTTTTTTTTTTTTTTTTTTTTTTGGGTAAGGGACACTATTTGTCTTAAATTTGCTGATATTTCTCTTCTTGGTCTCTGCTCAGGGTTAGCCAACATTTTCTTCACTCCATTATTTTGCCCAGTGGTGAGTGAAGGTGGAATGTGTAGCTCTCTGTATAACTTACTCTGATGTTAAAGCCTAACACACACTTTAGTTTCTGGCCAGTGTAAAATGAAAGCCCAAATTAAAAGTGTTTGTATTTATGATCCTGCAGTTGCAGAGAGCTTCAAGCACTGTGATCTGATAGACTGGTTCGACCTAGAACTTGGCAAGAGATGGGTGCTGAGGTGTTCTGAAGAGCACGAACAGCTCTCAGGGAAGAAGCAGCCTCATGGCTCATCTTATTCTGAGGCCCATGTGTGCTCACCTTGCATGTTCCACTAACCTGAAAGTGTTTGTCTCCCTGTGGACAGAGAACAGTGTTCTTATATCACATTTAGATGTGAAGGTTGAGAGTGTGTTGTTGTAGGCCTGGAGAGATAACTCAGTGGTTATGAGCATATTTTGCTCTTCTAGAGGACCTGAGTTTGGTTTCTATTACCCAGATTGGGTAGCTCACATATGCCTGTATCTCCAGCTCCAGGGTTTTCTGACTTCTGTGGAGACAGGCAGACAGACAGACAGACAGACACACACACACAGACACACACACACACACACACACACACACACACAAATACATGATAAATAAAAACAAATCCTTTTAAAAATGTGTGTTAGCTCAATAGGTATTTATTAGACTTCGAAAAGTTACACTTGATTTTAGATGGTACACAACATAAAATTATACATATACATATATTAACATATGATACTTCAATACAGTATATATTATGTAAAGCTTAAATCTGGTTAGGCATCTCTCAAATATCAATCATTTATTTGTGATTAAGAAGATTTTTTAAATCCTTACTTATAGTGTTTGAAATTCACTGTGTTGCCTTTAGATTCGAAATCTTCTGTCTGTTTTCCTAGGTGCTCATGAGAGCATTGAGAGACTTCAATTTGCCTAAAATTGTAACTGATGATGTCCCCGTGTTCCTGGGCCTGGTTAGTGACCTGTTTCCAGCCCTGGATGTGCCTCGGCAGAGGAAACCACACTTTGAACAGATGGTCAAGCAGTCTACCCTGGAACTCCGCCTGCAGCCTGAGGAGACCTTCATCCTCAAAGTAAAGACATATCACTGTTGATGGCAGGTGGTAGTAACTTCCTATGTGGTATTTATCCCCAAAGCACTAACTATATTACATGGCTTTAATATGATCTTATTAATATGATCTTATTAAATACTTTCAAGCATCTTATAGGATAACTCACCTAAGGAACATCTAAGTAAATGCTTTGAAACCTAGTCTCTGTCACAGAGGACTTAAAAACATAGAAATGACTGTCATGACTCTAAATGTAACCATACTTTTAGCTAATTATAAAACTTCTGGGTAACATGTGCTAAAATTGTATTGTATTCTTTCTTCTCCAATCCATGGATAATGAAAGCAAAATCATCAGGTATTCTTGTTGGGGGAGGCATGTCAGCTCTGAGGAGGGCAATGTCTGACTCCTATAAAGCTGTTCCCAGGCAAGACTGCACTGGAGTCAGTGAATACATGATCAACAATGCATGAAAAGTCTGTGTTTCAGATAGTTTATGTGATGTGCACCATCACTTCCTTGTAGGCAGTGATTGCTATACATCATTTCCACTCAAAACTCTGTAAAAGAGTCATTGATTTTATAAATAACTCCCCTATTATACATCAAGTATTGTATAAAGTTATGGAATAGGGGCTGGGGAGATGTCACAGTGAGTGAGAGGGCTTGCTGCACAGGCATGAGAACAGGAGAACCTGGATTTGAACTTCCTAATCCATATGAAGCCATGTGCAGCTGGATGGCCTTCTTACTTAGTTTAGAGACAGAGAGATTGAGGCACCTCATTGTTCTCTAGACTGTAAGGTAGAGAATAAGAGAGCAGGACATTCAGCATTAACCTAGGGCCTCCACACGTACACACATATGTATGCTGCACAAGTGGTGCGGATGATGCTAATGATTATAGTGATGATGATGATGATGTTGACGATGACGGTGGTGATGACAATGATGGTGATGATAACAATATGATGGTGATGATAATGGTGATCATGATGACAACAATGACAATGATGATAGAGATGATAACAATGACAATGGTAATAATTATGGCCATGACAATAGTGATGATGACAATGACAATGGTGGTGATGATGATAATGATGATAGAGATGATGATGACAAGAACAATGGTGGTGATGGTGATGATGATGATGACAGTGACGATGGCCATGACAACAGTGATGATGATGAGATTGACGATGAAGATGATGATGATGTCGGTGATAATGACAATGACTGTGGTGGTGACAATGACAATGATGATGGTGATGACAATGAAGGCAGTGATGATGATGACAATGGAGATGATAATAATGGTAACAGAAATCATGCCAATGGTGATAATAACAGTGACAATGATGATGGAGATGACAATGATGATGATGATAATGGTGACAAGACAGTGATAATGATGATAATGATGGTGATGATAACGATGACCTTAGTGATGATGATGACAATGACAGTGGTTATGATAACAATGACAATGGCAGTAATGGTGGTGATAATGTTGATGACTTTATATTACTTTAATGTCTGCTTTTTATGTGGGAAATCTCCAAGAAGCTGTGCTGTGGACTTAGTCTGTTTTCCCATATGACCTTGGATCAGAGTAGGGTTGTAAGAGAGAGCTAAAGTGAATGAGCTGTCTTTTGATCACTCAGTTATGAAAGGGCCTGAGTGACAACTGTCTGTGTGCAGGTTGTCCAGCTTGAGGAGCTGCTGGCTGTGCGACACTCTGTCTTTGTGGTTGGAAATGCAGGCACAGGAAAGAGTAAGGTAGGAGAAATCATGTTATATCTTTTAACTTTTGAGGAATCTTTTCTGGAGGGCACAATTTTCAGTATTGCTTAGGGGGTCCCTTCGGTAAAGCTACAATAATGTTGACCTAGAGTCTGAAATCCACTGCTGCCGTTTGATCATGTGACACTGTTCCTTTCATACCGAGTGAAGGTGAAATAGAACATTGTTTGCATGCTTCATTTCATACATACAGACACACACACACACACACACACACACACACACCATACCACACCATGTATGCTCACCATGCCACATACCACACCACACACACCACATACACATACACACTATACATATACAACACACACACAATACTACACATGTCACATACACACATACAGACCACACCACACCATGCAGTATATCACACACACACAAACCACAAATACACCATGCCACATACCATACCACACATACCACATATGTACACATACCACATATACACCATACATATACAACACACCACCATACATATCACACACACCAGACCACACATACACCCATATAGACCACACCACTCACACACCACACACAAATAATACACATACCACATCACACACATCACACACACCACACACACACACACTACAGCACATACCATACCATACCATACCATACCATACCATACTATACACCACACACACACACACCCCACTCCACATACACTAAACCACATACCATACCACACACCATACCACACACCACACACATAATACATACACACTACACTACATCATACCACACATACAAAAACACTATGTCATTCACATAGAGAGAAAGAGAAAGACAGAGACAGAGAGAGAGTGAGAGAAACAGAGACAGACAAACACAGACAGAGAAGGGGGAATAGAGGAATAATAGGCTCATCCAGAGACTAGGCTTTCCACACAAGGCAAGGAGAATTCTGCCAACATATTCAGATTTGCACCTAATGCTCACACCTGGCCTCTTTCACCAAGGATGAGAGTGTTCAGAGCAAGCAAGCCACCTAGCTTTCAGGATTTGATGAGCCCTGCCTACCTTTATCAAAACTACTTTCTTGCTTCTCTGGGGCCATCATAAAGTCTCCTTCCCATACCATTAAGAAAATAAGTGACAATATTTTCCTTCATTACTCCTTTAGAGATTAAGCCTTCCTTGGCCTCAAAACAAAGCTTGAAAAGAAAAGAGACAGCAACACCCACATTTCTGAGGTCCCTATTGTGTGCTGGGTTGTGCATTGTGTGGTTTTCTCTGCTGTGATGGGAAGCTCTAGGTATTATTAAGCCCCATTTTTAGTTCACTGCTTGCTTCTGTTTGGCCTTCCTGACTGTCCTGGCAGCACTCTTATTTTCTTGGTTGGCAGACGGTATTTGCAGAGCTGTGTGCCTTCCCATTCAGGATGCTTGGGTGTAAACACACTTGGTAGCCAACAACTAAAAATAATCAGAATGGCATATGAGTTCTGGAGCATGGCTGCACACAGCACTTGCCAGTCCTCAGAGCTGAACCCAAAAGGAAACAATTGCCCAGGGAGGCTCTGTTGGAGATTTTTTTCTAGTGAAAAATGTAATCATTGCAATATTAAAGTAGATTACTGATAGACCTATAATTACTTTGTTAGTATAAGTTTTTCAGATGTAGGCCATGGTTCATGGAAGGATAAAATTAAATTCTGAAATTTCTGGGAGATTAATGGTTTCCAAAAATATAAGCTGCGTATTCCTGAGGTATTTCATTTCTTCCTTTACTCTTCACCTAGTCAACACATGCTTAGGCTGATGTGAGCAGGACCATGTTATTTACCCACTCATCACCCTAAAGTAGTTGGTACTTTTTAAAATGAGCCCTTTACAATTCCTAGGATTAGTGATACACATCAAAAACAACAACCTTGGCTTTCAAGGAAAACCAGGGCAGATATTTGGGTCATTTAAATAGATAACATGCCTAGTGAGTCCCAATTCTAAGGTCACCTTCCTCTAGCCTCCAAGCACCAGTGACACTATACACTACCCCTAGCCTCTGCCTGCTAGATGCCCAGTAGCACAGCTCTCGTTTCTCCAATTCAAGACCACATCTTGTGAAGGTAAACTCACTGCTGTGTCTGTGGGTCTTGAAGACTGTCTAGGTAAGCATTGTCATCCTGAAGTCTTAGAAATGCACATTACACTACAGGTCCTCCCTCTGTCTACTGAGTGAGAAGTTCTGGGAGGGCCTCAGCAGTCATGGTGATAGCCTCCAAGCAATTCTGAGTTGGGCTACAAAATACTAACAGAGTGACCTCATACACAGGAATTCTCATACACTTTATACACTGTATGCATAGTTAAAGATCTCAAACTCACTCAGTGTACATGCAGATCTCAAACTCACTCTCTATATACAGAACTCAAACTCACTTTGTATATACAGATCTCAAACTTAAACTCTCAAACACTCTGTGTACATAGCTAAAGATTTAACTGATGAGGCAGCTTTCTCTAGTCTGAATGCCTCTGTGAATCAGGTGAGCTGATCCTCTCACCCTAAGCATCATGGCATTGAATTTTACAAGATGAGGAAAGAGACAATTTTCCTGCTTTTGCATTGCTCTAGATGCAGGATATCCAGGAGCACATGATAGGTTAGGAGAATTTGTTATTTTCCACTGTACATTTGGCTAACTTTACATTGTTTTTTGTCTATGCTTTATCAGATTTTGAGAACACTGAACAGAACATATGTTAACACAAAACAGAAGCCCATTTGGAATGACTTAAACCCCAAGGCTGTGACAACAGATGAACTCTTTGGTTTCATACATCATGCTACCCGAGAATGGAAAGATGGCAAGTACTCTCTTTTGAAGCACTGAACCCTCCCTCTCTCTATATATATATGTATATAGAGACTATAAGCCATAGTCATAGTCATAGATTGACAGCATGCTATGATGACAATGACCTGCTGAAAGCAAGGTTTGAGGAATGCTTGATTCCATCTGGCAGTCTCCTGCTCAGTGCTGTGCATTTTACCCACACCAGTGATGGCAGGGCTCCTTGGAAACCAGGAGAAGTCAATGTGAATGTCCCATTTCTAAAGTTCCTGGAATGAGACATTGGCTGAATTTAAATGATGTGATTTAAATCGTAGGTGTGAAGGATGTTGACTATATCCAGGCCTGTATCATAGTTGTCAGACACAGGAGGCAGTGGGTCATGCTTCCTGCCTGGAAACTCTGGAATTGAAAACATTTTAGGCATAAGTTTAAGGGTTCAGAATATTTGAGATGTTTGATTTTTGGGTTAGGAATGTCCAGCCACTGAATCCAATGCAAATAATCTGAAATTCCCCAGAGTTTGAAATCAGAAACACTTCTAGTCCCAATGTTTTTGAGTAAAGGGTACTCAACCTATATTTAGAGATAAACACACACTTTTCCTTAAAAGCCTTTATAATTCCTATTTCTAACAAGCGTACCAATCTTAGTATAATCCTCAGTACCCTGTCTCTCTGTGTTCACTACCAGTGACTTCACAATAGTTGCTATAAGCTGGGCGGTGGTGGCGCATGCCTTTAATCCTAGCACTTGGGAGGCAGAGGCAGGCGGATTTCTGAGTTCTGAGTTTGACGCCAGCCTGGTCTATGGAGTGAGTTCCAGGACAGCCAAGGCTACACAGAGAAACCCTGTCTCGGAAAAAAAAAACCCACAATAGATGCTATATAGTCACCATCTTTGGTTACGTGTGGTGATCTGTCCTATAATCCCAGTACTTAGAAGAGTTATCATTTACTTTAAGGCCAGCCTGTACTACAAGTGAGTTCTAGGCAAGCTTGGGCTACAAACTGAGACAGATCCTGTGAGTAAAGGAAAGAAAGGATGGCATTAATGAGAACAGGGGAAAGAGGAGGAGGGAAAATAAGAAAATATATATGTTTATTAAATGTCAGTGTATCGCACAGATGCCACATTGATCCAAGTCTTCCTGGGGCCCAGTCCCTTGTTTTCCATATAGGAACCAGAGCCTGCTTCAGGTTGCTACTCCCTGGCTTTCAGACTGCAGTATGTCCATTAGCTACTTTAGTAGTCAACTCTTCTATGGCCTACGGGGCTGGTGATTGGGTCTCCATCCATATCTAGCCTCATTTCCTGCATTCAGCCCTTCTGACTGCCTTTCCTCTTCCCAGTTCCTGCTGCTCAAGCTCTTCTCACCCAAATCTTGGCACTGGATGCTCCCAACATCCAGGCCCTGCTCCCTAGGATCCACACTTCTGCTCACAATGGTAAAATGCCTGGTCAAATGCCACTTAGGCGACCTGCTTGAAGTATGAGTTGCATGATATTCTCTATCTGCTTACCTTGAGGTCTCTGCTGACCTGATGGGCATGTTTTGCAACTTTTTTGCTACTGAGGGTCTGATTTTCATAAAGGACCATGGCAGGGACAAAATCATCAGCCTTATACAGGAAACATGTGAAAGGTGCTTAAATTGAGAACCCTTAGAAAAGCTGTTGGCTTTTGTTGTGGCCAATATTACTAGCTGCTGTTTCTTTGTTTTGGTTTTGGTTTTTTGATTGTCTGTTTGTTTTTTGTTTTTAATGGGTTTTTTTGTTGTTGTTGTTTTGTTTTGTTTTGTTTTGAAACAGAGTTTCTCTGTATAACAGCCCTGGCTGTCCAGGAACTTACTTTGTAGAGCAGGCTGGCCTCGAACTCACAGAGATCTACCTGCCTCTGTCTCCTGAGCCCAGCTGTGGGTCTCTGTGAGTTCATGGAGGAATTCTCCATGGATCCACTGAAAGAGGTTTGCTTAGTGTGTCTTGCTGGAGCTGGAGAAGCCAGCCCCTGTGGAATGCCCCTGAGTGCACAGCGTCAGATATGGGAAAACTGTAAACAAGAATGGAAAATGAGACACTTCTCTACACCTCACGCCATGGCAGACTGGCATCACTCTCATGGCTGTGAAGAAGATGAACAGCACTTTGAAGCATGGGCTTTCAAAATTTAAATCTTCAGTAATGTAATAGAAAAAAATGGAAAAAGTGAAATATGATAGGTAGTCTAAGATAGATACTGAACATATATATGTGGAAAAGGATAACGTCTTACTATACATTTCCAGTCTATGCTCACTACCATCTATAAATCTCAGAATGGGTCTTCAAGGATGGCATTTTACTGTGCTTGACAGGTTAAGTGGGAAAGCTCAGTTAAGGGTAAAGACCTCCTCCTGGAAGGTGGAGCTTGCCAGTTAGTAAATCATAGAACTAACTGAATCTGGAACCCACCTGAGAGAGCTCAGACAGTGGGCATTGTATGTCACTCATGAGAAAGAGGTAGCAACTTCCTTTATTTAGCTCATAAAGGGGCTTCCAGGGGAAACATGTTTTAGAGACAAGCAGCCCTTGATTGTGTTTGCAGCACCTGCTCCTGTTTTGCAGGTCTCTTCTCGTCCATTCTGAGAGAGCAGGCAAGTCTCCCACATGACGGGCCAACCTGGATTGTCCTGGACGGAGATATCGACCCCCTATGGATCGAGTCCCTGAACACAGTCATGGATGATAACAAGGTGAAAGACACTGGAGGGCCTCTCCTTGGTGCTCCATCTGGGGGCTGTTCACCTGCTGCTGTCTGTGACCTCCTGTGTCCCTCAATGCACCATGTTCACCTACTGCTGTCTGTGACCTCCTGTGTCCCCCAATGTACTATGTTCACCTGCTGCTGTCTGTGACCTCCTGTGTCCCTCAATGCACTATGTTCACTTACTGCTGTCTGTGACCTCCTGTGTCCCTCAATGCACTATGCTCACCTGCTGCTGTGACCTCCTGTGTCCCTCAATGCACTATGTTCACCTACTGCTGTCTGTGACCTCCTGTGTCCCTCAATGCACTATGTTCACCTGCTGCTGTGACCTCCTGTGTCCCTCAATGCACTATGTTCACCTGCTGATATCTGTGACCTCCTGTGTCCCTCAATGCACTATGCTCACCTACTGCTGTCTGTGACCTCCTGTGTCCCTCAATGCACTATGTTCACCTGCTGCTGTGACCTCCTGTGTCCCTCAATGCACTATGTTCACCTGCTGCTGTCTGTGACCTCCTGTGTCCCTCAATGCACTATGTTCACCTACCGCTGTCTGTGACCTCCTGTGTCCCTCAATGCACTATTTCTTATGTAGTCACTGTTTTGGTGAATAATATTTTCCTTATGGTTAAAAAATTAGGGGGATGGCTGAAGAGATGGCTCAGCAGTTAAGAGCACTAACTGCCCAGGAGTGGTATAGCCGGGTCCTCCAGTAGTACTCTGTCCACTTTCCAGAGGAACCACCAAACTGATTTCCAGAGTGGTTGTATCAGTTTGCAATCCCACCAGCAATGAA
>NW_022196912.1:130882078-130892395 GCF_008632895.1 Mastomys coucha | reverse complement strand
CTTTGTTTTTTGGAGGGGAAACTGGGAATGGAGAAATTTACATGTAAATAAAGAAAATATCTTAAAAAGTAAATAATTAAAAAAAAAAATAGAGCACTAACTGCTCTTCCAGGAGTCCTGAGTTCAATTCCCAGAAACCACATTGTGGCTCACAATCATCTGTAATGGGATCCGATGCACTCTTCTAGTATCTATCTGAAGACAGCTACAGTGTATTCATATAAATAAAGATAAATAAATCTTTAAAAAAATTGGGGGGAATATGTTTTCCTCACCTCTGAATTGAATCACCATTCATAAAATTTAGGTACATAGATAAGAATTCAGTTTATGTGCCCTATTGTTTTCTAAGAGGTAGGCATTAAATTCTTCTATCTCACATGGTCTCATTAAATATTGATATTGAGACAACAAAAGAATAAGTTTGTGCTATTGCATCACTGATGAACCTGGCAATACAAATTAAGTTGTTCCTATGGCTACAGATTGTGTTTAAATGCTTTCCCAAGCATGCCAGTGTGGTTGTCTTGGAAACAGCAGAGACAAGGGGCAACCCGAGGCCAGTTGCTTGAGCAGGGTAAGAAAGAGATCAGGAGCCAACACTACTCCCAGGTAGCATCAGTGGCCACTGCTTTCTGAATGAAGACACTGTTACCAGAAAGCAGAGGTTGTAGTTTTTGCACCTACATGAGAGAGGACAGGACACTTGGTAACTGCAGTGCTGCACATTCTCAGATGTGGAATTCAGGTCTTACAGGAGTCCACTTACATTTGGGTTAGTAACAGTTCCTACAGCTACTGGAGGCCCGGCTATCATGAGTCTGTAAGGCAATCTTATTCCACACGGGCTCAGATGTGAATTCAGGTGAGTCTACCTGTGGCTGTCCTAGCTGTGATGGGCATCACTTATAAGAGCATCGCTGGTTGTGATGGTCTGTTAGCTGCTGCTCTAGCTCCTCTGGTCTGGCTCCTGGTGGTAGCCTTCCTCTGGTAACCACCAACCACATGCCGCTCATTGTAGGTTCTGACCCTCGCTAGCAATGAACGAGTGGCCCTCACACCTTCCATGAGGCTTCTGTTTGAGACTCATCACCTGCAGACAGCCACACCAGCCACAGTCTCCAGAGCTGGCATTTTGTATGTGAACCCGCAGGATCTGGGCTGGAATCCGTGAGCATTTCTTCTTTTCTTACATGTTTTTGTCATGAAGATGCATGTGGCATAAATGTTGCTGTATGCCATTGGTGGGAGCAAAGCTGGGTGGCAGAGAGCGTGTTGACCCTGATGCCCTACCTCTACCATCTACCCACAGCACTTGATGAAACCTCTGTGCAGGCTCAGAAGTAACCCTCGCCTGAGTTCCTGGCAGCCTTCTTCCTGATTATGGCTCCTGAGCTTGTACATTCTAGGTATCTTATAGAAATAGAGGGTGCATTTACTCTTCCTGACTGACTTCCCTTAATGCCTTCAAGATCAGTTTACACGTGCTTGGGCTTATCCATTTGTCTTTTGATGGACATATAGGCTGCCTCTGCCTTTCAGCTATTTGAACTGATGTTCTGAATAAGTGTACAGACACAAATTACTCTTCTGGGTCCAGCATCAGTCCCTTTGTGATAACCTCAGGATTGCCATATAAGATGCCAGTGCAGCTTAAGGACTCGATGCTGTGTTTAACTAGAGTGTTGCCTTCTTCCCAGTACCACACAAGAAGATGCTGTGGATCCTATAGGTCATTCCCTATCCCTGCCAGTTTTCCTCACTCCTATTTTCTAGGATCCTCACTGAGTGGTATGTGGCATCTGAGTCCACATTTGTGTTTCTCTGGTGGCTGTACTGTAGGGCGTGTCTTCATGTGTGTGCTGTTTGTATGACTATGGGGAAAGGTCTATACAACTCCTGAGCTCATTCCTTAATCAGTTGTTCTTCCATTTGTTTGTTTGTTTGTTTGTTTGTTTGTTTAATCTCAGTTAAAGGACTTGAAGAAGATACTACAAATGTAATGCTTATTATATTAACTTAAAGGTAATTAAATTAGTACCCAGGTGTCTAAGCAATTTTTTCTTACATATTGCCTTGATCACATACTTTGAAAATAATTGACACTCAGTAAGTATGTGTTGAATAAATGAACAAATAATAGCTTATTTGAAGCTCTTAGACAACTCATGACCACCTGCACGTCTGTGTATGACATATGTACATGTATTTGGACAATGGAAAAGCTTCATTCAGAGCAAGGGTTTTGTATCTCAGTTGCTGAATGGTTATGTATCTCTCACAATGTTCTCACTCTGCACAGTAAGAACCTCTGGGCTGAGCAGGTCACTACCTGCTCCTGCATCTGCCCTCCATCAGCCCATCTACCCAGCCTCTTCATAGCGTCTCTACCTCAGACACTGTTCCATGTGGAATATAACTGGGCTCCTTGCCCTCTGGCTTCTGTTTCCTTTAGCTCAGGAAGAACCTTGCCAGGAAATGAGAGGAAGAGATGAGAGCAAGCTCAGGCTGCTACTTTTCTTGATCCCTGCCCTACATAGTCATGTCAGGATGGCTGTGGATCTCAGCTCAGGGCAGTAGGTCTTCTGGGATTCTCCTAGACCTGCCGTTCTCTGGGTCCTACCAGTCATCCATTCTCATGTCCCAGCATCCCATGCTTTCACCATGTGCTAGGAAGTGTCCCCCACTGTAGCAAATCCCCGAGACTTCCTGCATTTATAAAGAGAGAAAGCTGGAGTGGTCTCCAGCAGCAGCAGAGATCAAGTCTCTCATTATCTGGGACCCCTTTTAGGGGCCTGTGATGTGGCAATGTATTGTGGTAGCGCAGAACTGTTCCCCTTGTGACCAAGATATCAGAGAGAGAGAGCAGAAGAGACACAGTCATTTTTAAAGTCACACCCATAGTAATCTCACACTTCTGCACCTCATATTTGACAGGTGCTACCACCTGAAGTTAGCACTGCATGTTAAGGATGAAGCCTTTAACAACAAGGTCTTTGGGATTTCTCTAAACCTATGCCTTGACACTCTTAGCTTTCTCTCTGCCCTGCTGTAGCTTTTTGTGGAAGGTCCTTCCAACCATCCTCCCCTGACTGTACTTTGCGGATGACCTCTGCACCACTCCCTGATGCAGCCTGTGGCTCCTGTTCGCAGGAGAGAACCACAGTCAGGTCTGTGTGCTTTAATAAATCTTCATTGCATTTATCTGAGGGAGAGTTTTCAGCCTCTACAGAGAAAAGATGGTTTGGGGCTAGCATCTTTCTTTATGTAGGATTCTGTTCCTGAGGCATTTCTGTTGGTTAGGACTGGCCATCAACTCTCCCAGCCCCAGGGTCTCCAACTGCAGCAGGCAACATTCCCTTTCTTTTGGGATCCCTTATTGTCCCATTGTGTTCTGATGGCTCCCAAGCCCTTTTGTCCTTCAGTCTCAGTCACATCCTAAGGCAGTTAGTGCTTCTGATATCTCAGAATGGCTGTCTGCTTAAAGAAGGGCTTTTATTTAAAGTCCCAGGTAGCTTCAATAGTCATCCAGTTTGTATCCAGTTACATTGCCTACTCTTTCCAGTTAAGTTTCTGTGTGTGCAAGTTTGTATCAGAGATAAATGTATTCATTTTAATTTTCACATGAATAACCAAGGCCCCAGCCAAGACATCCCCAGAATAATGGGGTCTTCTCTAAGGCAATTTTAATTTTTCACTTGCTGTTGCCAGTCTTTCAGCTATCTCAGGATTCAGGTACTTCCTTGCACTTTGTAATTATTAGATAGCTCACTACCTATTTTAATACCGTAATATGATAAATATATATAATTTATTCAATATCACACACATTTTGAGATTAATATGTTGATAAACCTCATTTTTCTGAAGAAGTTTCTTTCAAAAGTGTCAGTTTTCTGCAGCCGTTCGTAAGTGTTGAAAACTACAGAATTGGGAGCATACTATGGACTACAGTCACAAACCCTGCTCCTAAAGGCTTACCCTACAGTGTTTCACCTTGCCTTAGTCTCTAGCTGACATACACACATATGCACACATACATAGAGGACTGTTTTCTTTGGTCAGTTTTTGCAGAAATCCTTGAATGTAAGTTGGAAAAATTAAAACATTTCATCTATGAGTTCTTAAGCATTTGTCCTCTAAGAACTAGAGTACTCTTTTCTATAAATTCTCCCTTCTATATAATAATAAGAACTAGAAACCGGGTGATGGTGGCGCACACCTTTAATCCCAGCACTTGGGAGGCAGAGGCAGGCAGATTTCTGAGTTCAAGGCCAGCCTGGTCTACAGAGTGAGTTCCAGGACAGCCAGGGCTACACAGAGAAACCCTGTCTTGAAAAAAAAAAGAACTAGAGTACTCTCTTCTATATAATTCATATACCTACAAAAGCTGTCTTGTATATTGCAAGCATTTCTTTTAAAATCTTGCTGGTTACAAATTGCATTTGTACCTTTTAAAAAAATCACCACCAGAACAAGATTCTATTTATTTAGCTCTATAGTCCCCATTTGTCTAGACATTCAGTCAACTTGTTCATTCATGACATCTATAATTTTGGAGAGAAAAATCTCAGGCCCCTCAGAGGATGCCCCATTGGTGGTTTGTAAGTGATTTCCTCATCTAGTCATTCTTTCTATATAGTTTTTTGCCATGAACCTTTTTCTTACATCTGCTTTCCTTCCTGCTTCTCTCCTTTTATTCTTCCCTATGTTCCTTATCATTGTCTATCTTCTAATCGTGGCTTCTTGCAGTTCAGTGGCTTATATATAACTACTTATCAAGATTTATTTGTTTGTTTTCTCAGATTGTCATGAATGTCACTAGGAGGAACCCCTCCCTTATATTCATCTCTTCTGTATTCTTTACTTATCTTTCCGAGTATTTGGGCACCTGGATGTCTAGTTTCTTTCAGAGTTTCCTTACTTAAAATATAAATCAGCCATTTCTTCAAGCAGCCAGAGGAGTATTTTTAGTACAAGCAGTTGTATTTACAATCCAGGCTTGGTCCCTTTATTTGTTGCTTCTGAGAGACAATCATTTGTAATTATATGTCCCGTAGTAATAGTCCTTTCCTGCTGCTCATCTTAAAGTCTGTAGCATCTTTTGTGACATGGGAAGAATTATAAACAGGCACACATCTGTTCCTTAAGTTTTTCCACATCTACATATAATGGTCCAGAGCTCTAAATTTTCTCTGTTAATGTCAGTTTTTATTCCAAACTATAAAAATTCAGCAATAATTTCTACATGAAAATTTCAACTGTCCATATTAACTTGTTGATAAAAACTTTTGGTCCCTTTGTTGTGTGATGACACTGAGCTATAAGAGATGTCATTATTAGCCATCTTTCTGACAGATCCCACGCTGATCACTTGACCTGTTTTGGTCAAGCTTGCTTCTCTTCGGAGATAATGGGGTCTTGTATGTTTCCAAAGGAAGTTCTAGCTGCTACTAGTACAACTCAACAAACAGCTTTAACCTGCCTCATAAATGCAAAGCCCACTTTGGAGTTCTTGCAGTACCCGCTGCTCCTAGTAATCTTTGCAGGGGACTCCTGTTTCCCAAGTCATATAAAAACACTGTGTAGGAAAATCAAGTGTGGGCTGCTCAGTGGAGCCCTACATAACAATTCTTATACTCAGCTGAAGAAATTGAGGAGATGCACAGAGAGACAGAGGCAGGATCTGAGCCCAGGACTCCAATGCCATCAACCCTGGGATGGGTAGTAAGTCATTAAATACTAACATTAGTTCTTCATGCACATACATTTGTTTATGCCCACGACCACAAGAAATCCATAGCATCATCATTTCCATTTATACTACTCATGATGTTAGGCAAAGGCCAAGAAGCAATCATCTCCATTTAAAGCTGGAAAACCACTGTACAGTGGTCACCTTCCCAAGGGTGACCTGGTTAAAAAGTAAGGGAACTGAGATGCAGATCCAGGGTTGTTCAGGCTCAGACTTCTGTCTCCCTGAGTGAAACTCCCTTACCATTAGTTCTGGATATAGCAATTCCCTACTGGGGCTTGCAAGATGACTCTCAGGTAAATGGTGTTTGCTGCAAAGTCTAATAACCTGAGTTTAATCGTTGGTCCCACATGATAGTAGGAACGATCCAACGTGTGTGCAAATTGTCTCTTGACTGACACATTTGAGCTATGGTATATAGCTATTCCTAGTTCTCCCACATACTAAATACCTAAATAAAAATAGCCAAAATTCCAGTCTGGTTCTGCTGCCACAGAATCAGTCACTGAATACAGATGTGGCCATAATGCCTTTGTTTGTCACCTCCCAGTAGCACCCTGCCACACAGCTCTCATACAAATAGGCTCCTACAAAAAAAATCTGATAAACCAAACCACAGAATAATGGTGGTGGCTCATCCATGGAGTCCGTGGAAAGCACGGGAAGGCTTTGATAAAACATGCATCTTACCTCCATTTATACCATATTCAAAATGCAGACTCTGATTTGCCTCTACAACAAGGCCTGGCTGTAATCAGTCTGGCAGCACTGTTCTTGTGCAGGCTGCTAAATGTCTTTATTACCACCACTTTCTACTCAAGCACAACTTTCTGAGTGATTCATTGTGATCTGGCATCTCTTAGTTGCACCCCAGAGGCCACTAAGGATGCCATCACGATGTGGGTAAGCAGTTTACTAAAACGACAGCAATGTTAACGTGTTGTAAGCTCGAGGCAGCTATATCTATATATCCTATGAATGTCAATATATCAAGGAATGGCATATCACTTCTATTCCTTGACTGTGAACACATTATCCCTTTAAGGTTGGTGTAAGAGAGTCCAATAGAAAAGCAGGGTGAAGTAGCCCCTATGGAATGTTCACCTCATTATTTATAACTGATTTCTCATTACTAAATAATTGATGCCAAGATTAATCAAGAAAAGCACCAAGCTGTTTTCATAAATAAAGCCTCCCCCATGAACAGAGTCTGCTCATTTGGGAAATGACATAGTGCACTTCCCTCTAAATGCAGAGTAATGGCCTACTTAGGCACGATTATGTTTGCCTTCTAAGAGCTATTAGGAGTTTCTTTTACATTCTTTTCATTAGAGTGAAAATGGCCATTAAAACAAGTCTTTAAAGGGCCATTTAAAAATATTTTCCATTTGAGAAATCGAGTGAACCACTCAACATGTCCATGGAGTGCTGCACCAAGCTGTGTGGAAGGGGGAGCTTCGAACCCAGTGGCATCCTGCTTTTCAAGCCTCTTGTTCCGTAAAAGCTTTTCTGTGTTCCTTTTCAGGTATGTGGCCAGTTGGATAGACAGAAGGCGGCATCAATCAGAAAAGGCCAATTTAACTATTCTTTTTGATAAATACATTCCTGTGTGCTTGGAGAAGCTAAGAACCAGCTTTAAAGCCATCACTTCTGTCCCAGAGAGCAGCCTGGTGCAGGTTTGTGTTCAGCCCTAACAATCGATTTTCTATGCCTGGGAAAGACAGATTAGCATACATTTTGGCTTGCTTAAGGAGATGGGGGAAGGTGCTGGTAGGATTGCTCTAGGTATGTTCCTGGCATAAAACCTAGTGATTTAAATTCCACCCACATGGTGGAAAGACAAAACCAACTTCTACAAACTATCCTCTGATGAAGATACCCTGTATCCATACATGTAAACACGTACCTTCCCCCATAAATACACATAAATAAAAGTTTAAAAAGATTTTCAGAATTTTTAGGTTGTTTTCACCCTCTTGCTATAGTCTTTCAGTCCTCAGAACTCTGAGGACCCTCAAAAGTGGAAACTCTTCACTTCTCCCCTGCCCAGAGATTTACATAGCTCTAGCACTCAGTCCTAAGTGCCAATCATGTGGCTGGGGAATCGGTGTATCATTGCATGCTGAGACAGAATTAGAAGAAAATAGTTGCTACAGCTTATTTATTTTTCTAGCTATCACTGTAAGCACAATGTCTGGCAGAAATGAGATAGAAACCCCATTTTGGCTCATAGTTGTCAGAGAGATTCAGTCCTTAATGGTGAAAAAGGCCAAGCTATAAGAACAGTGAGGTCTGTTCACACCATGGTAGACTGGGAAGCAGAGAGCACTGGACCCAGAGCTGGATCAGAACCTTCAACAGCCCCCCCAGTGACCTGCACACACCAGCTAACCACCCCCTAAAAGTCACACACACACACACACACACACACACACACACATGCACACACTCCCTCTCTCTCTACCTATCATATATACATATAAATATATACACATACACACACATATTGTAACCATCTGGAAGATAAGCACTTGAAACATTTCAGATTCAAGCCATAACACCTGCCTAGAGAAGATGTTCCACCTGTTCTTGAAGTTTCACGTGTCTTTGAATCAGATAAGTAGGCTGAAGTAGGTGCTTGATCAGTAAAAATAAAGTACCTGATTGTCAACACACATTCCTGAACTCACACCTGTCAGTGTGAGTGAAGAATCTGTGGTGGTTCAGGGCTAATATATTTGTTACACCTCATTGTGAGATGGCTACTAGCTACTACCAGTAAAAGACACAATGGACTTATTATGGAAGCAATTGGGAGTTACTCACAACACAGAAATGAAGGTCCTAGTGGTGATGTATCATGAATTATCAGACTTCACTAAGGGTTTACAGCCCTCCAGAAACAAAATTAGTTTCTCTGAACTTTGTTTCCATCAAGTTACTATGTTACCAAGTTTGTTTGAAGCTGAATCACCGTAGTTGGTAGCATAGTAAGAAAGGGAAGCTCAGGTTTCTGGATAATTCACACACCAATTAAGTAAACGATAGTATTCAACAGTAATTATCCGAGGTATAATTTATTTCTGAAAGCAGGTCTGAATTTATTCATAATGAATTAATTATGTGGTTAGCCTAATTAGACTTCCTTGGGTGTAATGCTTGTGAAAAGCAGATTGCGCGTGTTCTTTCTCAAGTTGACTTGTGTATTTTTGTGATTCTTTGTGGTGTGAATTCTGCCATTCAGGAGTAGTGTGAAAACAGAGAGAAAGGAAGAATGAACATGGCCTCTGCTCTCCCCTCTTCATTCTGTAGTGTTCAGAAAAGGCATTTAATTCTTAGCTCTTTTAAAGCCATTGTTCCTGACCAGTGTTTCCTGCAGTTTCTTTGAAGTACAAGAATTTAAGGTAAAATGAGCAGCAGACAGGAGAGCAGCTTACAATGATGTTTACTGTGTTACACAGCAAACATTCTGTGTCTCCCAGCATGTGGGATTCCCTTAAGTTTGTGGAAGTATGTTAACTCTTGGAGCTAACATTTCATTTTATTAGTTGCTTACACGGCACTCAGAAATGTTTTCAATGTCTGCGGAGTGGAGATGAATCCTAAGACTTACTGATGGGTTACTGATGGCAGCCTACGATAGCCCATCAGTCCTTTTCCATTGGTTTTAATGATTCCTTTAGAAACCATGTCTTCTCCTCAGATGTAACAAAGCTGCAGAGATTCCTACTCTTTCTCTTGGTAAGAAATCTATCAGTTTTATTATTATAGAAATAGAGAGATTTTTAAATGGAACAGGTGTTTTCCTATTTGAATGAAAAACACTTGCCCCTCTTTCCTGGCTGAGAAAGAATGGTGCATACAGGCTGATGATGGGGATAAAGTTGAATTTCTGCTGCCTCAGCCTGGAGCAAGAGGGTCTTAAAAGTGTTAAAGCCCATGAGGATACCAATTACTAAGGACCATTTTGTGCTCTAGGGAACTAGTCCAAAAGAGGGATTATTACAGTGGGGGGAGAGGCACAGAGAGGGTGAGAAAGAGAGGCTAGATTACATACTGATTGCTATTTGAGTAATTTAAAATGTTTTTTCTAACCTATTATTTCAAAGATTGATTGAAGTGACTTTTTTGTGTCTCTACATTTAGCAAATCTCTAAGTTCTGAAAAATTGTGTAATCTCTTATGAATGAGGTAGAATTTGTAAGAAAATTGTTTGACCCTTCTCCAGCATTTAAAACAAAACAAAACAAAAATCGCCCTGCATTAACAGTGTTTCCTTTTCTTCAGACTATCTGTACTCTTTTGGAGTGTTTGTTGACTCCCGAGAACGTACCTTCTGACAGTCCTAAAGAGACCTACGAAGTCTATTTTGTCTTTGCTTGTGTCTGGACATTTGGAGGCACCCTACTACAAGATCAGGTATGCTGAAAATGAGCTTGTGGTGTTGTCTTGTGTGGAGGCTGAGTTTTAAAACGTGGTTTGTCTTTTAGTTGTCACCTATCCCAATTGCCTGCCCTTCTTCTGAGCCTGGGTGTTCAGCAGTGTCTTTTTTTTTTTTTTTT